>NW_026442112.1:4282500-4845388 GCF_026898425.1 Galleria mellonella
GCGCGCGTAGGCGGTGCACAGGTAGCGTTAAATTTGTTGTGCGTGCCCTAGGCTGAACTGTTGTCACTGTTTGTCAAATAGCGCGCGAAGTGAGGCCGTTCCGCGTCGAATCTACCGAGTGAGCCTTGCCTAATCCATTACAAATATTCCTAACTCTATGTCGCGTTGGACTTTTAAAGATTTTCTTCAAAAAGAGACAAGGCGAACTCGACACAGCGTAGATTCGACCGCGAAATAAATCAACACTCACTCTGCACTTAGTTTTCGTCGTGCTGTAAACAATATATTTTGTTACCATTCATTTCAATACGTAATTAGTGTGAATTTATGTTATTCTATCATTAATTTATATTAAAAAAAAAAAAAAAAAACTCACTCCGATTTCTGTATAGAGCCCCTATACGCCAAAATTGAAAGCTCGTTGATTCGATACCATTACATTGGGTAATTATGTGTACGCTCGAACAGAAGTCTCAGCAACCGCTTCCTTTTGGAAGTCGGTTTGCAAGTAACAGTTGAACTAATCGAACTTTTGACCCGCGAGGGTTCCGTAGTGGATTGTTTTGTGCCCCTTAATAGAACCTTTATGTGTGATCATGGCCCCATATGGTTTATGTGGAAAGCTCCTACGGAATCCTCCATATGTCACCATTAGTGTAATGTGCTAATTTTTATGTGTTGAACTGGGTTTGAATTTTGTTTGTTGTCTCATTACCTAACTACAGTGTGTGTTATGTGTTTATAGCGAGCTATGGTTGTTATTACCGTCACTTGGTGAGATGTGGTCGCGTGTCGAGCCGGCGGTAACGGTAGATTTGACGCTGTTAAATTGAAAGGGATTATTGAGAGAGAAATTTTTCAAAGGACTTCACGCCCGGCCAGAGACTGACAATAAGATTGAACGATTGAACGCCTTCTGCCAATAACTACTAGTATATTTCAAGAATGATTCGTTGTTAAATTTAATTAACTTTAATTGCTCTATGTTTCTTATGTTTCTCAATAGAAAAATATCCACTTATTCACAAAAATATCAAATGTAAATATCTATATTACATCTCTCTATTAATAAATTATATATATATAAAGAAGGACCGATATATTCTTAATTAAAATATGTCTAATAGAAATTTCACGTTTTATTAATTATTTAAACGGTTTTTTTTAATTAATAATTGTTTACCTATAAAAAAATCTTATTTTTAGCCTCTGGCCGCGTCCGAACAGTACAGAACTATTCCGCCCTTTTCACTACTTTCCTAACATTGACAACAGTAGCAACTTAGTGCGCGCGCGCATGACGCTACCTGTATGCGCGCATATTATCACTTTTTACTGTCGAATTTCATTTAATATTTTCAAACGGTTGACATTTTTTTTTTATAAAAAAATTTGTAATAAATTATATTCTATATGAATAAAGTACAATTTAGAATTCAATTGCTTTTTAGAACAAATATATTTTAATATAAAAAAATACATTTTTAAATCACTATATTGTTTTTTTGTATTATCAAGCGCTATTCTTACAATTTTTAATTGTACTAAGTAAACATTTTAGAATTGATTTAAAGTGTAATATTTGTTGTTGTAACATAATTATTCCGATCCATTAATTTGGTAAAATAATGAAATTCGACACATTCCAATCTGAAAGAAATATAAATATTTTAAATATCTCAAACTTGATATAATATGCGCAATTACATTATATCATTGTAATTATTATTATGTTAATTAAAAATGGCTTACATAAAATTATTAAAGAAAAAAATTATTTAATTTACCAATAATTTAATTTACATAATGTAAGCCATTACTTAATGATATTGATTATAAGTAAACCACATAACTGAGACCAATGTGATTACGAAAATGTGATAGAATATATATCTATAAAAAAAAATACAGTAAAAAAATAGTGTTATAAAATAATAATAAAAATCTTAATTTTATTTTATACATTTATTAAAAAAAAAAAAAGTTTATATGATCGTAATGAAATCCGGTCTCACTATGTGATTTATCTATACTCGTGGTGCGGTACTCTAAGCGACTGCGGCGCCACGAAAAGTGGCGTGGTGTACGTGCGCCGTAGCCCCGAGCGTCCTGTCAATTTGCAGGCATTCGTCGCGTTCACAGTTGTAGGGGTAATTGGCATTTGGCACCGATGTTTACAAGTCCGCCGCTCCACGCACCACGGCCTTGTGTGGTGTGGCTATTTGTTGCACCGTTCAACTCGGGGGCCCTTATAAAACTAATGCCGTCTCTCTCTCCGCAGATCGGAAGCTGTTCGTTGGCATGCTCAGTAAACAACAGACTGAGGAGGATGTTCGCCAGTTATTCACACCATTCGGTACAATAGAAGAGTGTTCCATTCTTCGTGGACCCGACGGAGCGAGTAAAGGTAAGTGTCTCTTAAGCACTGTGCGCACGCGACTAATTCAATTTAATACATGCTCCAGTCACATATTATATTATAAATTGAAATAATTAACTTTTTTAGTAGTATTCAAACTTGCGGAACTATATATTTAAATTAATTGAACTACGCCACTGATGGGTTTCCATCATTTATATATCCCTTCTTTATTCCTATGATCCATGTAGTTACATGTTGAGCAACATAACAGTTGCGCAATAACTATCGCCTACTGTATACATCGCTTTAACTCTTATCGCTCAACTAGCGCCACTTACTAAGCCCAGACCGTACAGTAAGCATATAGAATGATAATACATGCGGGGATACTCAATGAATTATTTACTGCACACCTTTTTTGCCAGCGGTTTAGGCACATCGGACTACTTATCCAGACGATAGTGGTTATGTCCCTGTAAATGTTTTATGTAGTTAAGTTGCGGTCGACAGGGGAAAATTGTCCTTATATATTCTCTTTACGTGAAACATGTCGATAAAGTAACTTTCGTCAGTACGTTAGTTTATTAAGTAATACTCGTAATATTAAGTTGTTAATATTATATATTTTATTGTGTACGAATATATATATATATATATATATATATATATATATATATATATATATATATATATATATATATATATATATATATATATGTATATATTTCATATGTATTAATTTATCCATATATATTAAAAGTAATGTTTATGTATTATACGAGTATGTGCATTTCTTATGTGTATATTATATTGATTTTGTGTATTGCCTTAATGTGTTACTATAATTGTCACATATTTTTCACCACATCTGCCCTTCATATGCTTTCTGTTTTTACCCAATGGTTAGCTGGTAGAGAATGCCATATGGCATTAAGCTCGCCATTTGTACAAAATTTTATTGTGCAATAAAGAATAAATAAATAAAATAAAATATCATTATTTTAGCAGTGGACTGCTGCTGAACATAAGCCATCCCCATAAGGGATTTTTTGTAGTTGCCACGCTTGGCAGGCGGGTTGGCAACTGCAATTAGACTTTGGTAATATTTTAAGCATGTTTGCGTTTCGCAAAAATTCAGTCAATCATAATTACGCCAAGAAATATAAAGACAAGTTGGAATTGCCAAGTACACGACTTATAAAAACTATGAAATAAAGCATTTATCTAAAATTAAAAATGTATATTAAATTACCCAAAACAATAACACAATTGACAAGAAATAAATTTAGAAATAAATTTAAAAATAAAATAAAGATATTTTTTGAGCAACATTCTTTTTACAACGTGCCCGAATAGCTAAATGCCAATATTAAATTATGACATATTTTATTTATTCATTTTTAATTGTAATAAGTCTAACATTTCCCATTTTTAAAATTGTAATGTAATGTACCTGTAATTTCTGTTTATGTTTTATATTTTAAATTCTATTTTTTTTAAATTGTTATTATTGTTAATTTATTTTGTAAATTTAAAACACATAATGTAAATATTAACTTGCCACTGTGTAAAGAAAACTGTTACATTATTTCATAAAAAAAATATAATAATAACAAGAGGCACGTTATCTCTCAACCATTAATTAGAACTTTTAACGCTTAAGAAATATTCTAATTATAGTGATTCGAAAACGACAAATTTCTACGTTCAAAACTCGGCACACAAATTCATAAATTCTCGTACGCAACCAACTCGGCGCTACATACACTAGAAAGTTAATAAAAAATATATAGTAATAATCAAGTAGGAGTCACGCTGTTGCCTATCTCTCGACCATTAATTACAACGTTTAACGCTTCAGAAATATTCTAATTACAGCGATTCGAAAACGACAAATTTCTTCGTTCAAAACTCGACACACAAATTCGTAAATGCTCGTACGCAACCAACTCGGCGCTATATACACTAGAAAGTTAATAAAAAATATATAGTAATAATCAAGTAGGAGTCACGCTGTTGCCTATCTCTCGACCATTAATTACAACGTTTAACGCTTCAGAAATATTCTAATTACAACGATTCGAAAACGACAAATTTCTGCGTTCAAAACTCGACACACAAATTCGTAAATGCTCGTACGCAACCAACTCGGCGCTATATACACTAGAAAGTTAATAAAAAATATATAGTAATAATCAAGTAGGAGTCACGCTGTTGCCTATCTCTCGACCATTAATTACAACGTTTAACGCTTCAGAAATATTCTAATTACAACGATTCGAAAACGACAAATTTCTGCGTTCAAAACTCGACACACAAATTCGTAAATGCTCGTACGCATCCAACTCGGCGCTACAAAGTTGCAGCGATCAAATTCACTCGAAACACGTATGTACAGTTGTCGAACATCATACTAATTGAAACAAGCCCGCGTAATATGTCATGCGACGCAACGCGATGTCACGCAACTTTAATTTCATTTTGTTCTCGCTTCAAAATTGTCGGATTTAATTGAGTTTCGCCCGTAAACTTGGATATTGCGCTGCGCGGTTTGTTGGTTACCTAAGCGGCGCTGTCTTTATGTAGACATTAAGCTTTTTACGCTCGAAACACTGCCTCCTCTGTCATTATTGGACAATAAAGTTATTAACTACGGTGTACAGATGTACTGAATAGCGCGGCAAATTGTTAATTCGAGTTAATTACAAACGACGCTGCGGCGGGCGATAAACTCGTTTTTACGGGAATCAACTCGAACATTATCCCCACTGACGTTTTCATTATAAATAAAGTGGGGGTTTTAGCGTGAAGACAGCTTACGAGTCTCTTGACTCGCAAAGGTCGGGAGAGTCCCACAATATGTTGGCCGTTGAGTGCCGCAGCGGAGGTATGAATGGAAAAAATTAAGTTACTAGCGAAAAACTTTAGACATTTTTTGATTAGAATGCTTATGTATACGAAATAAAGTTTTTAATATTATAGATATATTTTCAACGATTTCAAAAATATAGAGTTCTCAATTCGGGTATATTTTTTTATGTATGTCGCACTCCGTGTGAGATAAAGCGATTTGGAAAATTCTTTTTTTATTAGTAAAGATATACTTATTTAGGATTGGTCCCATAGATTTATGTCCATTAGATTTTTTATCAAAATCAGTTCAGTAGTTTAGTTTTTAAATCAAAGTAACTAGGTTTTCCACAATCGAAATTTTAATAAAGTTGGTTTTATTTTTTGTAAAACACAATCTTTTAAGAAAATATTCTACAAGTGAAACTAAAAATTTTCACGAATAAAAAAGTAGTTGCTGAGAACAACGATGCGAGAGACAGACAGACAGACAAAGTCGCTTCATTGCACGTGGTAACATATAAATCTTCCTTTGTAGGTACAACTTCAGTAGTGAACCTTAAAAAAATGAAAGAAAATTTTTAATTATATTAAACACTAAATTAGATTATGTTTTTAATTGATATTTATTATTTTTATGGCAACACTGGTATGCCCGAAGCTCTTTAAAATTCAAATAAAGAATACCATCAACGTCTTTTATTATACTCATAAAAAGTTTTATAAGTACACAATATGTTTAATACTAACATTTTCGACTACAATTTAAGATTAGCTTCGATTTTTTACCAGATTTTGATTTCAAAACTAAACTACTAAACCGATTTTGATAATATTTCTATAGAATCAATCTGTAAATAGGTAAATACTTGCATATAGGGAGACTTTGTACAAAAGTCGATTGCTTGGGTACCTCTGTCTCATTCGTGTTTCAACCGTGAAGCAGTTGCGTTTGCATGGCTATGTTTCGGTTTGAAGGGCGGGAATTGGTGTGAATTTACTGGGTACAGAGGAATAACACCTGAGTCCTTAGGAATGGCAACGCATGGGGGTATCATGGGCGAAACAGTATACTCTGTTATGTCCATGGTACTGCTCATGTCTATAGGCGACGGTTACCACTTTCCATCAGGTGGGCCGGCAGCTTGTTTGCCATTCTAAGTTGTATAAAAAAAAAACAAAAAAATCCAAATCAGTTTACAACTTACAAAGTTATGAGGTGACCAACATGAAGAGAAATACAACTAAATTAAGAAATCCTTTATATGTTCAGTTCAAAATATACGCAAATCAATCCAAATAGTCTGGATGAGGAAAGGGTTGTTATTACCTACTACCAGCCCCATTGCTAGCAATATACATAATCCCCCCTGGAAACCATCGTGCTAAATTCCAGACGTATCATCCCAATGGACTAACCTGCCTTTTCATTCTCACCTATCATCCCTCACTGGTGCCTTGCCAACGTATACCGATAGTACAAGCGGGGTTACCATTTCATTATCATTCATTAAAAAAATCCAATTACTCTTACAGTTAAGACATTTTTTTATATCCTAAATAATCCACCAAAATGATTTTCCTTTCACTCCTGTCAGTTAAAAGCGTTACTAATAAGAAATAATGCCTATTAGAGATCCCTGTTAAGACATCATCGTTTGTATAAAAACTCTTGTTTGAGAGACCTTTGTAACTAAGCAAGAAACGTTAATGAGCGGATAATTTAAAATTACGCCCCCTTATAAAGGCGCAGGTACTTTCAA
Organism: Galleria mellonella; assembly: GCF_026898425.1. NCBI lineage: Eukaryota > Metazoa > Arthropoda > Insecta > Lepidoptera > Pyralidae > Galleria > Galleria mellonella. Next base: position 4,289,476 of record NW_026442112.1, read on the forward strand.
CAAATTACTTAAAAAGGGTCATTAGTCTTTAGCCCTGAGTTAATTAGAGCGAGAAAATTAGTTATTATTATCGCATACATTAATTTTTATATATCCACTGGTGAACTGGAAATCGGCCTTTTAATGGCCATCCCGGTTTCTGGAATAATTCCAGTTAGTGACGACTGAACAAAAAATACTCACAATGATATTGGTATTTTGGCTAATTTATAAGTTTTGTACTGATGGGAAATATCAAATACATGTTTCCGTTGACTTGATCTTCTTCCGACATCTTGAACAAGTAATATTTTTTTGCAACTTAAAATGGCAAACAAGCTGACGACCCACCTGATGGAAATTGGTAACCGTTGCCTATAGACATGAGCAGTACTATGGGCATAACAGAGTATACTGTCTCGCCTATGATACTCCCCATGCGTTGCTATTTCTGAGGACTCAGGTGTTATTCCTCTGTACTCTATAAATTCACTGCCATATTTCACCCATCAAACCGAAACACAGCCATGCAAACATAACTGCTTGATAGGTAGAAACACAAAGGGACGGAGATGCCCAAGCAAACGACTTTTGTACAAAGTCTCCCTCTGGTGAGATATTTCAACAAATAAAGAAAAATAATAATATGAAACTATACATACAAATCTTTCTCTTTAATCACTCTATCTACTGATAAAAACCGCATTAAAATCCGTTGCGTAATGTAAAAGATCCAAGTTAACAGACGGCGAGAAGCGACTTTATTTCGTATTATCAAGAGGTATAGGCTTTAAAACTTCGTCTATTTCGAAGTCGTTTAAATATATAGAGATTATTCGAGTCTCCTCCATCTTAAAGTCGTTGAAAAAAATACATTTTGAAATTATTAAAAAAAAATACAAGCAAAAAACTGTTTCTTTTTAATTTTGGGTAAACAACATAATTTCATACTAGTATTTCCGTGATACACAACTATTAGCTAAATCCACGAACCCTTCGATATTTCAACGAGAAAGCACTGTCGTAAGGTACCATTTTCCGTTGCCCAGAGAGAACCAAATCACTCCTGGAGGTAACAGAATCTGCTAACGGTCAATAAATGTCTTTTTAATTTGCAATTTCAACGGTTATCTCCCGAACTCACGTCACTCCCGCCGTGGGTATTCTATTTTCACGCCGAATTACTATTGATATAAGGTCGAATTTACCTCACCTCGACTAAATGAGATGTAGTCTGTCTTCGGCTGACTGTAACGAAGTAGATTTTGTCATGAAAAAGAGGGGAATTCCATCGTGATGATATTAATATTGGCTGGTATTGATACTATTCTTATTTTGAAAAAAAAAACACAAGAGATGATTTGTAGTTACATTAGATTTAAAATTTGTATTTAGAATGTGGAATTGTGTTTGAAATATAGATTTTGAGAATCCTAATATAATATACAGCCAACAAGAGACCTAACTTCATAGTAATGGGGTCTAACTGACCCATTGCTAGCAATGCACCTTATCAGGTCGACCTCCACGTGGTTCCCCCTGGAAACCATCGTGGTTAATTCTAGTGGAATTCGTCACAATGGGCTAACTGACCTGCTTTCATCGTCATCCGATAATAGCAATCGGGGTTACCATTCCATTATCACCAATTACCACCAGAGGGAGACTTTGTACAAAAGTCGATTGCTTGGGTACCTCTGTCCCACTCGTGTTTCAACCGTGAAGCAGTTGTGTTTGCATGGCTGTGTTTCGGTTTGAAGGGTGGGATATGGCGTGAATTTACTGGGTACAGAGGAATAAGACCTGAGTTCTCAAGAATGGCAACGCATGGGGGGTATCATGGGCGAAACAGTATACTCTGTTATGTCCATGGTACTGCTCATGTCTATAGGCGATGGTTACCACTTTCCATCAGGTGGACCGTCAGCTTGTTTGCCGTTCTAAGTTGTATATATATATATATATATATATATATATATATATATATATATATATATATATATATATATATATATATATATATATATATATACTCTGACTGTAGTTAAGTAAAATATAATTAAAGTTATAAAATATATAATAAATAAGTGTTTTAAAAGTGACTCTCTAAAAACATTGTCTACACTCTAGAAGGTCAAGGGCGGGAGGCACGCTTTCAGTACATTGACCCGGTGGCGGCGGGTACTTGCCTGTTATTATAAGTTTAATAATAATATATAATTCTTTTACATTGCCTATTTTATAAATATATCCAACGTCCTCCGTGGCGCAGCGGTGGGCACGCTGCTTTTGTAAATACGGTCCCGGGTTCGATTCCCGGACGGACCAATTTAAAAAATGAATTTTTTCAATTTAACTCGTATCTGAATGGTCTGGGGTCTACCTGCAGCTCGTTGCCTTATTCCTCTTAACACAAGGTATCCTAGCTAGAAGACCAAGTAATTAGTGTTACTATAAATCAGCCATTAACTGTGCTGAACGTAGGTCTTCCCCTAATAAGGGGGATTTGCCAGAAGTAACCACGCTTGGCTGGCGGATTGGCAACCGCAGTTAGGCTTTAAGAATGTTTTAAAAAAAACGCTGCTGCCCATCCCTCAACCGTTACGTTCTTTAATCGACTCTTACGATACCCACGAGAAAAGGGATGACCCATTCTATGCCGACCCCACAAAGCACACGGATTACAACTGACATATAATACTAATTCATCTTTCTATCTGTCTATCCTTTCTATCTACCTATCCGAACAAAGCCAAGGCAGGTCGCTAGTCATTATTATTTCTACGACAGTTACAATTTGTACATAATTGTGTGCGATCCAGGGCGTGCCTGTTAATATGTATAATTGATATCCAGCAATGAAATGTGTCAGGTCCCATTTGGGGTTTTCGTGCAAATTGCTCGCCCATACATGGAAATGCATAAAAATATTACATCTTCTGTCTTAATTACGTTTTTGTAAAACGACGGAATAATTCGTGTCAAAGTATATATAATATTTTTTTTTAATTTATTTTTACTATATAATTCAGGTTAACGAAAGTGCATACTAAAAACCCCAGAGGTTTGTCTGGAATGCCATAAAGTTTCATCCCAATCATCTGGACGAGTGGCGGTCTTCCGCCGTGCGTTTTTCAAGGCACTTTCTTCCACGCACAACCATTCTTTGGAATCAACTTCCAGCAGCAGTATTTCCGAACCGATACGACAACATAACCTTCAAGAAAAGAGTATATTCCTTTTTAAAAGGCCGACAGCACACCAGCAATGCCGCTGGTGTTGTGGGTGATCATGGGCGGCGGTAGTCACTTACCATCAGGTGAGCCGCATGCTCGTTTGCTCCCTGCGTTATAAAAAAAATATATATATACTATTATGCTCCTACACACATATATACATATATATACCACCTGCAAAGCGTGGTATAACTACAACTACAAAAAACAAAAATATTTCTCGACCTTCACCAATATATGGTACATAGTTGAGACACGACACAAACAGTCGCCGCCCGTTCGTCCCTCGCTTGTTACTTCGCGTTTAACTCCGTAATAAGGGCGCCGTCCAGCGCGAATATCCATCGTAAAAATGCCGCATACCCGCTCACTTTACGGCCGTAGTAATGACGGTGTCATAAAATATCGCCAATTTACCTCACACTTGCGACGGCTCACGGCTCTTGCGACGTTTATCGTGATGTATGCTAGACGCACCGTGTCTGTATACCGAATATATATGTTCTTGAATTTTATACGCTATCATATCTAAGACTTTAGGGGCAGACTCACGATTTAGGCGTTCGTGTAGCCCTGTTTCTTTATTTGTTTGTGACACTTTATTGTACAGTAAAATCTTAAATTATAAAATACATAGTACTTATGGAAAGAATTATTGAAATATCAGATATTGTTTTTTATTTATTTTATTTATTTATTCATTAGTACAAATATGTGTACATGGCGGACTTAATGCTAAAAGCATTCTCTCCCAGTCAACCATCGATAGAACTGAAGGCTTTTATAAAAAAAACATGGGTTCAAAAAATGACAAAAAAAATTCAAGTACTCTGCCCGTCGCGCTGTGAAGGGAAATATATGAGGCGCTCATTTTTTTTTTTATTTACCTTTTGACATATGTTCGTTTTGAAAATTTTTCAATTTTTTAAAGCTTGTGTCCCAAAAGAAGATTTCAGTTGTGATAAAACCAGTTATTATAATATGATCTAAAACTAAATTAATAAATCAATTTGATCAAATTTCAATGGGATCTATAAGTATGTCCTATCAGATAAAAAAATATCCAAATCGGATTAAAACTAACGGAGTTATAAAGTACAAACTTAAAAAAAATACAACCGATTTGAAAATTCCCTTTTTTTTTAAGTCGATTGACAATTGATTGATAGACGGTAAATGTAGCCTATAAACATGTTCATGTTCAGTACTATGAATAGGTTAAAAAAATTTACATTGTCTTATTTTATTTTGTTTTATTTTACTGTATAATTATGTAATGTTGTGTTCTATCTAGTATTGAATAAAACATGTAGCTGATTTATAATTGTTTTATATAATATATTATATGCTTATATAGCAGTTTTGATGTAATAATCATTTTTATTTTATGCAACTTAGAATGGCAAGCAAGCTGACGGCCCACCTGATGGAAAGTGGTAACCGTCGCCTACAGACATGAGCAGTACCATGGACATAACAGAGTATACTGTTTCGCCCATAATACCCCCCACTGCGTTGCCATTCCTGAGGACTCAAGTAGTATAAAAAAAAAATAAAAAAATAATTAGAGCAAAACATTTTAAATGCTAAACATAAAAAAGAAAAATAAAAAAAAATCTATTCTTATACCTACCAAAGGTTTCCTTTCTACCTGTCTATGAGTTTAAAAATTACATCCCCATCACGATGCTAAAAGAATACCTTTTTTTTTTGTTCGCACACAGAGACCTTTACTTTGAAGGATTTCCGTGATGTTCCGAACAAGCTTATAAAGAGTAAAGGTTAGCGAAATTTCTTCAGTAAAACAAAGGAAATAGTGGTAAATTCAGGGAAAACAGCTATTTTCATCGTGGACGACCACATTAAGGCAGTTACAGGGAACTCACACTACTGTCTCGAGATCAATAAGTATCATTGAACAAAACTCTTGTTTCCTATCCGTTTACATTTAACTAGAAATTTATTTATTTACTAGCGGCCCGTCCCGGCGTCGCACGGGTGGACATTTTTAATATTTCCCTTCACTGCTCTGCTCCTATTGATCGTAGCGTGATGAAACGTATACTATAACCTGTCCAGGAGTATGAAGAATAGTTGTACCGAGTTTCGTTAAAATCCGTCGAGTAGTTTTTGTTTCTGTAACGAACATACAGACAGACAGACAAATTTTTATTGATTTTATTGATTGTATTTTTGGCATCAGAGGGAAACTTAACATCGGTATAACTTAAAATCGGTATAATATATAATAACAACAACAGTACAGAGAAATAACACCTGAGTCCTTAGGAATGGCAACGCATGGGGGGTATCATGGGCGAAACAGTATACTCTGTTATGTCCATAGTTCTGCTCATGTCTATAGGCGACGGTTACCACTTTCCATCAGGTGGACTGTCAGGTTGCTTGCCATTCTAAGTTGTATAAAAAAAAAAAAAACATTTAATACATTAATCAGCAATAATTATTTTAAAATTCAAAAACATTTTATTTTTTAAAATAATAAAGAATTTATTTTCATCCGAAAGCTTAAAAGCATTTATAACTCTCACATAAAAATAATGAGCACTCATAAAAGAAATGTTGAAAGAATATGCAATAATTAGAAGCAGTCCTTCAAACGTATCAAAGTCCATAATACCGTTGTTTTTCTAACATAATCCGACTTGGTCTCAATCGGGTTCGTTATTAACAAGCGAAATTCAATATAATCGCATAATGCCCTCGCTGTGTTCAGGAAAATTCGTTAGCGCCCTCCGAGCATAAATAATCCCCATTGTACATCGTACAGAGAGGTCGAGAAGGTTAGAAAAGTTGAAATAAACGTTTTAATACTATAATAAAATCGTTCCAACTGCTATATACTACTAAATTGACTGCTGTATGCTCGTTTGTTAATATTTGGAATAAAAAAAAAAAGAAAAATAATTTAGGGCGTGTGAAGCCGTATGGAACACTACTTTTAATAATTTTACATCGATATAAAAAAAGATCCTAGATACACACTCATATACAACAGGTACACTAAAAATTATGCCAAAATTAAAAAAAAAGGGCCGTGCGGTCTCAGCATAAAATAGGCCATCTCTTCCTATCCAGTGGGTGTCCTAAGAGGCGACTAAGGAAGGGTGAGGGATGGGCAGCATCGTCCCTCTTAAAATATCTCCAAAACCTGACTGCGGTTGCCAGCCCGCCTGCCAAGCGTGGCAACTACTGGTAAAACCCCCCAAGAGGAGGCTTATGTTGATGTTGGTTAGAAATGAGCAATGAAACACATATCGATTGAGTATAAACATGTTTTAAGCGACATTCAAACGGAGGAATTTCTAAATTTGTATTTGTATATTAATTTTAAAAAATGAAGCGGTTATTATAGAACAAAATATAAACGGCTGATAATGGAGGGTATGAGTCGAATACTGACTATAATTCAGTTTCACACATTTGTTATATGGATATATGTACATACATACGTTATGGGATATGGCGTGAATTTACAGGGTACAGAGGAATAACACCTGAGTCCTTAGGAATGGCAACGCATGGGGGGTATCATGGACGAAACAGTATACTCTGTTATGTCCATGGTACTGCTCATGTCTATAGGCGACGGTTACCACTTTCCATCAGGTGGACCGTCAGCTTGTTTGCCATTCTGAGTTGTATAAAAAAAAAATAAACACATACGTTAAATTAAAATATTTCCATACAAATCTATTATTCTACATTCTACCTTAGCGGCACGCAAAATATAAAATTAATACCAAATTATTGAGAGTAGTAATTTGAACTCGTGCTTTCATTTAACTATATTAATAATTTAAATTTATAAATGTAGAAATACAATTAAAAAATAATACTCAATATCCGATATTTTGTCATTATTCTATAATTAAAAGTTTTGTATGTACACATTAAATTTTAATATATTAACTATCGGTTTAACTTAAATATAATTTAGTGAAGACAGATCGACTAGTTTCGTGACCATTCGGGACCCTTAGTCTTAAGCGGCTATGACGCGAGCGCGATACATACGATGGCTATCTTCCTTATCTGTTACGATGCCGCGAACACTTGCAGCTCGCACTCAGCGGGTGGAAACGCGCAATCAGGCTAGTGCTCGAAATATAGCTATTCAAAACCAACGGTCCCGAATAGTTTTTTTTTTTTTTATACAACTTAGAATGGCAAACAAACTGACGGCCCACCTGATGGAAAGTGGTAACCGTCGCCTATAGACATGAGCAGTACCATGGACATAACAGAGTATACTGTTTCGCTCATAATAACCCCCACGCGTTGCCATTCCTGAGGACTCAGGTGTTATTCCTCTGTACCCAGTAAATTCACGCCATATCCCGCCCTTCAAACCGAAATACAGCCATGCAAACACAACTGCTTCACGGTTGAAACACGAATGGTACAGAGGTACCTAAGCAATCGACCAAATTACATTTAAGTTAAACCTGTATTTATTACATTAAAATATAACGCAAATTTTATAAGCTGGTAATTAATGCTCCTTTCCATTCAGGATTTGCTGGAAAAGAACTCTTACAGAGTTAAGCTCACCTGTTGTACATCTTTATTTAATATAAATTAAAAGAATGTAATTTTTTTCGTACAATTAAGTATTCTGTATTTTCAGTACCGTTTTCTAGTCACTGATTGTGTATCTAGTGTATTTTATATATCAATGTGCTCTAAATGTAAATCATGCATTTGTCCACCAATTTTTATCGGTCCGCAACGACCTTCGCTTAGTGCAGAACACTGTATTTCCCCCCTAGAGGCTCATCCGCCCCCTACCTAATATTTCTCCCACAAAATATGGCCAGTCTAGAATATTCCCCGTAATGTAGGTAAAAACCGTCTTGTGAACGTCTGCGACGGATCGCCTTTTACGAGCGTACGCCGGTGTTTTATCGTTTACGGATAAGTGATAAGCGATAACTATTCGAATTTTAAAATTTTAGAACGTTCTCACTCGTGACGTGGCATAAGGAAGGATGTATCTGTATATATTGCAGATAAACCTTGTTTTAAGGTTGAACATAAAATTTCGGAACGTTATTACTTGTGATCAAGGAAAGAGGTAGGTTATATTTTTTTTTGTGGAAATATGAAATGATTTGTTATTGATGAATTATTATTAATTAATGATGACTTTTTAATTTCTTTTTTTGTGTACTGTTTCCTGAGATTTCAAATATTTTTTTTATTATTCCTTTTTCATCTAAAAGCATATTTAAAAAAAAATATATGCAACATATTTTTTCTTGCACTTTTTGTTTAACTAAATTCTATTATCCACCAAAACCCTGTCAATCATGGGACTCCCCCTCCTTTCCTGTAGTGTATAGTATTGGCTCATGACTTGCTTTATTTTATATTTACGCAAAAATCTATACATTGCCTTCAAAAGATAACGCTGTCAGGATAGAATATCATGGGTAACACAGTATATTCTGTGACGTCCATATAGCGTTTAGCTTAGACGATCACCGCTCTCCATCAGACGGGCCGCTTGTTTGCCATTCCAAGTGACATAAATAAGATAACATATTGAACAATTCGACGCACTTATCAAAATTTACAATCGCCAATTCCGCACAATACAAATGGCGTTCGTTGGAATCGTAATTTGTTCGCTTACAACCCGTATCTAAAAATGCACGAGTACAAAACTCCGCGATCCGTGAACTGCGATACGCAACGCAACATAATCGCTCGAGTGCCGACTACCCACATTTATTATTGTCCTTTGTAAGGGAAAACGAACGAGGCGCCCCCCCGAATGAGTGGGCCACGTGACACACGCGCCTGTCGTGTGGCCAATAAAATGAAACTAATACTACAGAAAATTATACTCAGCGCCATCTAGTATAAAAAGGGGCAAGTATGTTTGTAACACTTTATTGTACAATAAAGTCTTTAATTATAGAATAAAAAGATCTTAAGAAAAGAAAAATAAATCTACACGTTTTCTCTTAATTATCTCTTTCTTCCAAACACTTAATTAATTATGAAGTTTATGGATCAACCTATAAGAATAAGCAACCTGGAGTCTTTTTAAACATTGGCAATATCAGAGAATAATATTGAGAGTGAGTTAAATAAAAGAATAATAAAAAAAAGATGTTTCTTAAAAAAATGAATAAAATCTAATAGATTTCTAGTTAGAGTGGAAATGATCATATAATACTATAATTTATTATGGTGTTACATACGTGCACAAAACAAAAAATCAAGCAACATTTAAAGAGAAACTTTAGGCATGCATAGATATTTTTGCAACAATGTTTTAAATTCGAATTTTAGATTTATATAAATTAATAAATAAAATTGAATGCTTACTTAAATTTATTATGATGCTAATTGTTACTGGATTGTTCGGATTTCATCCCAAGTATCTGGACGTGTGGCTGTCTTCCACCTTGCCTTTTTCAAGGTACTTTCTTCCACGCACAACTACTCTTTGGTATCAACTTCCAGTAGCAGTATTTCCGAACCGATACGACATCATAACCTTCAAGAAAAGAGCATGTTCCTTTTCAAAAGGCCGGCAGCACATGTGCAATGCTGTTGGTATTATGGGTGATCATGGACGGCGGTAGTCACTTACCATCAGGTGAGCCGCATGCTAGTTTGCTACCTGTGTTGTAAAAAAAAATTGTTACTGACTGTCCACTACTGTAAATCGGTTTCCTCCAAAAGGGAGTTTTTACCAGTAGTTTTCACGCTTCGCAGATGGATTAGCTACCATTTGGCTTTGATGACGCTGCTAGCTCTCGATCATTTAGTTTCCTTAGTCGCCTCTTACAACACCCACGAGAAAATAAGGGCTATTCTATACCGAAACCATACGGAAAAATCAATTAGGTCACATGTGTTGCCACAAAAAAATAAAATAAATTCACAAGCAAACAAAATTCTGTTTACACCAACCAACTTAATTAAAAATCATAATAGACTTGTAAACATCAGAGATGTTTCAAAGATGTAAATGAATGTTGTGTGTGCCGAATGAAACAGGACGCATTAGACTGCGAAATATTACACATTTTCACAAAACCATGAGGATACTGTAATTTGTTTTCTGTACCTCGCCTCGAACCCGAGTGAATTTCAATACATACTAATAACGTTGTAGGCATTGGCTAGACTTGTAATTTATATCTCATTCATTATTTATCATCTCTGAAGATATTTTTCCTAAAATTAGGTATTCCGAAAGGTACAGATCGTAAGGTAAATATAGAACAAATAAACGATGGTCCAGTTGGAATATCAATTCTCTCGACCTATTTTTACACTTGTCTAGACAGTAAATACGGTACGATGCAAGGCAAATGTCTCCTGTCACCTTCAATTATTGTAAGTATTGTGCCTTTTTATAACACAGGAGAGGGTAAACAAGCATGGAGGTCACTCGATGGTAAGTGACTACCGCTGCCTTTAGCATTCGCAACACCGAAGGAATTGCATGCCAGCCTTTTAAAAAGAAATATGCTGTTTTCTTAAAAAATATGATGATATATCGGTTCGGAAATACTGCTGCTGAATTTAATTTCAAAGAATGGTATTGCATGGAAGAAAGTATCAAAAAACACGATACAATACCGTTCCTTATCTACATGGTCGGGATGGAACTTTAGTCTGCAGCGGGTTGTAATCATCATTTATCATTTCAGCCATCATTCGTCCACTGCTGGACATAAGCCTCTCCCAAAGACTGCAATAAAGAACGATTCTGAGCCACCTGCATCCACTAACTCCCTGCAATGGACTTCAGGTCGTCAGCGAGTTGTGCGATAATATAATTCAGCAGCAGTATCAATCCGAACAATACTTTTGAATTTTGTCATTATTGTATTATTATTCGAAGTTAGAATGAATAGGCAATATAAGTATTTAAATTTGTATTCAAATTATCGTGTAACACTTTAGACCTCATCGTATCTTAAGGTCAGATAAAATCGTGGGTAATACATGAAAATTATTGTCTATTCATAATTTTTTTTTTTTACTATCTTACTCTTCGTTATATACACTGTATTATTTATGGGAGATAGGTTGGGCTCAACCATAGATATTTCTCCTTTTTTACATTTTTATTCAAAACACAAGTAATCATCAAGCTTATAACTATTTTCTTATAAAATACTTGAATTACATTTTATAATAACAAAATTTTTATGTAAAAAAATATAGAAATATAAATATATTGTATTTTATTTGCATATACAATGAATTTCAATTCTCTGAAAATCTTAAATAACCCAATATTTTGTGCACTGCAATTTCCATAACCACAGACAACTACTTTACGAGAAATATAATTTTAACTACTCTATAAAATTGTGAAATATTAATATGTATTTCATCATTTGTAAATGATGTAATATTTTTAACTATGTATGTATAATACAAAAAGTGTATGTGTATATAGTTTGTCTAGTTATTTTTGTAATGTCACAGTATTGTACACCACTTTACCCTCTGATATTGATGCTTCTTTCCACTTTGGATTTACTAGAAAAGAAATCTTGCAGAGTTAAACTTGCGTTTGTACGTTTATATGCTTTCCACTATTATATTTATAAAAAAATCAGCTAAGTTTCAACAGTCTACATTATCAATACAATACGTTTCGATTTCCGAATCATCAAGAAGTCTCGTAAAAATAAATTTGTGCTCTAACAATGTTTTTATCACATTTTAAATTTCTATCAATGCGAACAAGATCTGTAGTCCATAAAACTCTTTGTCGATTGCTCTCCTTTCGCTACGGTAGTGTGTAGTATGCAAAGTCGGGAAGCCGAATATGTGGAGTGGTGAAATTGAAATCTCATTGGCCGGGACAAGGGTTCAGGATCGTGACGTGGTGATTCTGGCTATTTATTGCGAGCCTCACCTTATCTGGCTAAGTCCCGGTCCATATTTTTGGATTCGAGTTATTCACGGTTCGGAATATGGAACTAGACATTATAGAGATAACGCATAAATGTGTGTGTAATCGGAAATTGTATAAGATGAAGATTTTTCTCCATGTAATGATAGAGTTGTATTGTAAAATATCACGATTCCCATTCATCCCCAGGATGTCTTCAGGGGCAATAAAAAAAGGAAATTGTAAAATAAAACCTTAAACCACATATTTCAAGGGTAAGCTAATGTTCCTCTTGTAAAAACAAATTCATAGTTAGTAAAATATACAGTTGGTAGTTTTTTTATACAATTTAGAATGGCAAACAATCTCCGCCTGGTAGTAAGTAGTAACCGTCGCCTGCAGACGTGAACAGTACCATGGACATAACAAAGTATACTGCGTTGCTATTTCTGAGGACTAAGTCACTGTACCCTGTTATTTCATTGCCATATAGCAACCATTATTTAATTATTATAAAACCTATAAAATATATCACTTTATCGTTTTTATAATAGATTTTCTGCGTAAATAAAAATTTCGTTCGAAGATAATAAAAGACCAAACTAATAAATCTAAAAGGAACTTGTAAGCCAATTATCTGTCTATAAAAAATATCTTTTCTAAATTCGAAAAACTACAAAAGAACAGGAAAAGAGTATGAAACTTCGAGGATAATTGTTATTTGTCCGTATTTTGCGATATTGCCGTCTTGTTGGGTTGGGCGCATTGGGCCTTAAGCAGGACTACGTCTAAGACCTTTAGTTATACTGCTGCAAGTTTTTGGAGCGACTTAACAGCGAGTTACAAATTTCCATCCAGTTACTAAGTCGACAATTTCACTGGAACATAATGAATTTACGAAGACCGAACAAACTGACGATTTGTGTAAATGAATGCAAATTTAAAACTAAGACCCGGCAATTGACTGGTAATTTTGTTGGGCGAATTGTTTAACATTCTTTCGCTTTTAAGTTCCGCTTAAAAAGCAGGCCTGATACCGCGTCGGCGTCTGTTCAGAATAATGAAATTAAAAGTTTTTCCTCTTTGTTTTGCTGAGAAACGATATGTCTCTTTGACTTGTTGTGGTTACGCAAACTACTTGATACTATAGTAAGTCCATACTTCTTTTTTCTAGAATGCCTCCCCAAATACTAAAGGTTTTGTATCTTGTAGAAATTTATTTCTTAATCTTTACACATCCATTTTAATAATGCTCAAAAAAATGTGTTCAATATCCCAATAATTATTTAGTGCTGTATTTAGTCAATAGATGGCGTTATTAAAATTCAAACTACGATATAATGTTGTTGCAGTGAAATTTAATTTCCCTAGCACTATGCATTATGTTCGGTTTTAGTCATTAACCAATTGATTTTGTATGTTGTGGTAATTGCAACCTAGTTATACGTTCGTCTTAAATTAATAACTACGTTTTATTTCTCCCAGCGTTACGTTCTATTTTTGAAGCATTGACGAGTGAACAAAAGTGAAAAGGAAGGAAACATTCACAGAACCGAGTGAAGTTCTAAATTTAAATATTTGAAAATTCATTAGCATTACTATTAAACCGTCACGGAATTAATTACGTCCATTTATGTGAAGTGTACTCGACGTAAAATCGCGCCCACGTTATTACGTTGCGGTTGATTTGCGGTGAACCGTAACGCGACGTCACGGCGCACGGTGGAACGACGCGCCGTGACGCCGGCGTGACGCGGCGTGACGCGACGTGACAGCTCGGGAATTGCGTCCTGGTAAATGAGACCGCGGAACATCTTACGAAAGTTTGTGTAGCGTTTAATTTGCACTTCACTCCTTGGGGTGTTGGTGATGAATTCGATCATCTAATACTACTATTAAAGTTTCCACAGATTATAATAACCAAGTTGAGTAGAGTTGTATGTACTGAAGATACTTTAGTTATCCAATAAACGGATCAAGAAGTGTCAAACAAAATTCAAATAGTTTATTCATAAACTCATATATTATTTACTCATATATTGACAGATATTGTCTTTATTGTTGTTGTCGATATATACAGGGTGAAGTCAAAATCAGCAAGCTTTGAAAAGAGTGTTCTACAAATGGACTTGAATATTTTCATTAAAAGACTTCAAAAATAGCGGACGTTCTCAATTATATGTATTTTTCTATGTTTATTATTAGGTCATTTATAAACCTATTTCGAAAATTCTATTTTATATTAAAATATATTTGGTAATCTCAAAATAATCCCTTTCATTTGATATAATCACACAATATATGTATTATAGTATAAAAACTTATTTTTTAATTTTCAAATTTGCCCTGTAAAAGTAGTTACCATGTTCAAAAATCATTTATTTACACATTAATTTTTGGGTCACCGACTTACATATGTGTATCAAATTTCAACCGAAACTACTGGAGCGACAGTCCAGTAGTTTCGGAACGAATTGGCTGTGACATACAGACAGACAGACAGTCACACATGTGATCCTATAAGAAATCCGTTTTTTTTTTTCTTATAAAGTACGGAACTCTAAAAATATTCAAATTAATCCAGATTTTCTTAAAACGTACAGCAAATAAAGGCTTAATTCCATTATTATAGGCCTGGGAAAATATTATCTATATTTAGACGTCAGGCAGATCAAGGAAGGAGTTGGTGTCGTGTCGTATCAAGAGGTGAAGAGACTCGCTGAAAATCGTAGTGAGTGGCAAGAGCTCCACCGACAAGAGCGCAGCTCTTAAATGGATAAATAGATTTAGACGTAGTTTTTTCTGTCTATTAGACTAGAAATAGGTTGCCAGCATCCTGAGAATTTCCGATAAGCTCCTCTGTACAATATTTAACGTCTTTAGATACACAAATTTAGATTACCAGTAATGTTTCAGTCTGCCAGTATTTTTTTTTCATCTTATTGAAATACTACCTTTTACCCACGACTACGTCCGTGTTTGCTTTCATTCGTGTGACCGGAATATGTTCACTGACCGAAATAAAAACTGGCCTATATCCTTCTCCCTCCATATATGTAGTACGTGTCTACCAAATTTCAATAGTGATTGCTTAAGCTGTTAAGGCGGTATAATATAATAAACAAACTCACTTTCACATTTTTTTATATTGTTAAGAATGGGTAACTAGCTTTTGCAACTCTGTACGTGTGGCTTTTAAAAGTAGATATGTTTTTATATGGCGTATCCAAAAAAAGCATACTTCCGATTTTATTTAGATCTTCATGAATATATTCACCAGTGGGAGACTTTGTACAAAAGTCGATTGTTTGGGTACCTCTGTACCATTCGTGTTTCAACCGTGAAGCAGCTAAGTCCTCAGGAATGGCAACGCATGGGGGGTATGATAGGCGTAACAGTATACTCTGTTATGTGCATGGTACTGCTCATTTCTATAGGCAACGGTTACCACTTTCCATCAGGTAGACCGTCAGCTCGATTGCCATTCTAAGTTGTATAAAAAAATAAGTGTGAAAATTGCATTCGCTTTGGTCGATCTTGTTCAAATTCTTCAAAACATATTCTTTATATATATATATATATATATATCTTTTTTATAGTAGGTAGGTATATATATCTGACACCTACGGGAAAAGAAAAGATGGGTCATTCCAGGACTATCAGGACCAAATATGTATATAAATACATGCTAATGTAGTAAATATGAAGTGAAATCCCAGCGCCCAAGCATAATAACCCCATTCCAAACACCCACACTAACTGCGATATTATATTAGAACCTACGCATTACATTCAATTAGTTGCTAAACCTAAATGTAGTAATTTATATCAATTGGAAACTAAATTTCTGAGATACATATACGCATAATGAAGCATGACAACTTGAATTAAAGATTGATTACTATAGTATAATTAATTATCACTCTTGATTCGAATTCTATAGGCCGAGTAGTCCCGGCATAAAATAGGCCACTCCCTCCTTTCCTGTGAGTGTCGTAAGAGGCGACTAAACGGACAGAAAACGGTAGAGAAATTAAAAGCATACCTGCGGTTGCCATCCTACTTGCCAAGCATGGCAGCTACTGGCAAAACTCCCCTTATGGGGAAGGCCTATGTTCAGAAAGACAGAAAGGAGACAGTTAAAGACTGATATAATGACGATGATGATTAATTCTAATTCTATACTCATTATAAAACACTTATTGATATAATCCATAAGAGTTTTCTAAAATTCTACATTCTATTCATGTCAAAATAATGCAAAATAAAAAAAATAAAAACCCACTAAAACAATCTATACTTATAATAAATCTGTAGAGAGGTCAATTCTGTACATGAAATATATTTCCAAAATAACTAATAAAAAAATCAGGGGGTGATCCCCCTGATAGTTATTTTGGCATCAGTATCGATCACTAATCATAGTGATCGATACTGATGCCAATCAGTAAAATTTTTGTCTGTCTATATTGACAGACAGACGAACATATTGACGTTCGTTATAGAGCAAAAACTACTCGACGGATTTTAACGAAACTTGGTACAATTATTCTTCATACTCCTGGGTAGGTTAAAGTATACTTTTCATCACGCTACGATCAATAGGAGCAGAGCAGTGAAGGGAAATGTTGGGAAAACGGGAGAAGTTACTCAGTTTTTAAGCTTCCGTCGCGTATGCAGCCTTAATGGCCACTTTTTAAAATGTAAAAATGTCCACCCGTGCGACGCCTGGACGGGCCACTAGTGTCTAAATAAAATCATTTTATGTAGTTAATATGTTACTAAAACTAATAGGTCAATTTAGAAAACTAAAACGCCTGTTTTAGTCCATTAAAACAAAGAAGAAAGAAATAAATGTATATTTTAAAATTTTGAAATAAAACTGGCTCAACATCGTATAAAACTGTTTAATTTTCATACTATTAGTTTCTGAATTATAACTCAGTGAGTTTTGAGACAGATAGACGGACGGACGGACGAAGATGCATTGAAAGAATTTCTTTTAAACATTTTATTACGGAATCTTAAAAAGTCAGAGACCAAATTTCTGGTATATTCTCGGCACTTTATTGCAATATAATGAAAGCGGAAGTGGAAGTAATTAATTATACAAACTTAAAACGCTTAGACACTAATTATATTTATGACGAGGATCCACTGAAGTCACGTACGCACTTCGTCCTTCATCCACCTTTTATACTTAACAATTTAGCTTGTATAAAAAAAATATAATTGGAGTATATATTTTTTTATACAACTTAGAATGGCAAACAAGCTGACGGCCCACCTGATAAAAAGTGGTAACCGTCGCCTATAGACATGAACAGTACCATGGACATACCAGAGTATTGTTTCGCCCATGATACCCCCCATGCGTTGCCATTCCTAAAGACTCAGGTGTTATTCCTCTGTACCCAGTGAATTCACGCCATATCCCACCCTTCAAACCGAAACACAGCTATGCAAACACAACTGCTTCACGATTGAAACACGAATGAGACAGAGGTACCCAAGCAATCGACTTTTGTACGAAGTTTGTATATATATATATATATATATATATATATATATATATATATATATATATATATATATATATATATATATATATATATACGTGGACTACAGGAATAAACATAATATGAGTATGTTTATTCGTAAAGTTTTAAATAATATCCATTTCATATTTTTGTTTTAAATTGTGAAAATGGAATGGTAACCCCGCCCTTGCTATGGATATACACCGACGAGGCATCAGTGGAAGATGATAGCTGAAAATGAATGCAGGTCAGTTGGCCCACCATGATGAATTCAACAAGAATTAAACATGGTGGTTTCCAGGGAAAACGGCGTGGAAGTTAACCTGAGGGTAAATTGCTAACAATGGGGCTATTAGACCTCATTACTAACAATCCCTTCCCCCTATCCATTTTATATTTATATTATTGGTAACGAATTATCGATTACATAAATGTTTCCAATATGCGTACATTAATTTAAAATAATAAAGCTTATAATCCCGGTATCGAACCGTTGGTTTTCAACTGCTCATTAATATTAATTTAAGAGAATTATACTATTTATAATAAGTATTTATCAATATCAAACATTATTACGTTTCAAATGGACGATAAAATATAAAATAATGAAAAAATGACTATTCAAAATTGACTAAATTTAATATTTCTTGAATATAAACATATCGTCATATTCGTAGAATACTGACGGATCTGACAAATATTACATATAAAGATCCGTCAGTATTCTACGACTGTGACGATATATCTTTTTCGATAATATTACAAATAATAATTTCATTTTGAAAGTACACGTGGTGCTTTTAAAAAATATAGTAATAGGCGACTTTATTTATTTTATCTATTTATTTACACTTTATTGCACCAAGTAAAAAGAGAAATAACAAATACAGTAAATATTAATGAGAAGTGATACAAAAGGCGGCCTTATCGCTGAGCAATCTCTTCCAGACAACCTTTGGGTAGAGGACATTAAGAAAAAGACAAAGGGTAGGTGGCGCACTATTATATAAATATTATCATATACAAACATATATACATACATACATACATACACATACATATATATTATATACACAATTAAATATATACACTTTTTGGTATAATTGCGATAAAAAAATAAAAATCAAAGATAGTTATGAAATCCTTCTGAACTCTTTCTAAAAATTACAATAAGCATTAATTAAAAAATAAATAAATCACAAGTATCGGATTTAAAAAATTCTTTTAAACTGCAATTTTTTACTTTTTTTATATCAATATTTTTTTATCGTCACACTTAATTATATTGTTGTTTTGTTTGGGTGAAAATGGCATGGTATCCCCGGTATCTGCACTATCGGTATACACTGACGGGTTATCAGTGAGAGGTGATAGATGAGAATGAAAAGGCAGGTCAGTTAGTCCATCGTGACGAATTCAACGATAAATTAGTCACGATAGTTTCCAGGGAAAACCGCGTGAAGATCGACCTGATAGGGTGTATTGAGAGCAATGGGGACTAACCTCTCCATTACTAACAATCCCTTCCCGGGGGGAAAGGAATTGTTAGTAATGGAGACTAAAAATTCCATTGCTAGCAATATACCCAACCAGGTCGACCTCCTCGTGGTTCCCCCTGGAAACCATCATGGTAAATTCCTGATGAATTTGTCATGCTGGGCTAACTGGCCTGTTTTCGTTCTCATCTATCACCCTTCACTGGTGCTCCGCCAGCGTATCCCGTTAGCGCAAGCGGGGTTACCATTCCATTTTCATCCACCAAAAAAAAAAAACAATCCCTTCCCCCCACTTAATTATATTGATCAAAGGTAAATGCCATAATTATATATTAAATAGTCTATAAATTGTCACTACAAAGTAATATTCGACCTTGAACTTGGGTAATATTAGACAATTGGTATTCTAGGAAAGTATACGTCTATAAACTTTAAATAGTTCCAAAACATCACTTATCGATTCCATTTTTATGACGTTCGAAATCTTATCAAACTTTTAAAACACTTCTTATTTATTTATTTATTATTATAATGCATTCATGTACATAATATAGAGTTGTTACAATGTTCTTATGTGGAGTAAGTACATCATATCAGCCTTTAACTGTCCACTGCTAAACATAAGCCATCCCCTTGGGGGGTTTTGCCAGTAGTCGCCACGCTTGTCCTATGTGTAAATAACAGCATTAATTGCGTAAGGTATACACATTTTTTTTTTAATTCGTGATGCACTAAGTAAACATATAAAACTTAAAATATAGAACAACGCCATCTGTTCCAAAACTAATTAGAACTGTTGGGAGTAAATCATTATCATATCGACCGTTATCTGTCCACTATTTTTTTTTAATAGATGATAATGGAATGGTAACCCCGCCTGCACTAACAGTATACGCTGGCGGAGTACCAGTGAAGGGTGATAGGTGAGAATGAAAAGGCAGGTCAGTTAGCCCATCGTGATGAATATACCTGGAATTCAGCACAATGATTTCCAGTGGAGGCCACGTGGAGGTGCCTGACAGAGTATATTGCTAGCAATGAGACTGGTAGTTTACATTACTAACAATCCCCTCCCCCCTCAGTTCACTATTAGGAGTAAAACAGAATTAATAGTTAAAATTATATACATATTTTGTTTAAATTTTGTATGTAAAAAGAGAGCCAGTAAACAAAAATATTGACATTTGATTTTCTATGTTTTACTGTTTAACACTAGGCGTCATGTCGTATAGGGAGATAAAGGATATGGCCTGGGATAGAGCTGGCTGGAGGAAGATGCATGGATTGGTTGCACCGACAAGAGGAAACTCTTAAATGAAAATGAATGACTGTTTACCAGAGGGAGACTTTCTACAAAAGTTGATTGCATGGGTACCTCTGTATCATTCGTGTTTCAACCGTGAAGCAGTTGTGTTTGCATGGCTGCATTTCGGTTTGTAGGGTGGGATATGGTGTGAATTTACTGGGTGCAGAGGAATAACACCTGAGTCCTCAGGAATGGCAACGCATGAGGGGTATCATGGGCGCAACAGTATACTCTGTTATGTGCATGGTACTGCTCATGTCTATAGGTGACGGTTACCACTTTCCATCAGGTGGGCCGTCAGCTTGTTTGCCATTCTATTTTGTATAAAAAAAAAAACTCGAAAAATCGAACATAACAATGTTAAATTTTTCGAAAATAGAATATCAAAATAGAATTAAAATTAATAATAGATGTGGACAACATTGTATGTTTCGAGTTATAGTACAGTAATAAAATTCAACATGATTAAAAATAACATAATATATTGATATATTTTAACCATAAATGGTCTTTACAAAATACACAGCAATTACATAGAAACGATGTAATAATATTATTATGTTTCCTTTGGGCCAATATCATCTCTGTGGCATATTTTCCATGGGTATCCATTCGTGTCTTGTTACATGAAACATTTGGCCTCGGGCGAGGGCGGCATTCAACTATGTGGAAAAAAGAATTTTTATACTTTGTGCCCGGGAACCGTAGATATGAAATAAAAATTTAATTAAGCTTCATACTATAGGGAACTGGAATGGAACGATAATATTAGACGTTGTTAGTTCATGTATTTATTTAATTAACATTAGTAATTGTTTATAGATTAACAACAAATATTACATTAAAAAAGTAATTTAATTAAATTTAATTCATTCTGATTTTTTTTTATGCAACTTAGAATAGCAAACACGCTGACCGCCCACCTAATGGAAAGTGGTAACCGTCGCCTATAGACATAAACTGTATCATGGACATAACAGAGTATACTGTTTCGCCCATGATACCTCCCATGCGTTGCCATTCCTGAGAATTCCAGTGTTATTCCTCTGTACCCTGTAAATTCACTGCCATATCCCACCCTTCAAACCGAAAGCCATACAACCACAACTGCTTTACGGTAGAAACACGAATGGGACAGAGGTGTCCAAGCAGACGACTTATGTACAAAGTCTCCCTCTGGTAATTTACTTGTAAAGAAACATTTTATTATTAAAATAGGAATAAATACTGAAATTATTGAAGATAAAAATAAATGGAAGAAAAAATCATATTTAACTGATCTCGAATGATATAAAAGCAGAAAAACGATGACGGTAATTGTAAATTATATTCACTATTTGTCCTTTTTCATTGTCATCAATCAGAAGTCATTAAAATATAAATCATCAATATAAATCAATCCGTCTTATTAATATATTGTCTTGAAATAAATCGAAATATATAATCGAATATTTTAAACTATATAAGTAAGAAATGGGCAATCTTATACGACACGACGATTTTTGGATCGATTGAAGGAAAAATAGAAGGTAAAAGAGGAATGAGAAGACCGAGGTATAACTACATGAGACAGATAAAAGAAACACTAGGTGTCATGTCGTATAGGGAGGTCAAGGATAAGGCCTGGGATAGAGCTGGCTGGAAGAAGTTACATGTATTAGTTGCACCGACAAGAGGAAAAACTTAAATAAAAAAAAAAATTAAAAAAGTAAGAAATAAACCCGAATGTGACTGTTTTCTTTTAGTATAATATAAACAGATCTAATTATGTTTTTCTCACAATTGCCCCATTATACTGATTATCCGCACATGTCAAAAGTCGACGAGGCAGCCATCATTGTATCTCGTACAGATAACAGACGCACAGTCTCCCATAAAGATGGCTTAATTAGACACTTAATAGAAAAAGCACCTTGATGAACAATGACTGCCTGTGAATGGAACGTTTAGCTAAAGTGTTCCTGGAAGAGCTTTTGTTATTTTATTTTATTTCAATAGGTACAGATTACAGAGAATTAACAATCTTATATTAATTTATACAGTACAATAATGTTTTGTTCAAGCTAACCCTCCAAAAATATGCGTACACAGCATGATCAAAACATAAACACCTAAACAGGTATGTAAACACAAAATAATTTATATGACAAAAAATTATATAACTTATATATATATATATATATATATATATATATATATATATATATATATTATTTTATTCGTTTTTAAGAGATTTAAAAAAAAATCCAATTTATCTATATTTATGTGGTTAATCTACGCGTTCCCTGATACAATTAAGAGACTACCGACTAAACCGTCTTTAAAAAAAAAACATTCATGCTCACTTTTATATTTTATCCGAGCAGTAACTACTTTATATTATTTTCAATTTCATGTATAATATAGTATGTTTTATATATATGTAAGTATATTTGTTATTTATATATATTTATTCGTTTATATATGTAATTTTAGTATGTATGTATATCAGTAATTACTAGTACCGCATTCGAATATTCTGACACTTCCCTATTGTTGACTGGGAGAGAATGCTTTTAGCATTAAATCCGCCATGTACAAATATATTTACTAATGAATAAAGAAAGAGGTATGTTACATTATTATGTACATTTGCTTCAACTGAACATATTACAATGGTAATCAGTACCTAAATAAACCACAACTTTGTACAAAAGTCGTTTGCTTGGGCACCTCTGTCCCATTCGTGTTTCTGCCGAGAAGCAGTTGTATTTGCAGGGCTATGTTTCGGTTTGAACGGTTGGGATATGGCCGTGAATTTACAGGGTACAGAGGAATAACACTTGAGTTCTCAGAAATGGCAACGCATGGGGAGTATCATGGGTGAAACAATATACTCTATTATGTCCATGGTATTGCTCATGTCTATAGGCGACTGTTTCTACTTTCCATCAGGTGGGCCGTCGGCTTGTTTTCCATTCTATGTTGCATAAAACAATAATATATATATACGAGTACATACTAATTATCGCATACAAAATAGTACAATACAGTTAATTGATAATTAAATTAAAAAAATATATAATAAAAGAATTAACATCCATATTGCTACTTCAAAATTGAATTTAATTAACATAATATTAAATCCATAAACTCCTTAATCTTCTCATAACGCAGTCGAGAATAATTAACCAGCCACAAGTTTCTACCCCCACTTACATCATAGTACTAAACAACGTTTCTAGACTGTACAATATCTGTGTGACTGGTGGTATCACGGGCGCCGCCGGAGCGATTTATTATCTGTCATTACTGCGGCAATATCGCAGTAATGATGCGATACCGGCTTCGCTAGATTATTCACCTTCATACGAGTTGCTTTCGAGCTTGTAAAATGTTACCATCTTTACTAATATTTTAAATTTAAAAGTGAACTTGTTTTCGGATACAGATTCTTTATTTGAATTAAACATATATATTAATATATTATGATTACATATACATACAAATATTCATAAAATTAACAAACATATTAATATATATATATATATATATATATATATATATATATATATATATATATATATATATATATATATATATATATATATGCGTGGAAATGATAAATTACTGTCTACTCGATTACTTGTTTTATTTTTATGACTATGTTTCTTAACTGATTGAAATCCTTTAAAAATTCTCATCTCTCTGTCTCTCTCTCCCTCGCTAATTTTGCGATAAACGTAACAGATATGCAATGTTTAAATTACATATTACTTATAACCGTATAATAAGTGGTATTAATTATTATAAAAAGCTAAGTACATTCTGTTTCAAATATGGAACGTGAAGTTACATTCAGAAACGTAATAAACGTGCAACATTTATATATTAAAATGGTAGATGAAATAATTCAAATGAAGAGTCGCTTCCTTAAGCACAAAACAGCGCAATTGTTAGCCCAAGTCCCTTTCAAGCGTAGGGAACCGTTTAGAGTAGCGATTAATTCACGTCAGTGGGCGTTTAGCGGAAAACGCCCCCCGAACGCAACGAAAACGCCGCGTCATCGTGACAATACGAAGCTTATAAGCCAAGTCACCATCTATTTAAATTGATGGACGCAAAATACCGATATATTGTTATCGATGCATCAATGACTATTGAGATGTTGTTAGACGATTATATCGTTTTTTGATAAGTTAATTGTTTCAAATACACAATCGGGACTTAACGCGGTATAAAAGATTTCACAGGTACTAATATTACCTACATACCTGCTTGTTTATTGCCGATGTTTCGACGTGGATTGCACCACGTCGTGGTCACGACAGGACTAAAGTGAGTGGCGTCTTCGTCTGGCAGCTCTTCAGTCTCTTCGGGTACCCTCACATTGTCATGAATATCTAAAGCCACCCTACACACCGCACTCACGGTATCCACACTGCGTTCAAACACATTATCGCATGTTTTTAGTGTACTAATTAAGTAATTAAGTCCCGATTGTGTATTTAAAATATGTGCAAACAACGCAAAAGTTATTTGTTTCTCGTTTACATGTATTAGCGTCATCTATTGGCAGTATGGTACGAATTTGATCAAATTATTGATTACTGGCCGCTAAGCGACAATTTCACTGTTTACAACACGATTACATCTACACTTATTAAATGAATTTATTGTAAAATAAAAAAAAATAATAAGAAATGAATGAATATACTTTTTATTTAATAATTTTTATATATTTTTTTTCTGTTTAATTTAACCTACCCTCAAAAAATAAGCGTAATATTGTCTGGTATACAAATTGGAAATCTGTTACTGGTTAAATACATGGTGTAAATATAATATTTTTTAATTGATCTAAATATAAGCTGTTGATGCCAGATGTAATATTAAAATAATTAAAATAAAATAACTATATAAATAAATAATGTCAATTTATGAAATGATAAGATAGTCTTAAAAATATATATATTAAAAGAATTAAAGAAATAAGAGGGCTTTATTAATTATATATATATATATTTATTATATTTTATATATATATATATATATATATATATTTTTTTTTTTGTGCAACTTAGAATGGCAAACAAGCTGTCGGCCCACCTGATGTAAAGTGGTAACCGTCGCCTATAGACATGAGCAGTATCATGGACATAACAGAGAATTTAGAACGTATATTACATGTTATTTTAATTGAATAATACCTGCCGCGTTTATTGCTATTTTGTTTTCAATTCGGGGCAGTTAATAACCACTGGGTCGCGTACTACGCTATTCCGTGGGGGCCAGACTTATAATTACAACTGTAATTGAAATGAGACCAAGTCTCTGACATAATGACTTTCCCATTTTTGTTACTTCTATTATTCAATTTATGTTTTTTTTTAATGTTTAAGTAACGATTGTATGGTATTATTTTAAATATGTGTACCTGGGGGGAATGGATTGTAAGTAATAGGGAGGTTAGTCCCCATTGCTACCAATTTACGTTATCAGGTCAACCTCCACGCGGTTACTCCTGGAAACCATCGTGACTAATTTATATTTAAATTCGTCACAATGGACTAACTGACTTGCTTTTTCACCTTCACCAATCATTCCTCATTGAAGCCCCGCCAGTGTATACCGATAGCGCAGGCGTGGTAACCATTCCACTATCATCCATAAAAAAATGTGTACGTTATTCTACTTTGTTTAATGAAGTATCATCGTTAGGCATTTAAGTTTATTAATTACTAGAAAGTAATAGAATATATCCTATGGATTAATATAAGAGAATTACAAGAAATAATCACAGTGAGAAAACAATGGGCGACCTTATCGCTCAAAGCGATCTCTTCCAAGCAACCTTAGGATTTTACTATTGTAATCTTTTGGAGGAAACAATAAAGTGTATCTATCTATCTACTATTAAAATTGCTTTATATATAGATAAACCTTATAGCCTAAACTTAAATATAATCAAATAGAGAAGCAAAAATAAATTGGAAACCTAATATAAACTCAAATATAAGAATTCAGGCCACGTAAACTGGAGAGAATTTATACGGAGACACGGCTTCTAAATAAATTAAATTAGAAAAACTTATATTATTTGGTAAAATCTAATACGAACTTATGTTCTAAACCTAACGTCTGTTTCAGAAATCTTTATTTCTATACTAGCTATTTCTCACGGCTTTGCTCGCGTGTGTAATACATCTATAAAGGCCTAACTGCGGTTGCCCGCCTGCCAAGCGTGGCGACTACGCCACGCTACGGAAAAAACTCCCCTTATAGTAAAGGCTTGTGTCAAAAATCTTTACAAACTCACATTTTTAATATATGTAGAATTATTATTATGACAAACCCTTTTTTATATTTTTACTTTTTTTTTTAATTGTTATTATTTAATTACAGATGTATATATAAAAGTACTTTTTTGAAGTAATAACGAACTAAACAAAGTGCTTATAACTTAATAAAATTATTCTCCGATTCACCGTGAATATTGTTACACTCAGCGAAAAACTTTAATGGATTTTTGTATAGGATTAAGTAGACTTTAACAGTTTACTTAGTATGCAATTTATCCATACATACACACTTTCATACGATTCTTGTGTCATGAGCTTAATTTTGTTTCATACATTTTATTAAACAAAATTGCTCATACTATTATCTGTACAGGTTTTACGTCTATACAATATGAGCCTTTAACTGTCCACTGCTAAACATAATCCCATGGGGCATTTTTTCCATGCTTGGTAGGCGGATTGGTCAACCGCAGTTAAGCTTTGGAGATGTTTTAAGAGGGACGCTACTGCCCATCCCTAGCCTTCTCTTAGTCGCCTCTTACGACACTCACGGGCAAGGAAGGGGTGGGCTATTGTATACCGGGAACTACACGGCTCAGAATTTAAATACCTACTTGTAAATAACATATTATTGGATATATACCATAATTATTGGATAGATACTTAACAAAAGAGATCTTAATAAAATACTAGAGTCTATTGTGTTTTCAAAGAATGATTACGCGTAAATTTAAAAAAAAAAATCCAAGTAATTCAATTACTTGATTACAAAAAGTTGTTAGATCTTATGTAAAACCAAGTGGGTTATTTAAGTTAGTGTTTTTGAAAGGTATTCATCAACGTTATTATAAATTGACATCTAATCAATCGCCTTTATAGTGACCATGTCAATATTAGACATCTATATTACTATAATATTTATAATGCCATTTGGCATACTTCAATTTTCAATATAATATTTGGATTATTTAAAAAACTATTGTCAGTTGTTTCGTCCTTCAGAAACAGTAAAGCCGTCGTCCAATAAACCACATCACAGCGATACAAAAACCAGAGGGCGCCACTTTCGTAAGAGTAGTATTGGTATAATATACAATAAAGTGTTCGAATGCTTATTTTTTTTTTTTTGATGTGTGGAAATGGTATGGTAATGGTATGGCCTGCGCTAACGGGATACGCTGGCGGAGCACCAGTGAAGGGTGATAGATGAGAATGAAAACAGGCCAGTTAGCCCATCATGGTGATTTCATAAGGAATTAACCATGATAGTTTCCAGGGGAAACCGCGAGGAGGTCGACCTGGTTGGCTATATTGCTAGCAATGGGATTCTCAGTCTCCATTACTAACAATCCCTTTCCCCCCTTCGAATGCTTATTATCAACCCTCTTTGATGTATCATACAAGTGTACTAACTAAAACCCTATATGAACTTTGAACTTCACGAGAGTCTCACTGTATTTGTGAAATGCTAACAAGCAATGTATCAAGCGTTGAGTTGATTACGGCTCACTTTACGTCTTATAACGTAGTTGTAGGCACGGTACAGGCGCAGAACGTGAAAATGGCATTTCTGCTCATTAACCCCGCGACAATGTGACGACAACGAGGTGAAATCATGACGTGTCACCGGTGCGCAAGTTAAAAGCGTTCAGCGATCGCCTTAAAGTGGAAAAGGATTGTCAGCCATGGGCTTTAATAGCCCAATTGCTAGCAATCTTACTAATCAGGTGTACCACGTGGTTCTCCCTGGAAACCATCGTGGTTACTTCTCGTGAACTTTCTCTCGATGGGCTAACTGACCTGCTTTCATCGTCGTCTATCATCTCCCACTGGTGCCCCGCCAGCGTATACCGTTAGCGCAGGTGGGGTTACTATTTCATTATCACCCGTTTAAAAAAAAGGATCGACGTAAAGTTAATATATCGACATCATCGTATCAGCTTTTTACTGTCCACTGCTGAGCATAAGCCTCCCCCTTGGGGGGATTTTTCCAATAGTTGCCACGCTTGGCAGGCGATTGGTAACCGTAGTTAGGCTTTGGAAATGTTTTAAGAGGGACGCTGCTGCTCGTCCCTCATGATATATAATAATTATTATGAGAGACTCATATTTTATGAATGATTTTTTGGAAATAACAATTATTTTGTATATGTATTGATTTTATTAATTATTTTTGTAATCGATCGTCTTTATTTTCGACTATTTTGCATACTAATACAACATACTAATTTTAATATAATTTACGTCAAAAAAAGAATGATTTTTCGTGAAACACAAAATCTTAAACTACAAAAGGAATACGACTGGTTAAACAAAAGTATATATATGTATACCTCACTTCCATTTCTCAGAATATCTTGTCTTACCTTCTATATGAGAAATCTCACCTTCATCTTTATTTATCAAGCTGAAATACATGCATTTCTAACATGACACTTTTACTTTATAATACCCACCCGTGCTAATGGTATACGCCGGCGAAGCATCAATAAAGGATAATAGGTAACGATGAAAAGGGGTCAGTTAGCCTATCGTGATGAATAAGCTTGGAATTCAGTACGATGATTTCCAGAGGGGATCGACCTGGTTAGGTATATTGCTAGCAATAAGGCCCTTAGTTTACGTTACTAACAATCCCTCCCCCCTTTTTTTTCGTACCGTCCACTTTATAATAATTAAATGTTCTTGATATCGCCGTCGCTTATCACTTAATCTGTTAACATTGTAAACGTTTGACATGCCGCCAGCTGCCACCTGGCGGAGCGTATCATGATATACCTGTCCCGCTCTCACTAATTATAATCCCATATATAGTAACGTGTTTATGGTTAATTATGTCAGAGAGATAAACATGTGAAGGTTATTGAGGTTGACGTATAAACAAGCGATGACGTTTACAGCCGACTGTACACCAAAATGGAGGTAATGTGTTAACATATATTTTCGGAGTGACATGAATTGGGGCAAATTGGGATAAATATACAGACATGTCAAATGGAAAAAGTGTGTATTTAATTATTACCGGGACTAATGTAATGTTACAATGCATATTTCTAAAAATATTTACTTTTATAAATATCATAACTGTGTCGTATTTCACTCAAGAAAAAAAAATGGAAAATGCTGTATAAAAATTAAGATACCAGAGGAAGACTTTGTACAAAAGTTATTTGCTTGGGCCCCTCTATTTCATTCGTGTTTCTGCCGTAAAATAGTTATTTTTTCATGTCCGTGTTTCGGTTTTAAAGGTAAGATATGGCAGTGAATTTACAAGGTACAGAGGCATAACACCTGAGTCCTCAGGAATGGCAACGCATAGAGCATATCATGGACGAAACAGTATACTTTATTATGTCCATGGTACTGCTCATGTCTATAGGCGACCGTTACCGCTTTCCATCAGGTGAGCCGTCAGCTCGTTAGCCATTCTAAGTTGCATAAAAAAATATGTAAATTAAATTGTAGACGCAAACGAATCCATATATATTGGAACATATATATTGGATACTAACATAGAACATTCGTTCGAATACGATATTGAATAAAATAATTCAGGCGTAGTTGAAATTAATTAAGTCCGCCATAGTCCGTGCAATAAGAAAAATCGGACGGACGCCGAATAATATTGGGGCAAAGTAAGAATTTTAATAAAGCCCGGGTCACGTAAACATTGATAGCCTAGTACTTCGGCCCGCGGAAAAATCATGGCGACGCATTTATTTGTTTTTGTGTTGGGACTCTCGACTCGTCGACCTACCCTTGTGGAAATACTGCTTTATTTACGTGAATGCCTATTGCAAATATCGTTGGAGTTATTACACGACTTCTGTCCACCTACGGAAATGTTTCCCTTTTTTTATAAGTACCCTCTTGTTTTTGAAGGACATTGAAAAACCAAATCGGACTTTTGTGGACTGGTTTTGATTTTTTTATAGACAAATGGACTTTAAATGACTGGAAATAAGGAGGGTTTAAGCAGATGGCATATTTTATTTATTTATTTACTCTTTATTGCACCGCTTAAATAATAACACAAAGTCTACCAGAGGGAGACTTTGTACAAAAGTCGATTGCTTGAGTACCTCTGTCCCATTCGTGTTTCAACCGTGAAGCAGTTGTGTTTGGATGGCTGTGTTTCGGTTTGAAGGGTGGGATATGGCGTGAATTTACTGAGTACAGAGAATTAACACCTGAGTCCTCAGGAATGGCGACACATAGGGGGTATCATGGGCGAAACAGTATACTCTGTTATGTCCATGGTACTGCTCATGTCTATAGGCGACGGTTACCACTTTCTATCAGGTGGACCGTCAGCTTGTTTGCCATTCTAAGTTGTATAAAAAAAAGAAATATATATTACATATATTAAAAACAAAAGGCAGTCTTATTGCTAAGTAATCTCTTCCAAACAACATTTGGGTAGAGGAGAAAAGATAACAGACGGTAGCTAGTTGGCGCTAGAAGTGTAACTAATAAAAAAAGAAAAACGCTAATGTTATTAAAACATATGCTAATAATCATATGCGCTATACATCATATATATGTATATATATCAAACATCTATATTCAATACAGAGACAGAAAGAATTTTACATTACATATATTTTATGATAAATGATGTTAGAAAAAGCGCGGAAAAATATACACATGCCCTGTAACAATGAGGCCAATTCTGAGGTGTCATTTCTCTGAATCTTTGTCTAAAATTAAATTTTCAATTTGATATTACAGCAAAATCTTTATTTTAAAAATCAATATGAACTAGAAGTATCGTAAGTACATATTATATGTTAATATAT
Source organism: Galleria mellonella (assembly GCF_026898425.1). Taxonomy (NCBI): domain Eukaryota; kingdom Metazoa; phylum Arthropoda; class Insecta; order Lepidoptera; family Pyralidae; genus Galleria; species Galleria mellonella. The sequence continues at coordinate 4,321,009 of NW_026442112.1, forward strand.
ATTTTATGTACAGTAACAGCCGTTCAAGATTAAGGGTCCCGAATGGTCACGAAAGTAGTCGAAATTTCATAACCAAATTACATTTAAATTAAACCGGTATTTATTACATTAAAATATGAATTTAATTTAATTAATAAAATAAATTTATTAAATTATTAACCAAATTTATTTATTTACATTTATTTTAAACTTATTATAAATTTTCTCTATAAATTTGTAACTTTACAAAACTATCAAATTAATATATTAAATTAATCTAACTCTTAAATAGGTTTAAAGATATGGCGTCACATAATCGACTCTAATGTGTGTACAAATAGCAACATTGGGTGGAGAACTAATGATCTTTGACGGTACGTACTGACCCGTGGAACCCCCGGTGTCATCGCCAGCGTCACAGGGCCACACAAAGGGTTGCCTCGAACTTAACAGATTGTTACTCCCAACACTGCTCACAATAATTATAGTGCTGTGACTCTAGTTAGCTAAATTTACGCTGCGTAAATTAATTTCTGCATATTAAAAGAAAGAAAGAAAACTTTACATTTGTTATTGCCAACATGGCGCCACTCAGCATGTGCTGCAGCGAATTAATTGCCACAGCGCTGATATTCCGTGGTGGCCACGCGTGACGTCACGAACGACAGCAAAAAAAATAATAGAACATAGAGACGGTTGTTAGCATACATTTATGATTATTAATTTACATGCATACATACTACATACATATACATACATAGCAGACAAGATATACCCATATAGATACATACAATAATAACATAGTATTGAGAATTTCCATATTATACAATGAAGCAGCAATGTCATGCAATCACAAGGCATTACATGTTTAAATGTAATTCCTTAATAATAAATAAAAAAATAAATAAAAAATTGTCCTTTTTTTATACAAATTAGAATGGCAAACAAGCTCACGGTCCACCTGATGGAAAGTGATAACCGTCGCCTATAGACATGAACAGTACCATGGACATAACAGAGTATACTGTTTCGCCCATGATACCACCTTGTGTTGCCATTTCTGAGGACTCAGGTGTTATGTCTCTGTACCCTGTAAATTCACGCCATATCACACCCTTCAAACTAAAACACAGCCATGCAAACACAACTGCTTCAGAGTAGAAACACGAATGGGACAGAGGTACCAAAGCAAACGACTTTTGTACACAGTCTCCCTCTGGTAATATAGTCTCAGGCATATAGTTTATATTATTCATTTCTATAACTTTATAAATATGAAAATTTGTAAAAATATTCAGATATTTGTTATTCAATCTTGACTAAAATAAGAAAGGATTTGTTGAATGATATTTTATGTTATACACATTTAATTAGGAATATGGTTCCCCATATCCTAAATTAACACATTACCTTTCATCCTAATTGACGAAAGCAAAGCAGCGGAGTAGCATCATTTGCGCACCGCAAATTGAGTGTTGCATCTTACTAATTGTACTAATATTATAAATATATAAAGATATATCTTATAATTTATTCTTTATTGCATAGTAAAACTTTGTACTTTATAAGCTTAATGCCATATGTCATTCAGCTAACCATTAGGTAAAACCAAAAGCGTATGAAGGACAGAGATATATATAAAAAAAAAACTTATACATACATTATAATATATTTTTTTAAACAAATGTATTTTAATTTATACATACTCAATTACGTAGCAATGTCTGAACCGAATTGAATAAAAAATTAATTATAGATAGGTACAATACAAAGATTACAATAGTAAACTTATTATAAATAATAATATATTTATAATTAATTTAATACTTTTTTATTATATTAAAAAAAAAGCTAGCTTAATGACTGTCTTTTTAATTACAACAGTCTGGAATCTTTAGACAAATATTTATTTATAATATAAAATTTTAAGGGCAAGTTCTGAATTAAATATTTTCACGCCATACGGCTGAATAGAGAGGTTCTGTTTTTAACACTAAATACTTCTAATATAATAACCTGTATTCAAGCAATTAAAATTATTCATTTATTTATTTATTCATTCATTCATACTTCTTTAAAGAACAAAATACACAATTTAATGAAAGAAAATTTAATGAAATAACAACACTAAACTTGTTTGTTTTTATTAATGTTAGTTCAATTTTATTTTATTTTTTATTTATTTAATGTTCAACTATTAATGCTTTACTAAATAACAATTTGCACTCTCCTTTATCTTTTAAATATTTCTTATCAATAATAAATTAAAAATATTTATTTATTTAAAACTGGAAATGTGTGCGCAAGAAAGTTTCACGAAAACAAATTATATAATTAACGAATAATATTTTGCGCAAAATAACTCCCTCGCTGGTATTGCGGTTTGCGCTCGTCAAATTACGTTGGCTTTCAACCTTTGCTCCCTATAGTGGGAGATTTGAATTGTTATTTTGTGAAACTTATATTTTGACTGCCTTTTAATTATTAGTCCAAACCTCAATTTCGTTTCTGTCATTCTAAACCATAATTGGAAGGCATGTTTATATTATTTTAAAATATTACTTTTTATTCAAAAGTTTTTTTTTTTTTTTTTAATTAAATATACTGTTATACATAGTACTAGCTGTGGCTCCGCCCGCGTATATCAGTACAGAAAACTACTACTTCAAAATCTTATTACTTCCTATGCCACTGTGTAAGATTGTCTAGAAGAAATCTCTTTTAAAGATTTTTTTTTTATACAACTTAAAATAGCAAACAAGCTGACGGCCCACCTAATGGAAAGTGGTAACCGTCGCCTATAGACATGAGCAGTACCATGGACATAACAGAGTATACTGTTTCGCCCATGATACCCCCCATGCATTGCCATTCCTGAGGACTCAGGTGTTATTCCTCTGTACCCTGTAAATTCACGCCATATCCCACCCTTCAAACCGAAACAGCCATGCAAATACAACTGCTTCACGGTTGAAATATGAATGGAACAGAGGTACCCAAGCAAACAACTTTTGTACAAAGTCTCCCTCTGATAAGTTCACCTTTGATCATTTCTGTATGTTTTAATACAGTAAAGAATATTTAAAAAATATCCCATTTGCTTAGGATGTAATCTATACATACACAAAATTTCTTTTAAATCTGTTCAATAGTTTTAGCGTGAAAGAGTAACAAACATTCATCTATCCAAACTTATAAAGTTTCGAATATATAAAATTAAAACGATTACTGCCTAAAACAAGTATGGAACAGTACTTAGTATCGATCAATCCATAGTAACTCCAATCGAATCGTCAAGTGTAATCGATTATTTTTTTCACCACGTTATTACAATTATATCAAGATATGGATTCAATTAAATAAAATTTTCAAGAAGATTATTCACTACAATAAGAGTATTTTTTTTATTAAAAATGGTCTAAAAAGCTAACATCCGAAGCCGTGAAACTATTAAAAAAAAGTATTTGATAATATCAATGTTTTACGTTGTTAACTTTTTTAATTATACAGTACTATTATACCTACTGGTACAACAATTAGTCCATTACATTAAGGTTGTCTTAAAAAGATTGCTCTCAATAATAAGACCAGCTTACTGTACTTATACAATTGTATCGTTATATTTGTTAATAGTCTTGCTTATTTCCTATATTATATAATCTAAATAAAGTATACTCATTCATTCATTGATAAAACTGATGTAAATTAAAGTTGGGCTAAAAGTAAATATCCAAAGCTGTAAAGTTATATAAAAAAAATACTTGACAATCTATGACGTTTCAGAACAACAGTACATTAAGCAGCATGGTCTCCGACCTTAGCCTGTTTCATAACAGAAAAAACGTACTAAAAAAAACAATAGTACAAATCTATATATGAGTTAACTGTCATGAAACAAACAATAAAATCACATAAAAAGTGATTTATATCAATATTATCAGATACCGAAGAAAGTTCTTTGAAGATTTATAATTCCAAAGTTTGTGGCGCCTATCGCGTTACAGCGTATCCGGGGGGCGCAACAAACCTTCCTTAATTATCATATTGTTGTATAAAATTGTCGTTTAAACTCAACAGAGGTCGATAGCGTTGAACTTGGGCTATTGTAAAAACAAGCTTCTCGAAAACGTTAAGCGCGGTTCACATTTCTAGAACACACAATTAAAAAAACAAACGAAAATACAAACAGTTTCTAACCGTTTTCTTTTATGAATGTTCTTTTTTTAACTTGATTACTAAAAAAAAACTAAAAAACAATTATCAATTAGAATATAAAATGCTTGCAACATATAAAAGAATCCTTTGCTCGTTCGTGGACTTCGTCATCATAGCAGCCCCTAATTGTCCACTGTTGAACATAGGCCTTCCTCATAAGGGAAGTTTTACCAGTAGTTGCCTTGCTTGGCAGGCGAGTTGCCAACCACAGTACGGCTTTGGTGATGTTTTAAGAGAGACGCTGCTGGCCATCTCTCTACCATTAAGTTTGTTTCAGTCACCTCCTAAGATGAGAAAAGAACTAGTGACCCATTCTATGCCGAGACCACGATTGGTTATATTGATTCGAGGACTTATTATAATAAAAATATTTTAAATTAGAACGTGTAAATTTATAAATAATTTATTTACTTTGCAATGCAGAATGCAAATGCTGTGTACAAAAATAAAAAAAACATAAATTTTCAATAGTTACAAAATGATTACAGGACCAATACGGAAGCAAACCCTACCAATTATAAAATCAATTATGAAAATTAATTTAGAGTAGACGACAGAATCATGTAGCATGTGGTTCTTCAAAAGGGGGGTAAAGAGGTTTCTTCAGGGTCGGCAACGCGCGCTTAATACCTCTGGTATTGCAGGCGTTCATAGGTTACGGTAACCGCTTACCATCAGGTGGGCCGTATGCTTGTTTGCCACCTCAGTGGTATAAAAAAAATGCATGGCCATAAAATTAAAAATAAGTATGTAATTATATATGTGTACATATACGATTAAATATAATTACTTTTATATAAACTTAAGTTTATCTAATTTCTTTCTTGTTTGCAAATGGTCACAATTACGTACATCACTCTACCCGCTAACATTGATGCTCTTTTCAACTTTGAGGTTTCTGGAAAAGAACTCTTATGGAGTAAGCTTAAATGTTATGTCAATATGCGTATACCAAAAAAAACATTCAAAAAAAAAATTCATATTCAAATCATCTGTATTTAAATAGACACTTGACATATAAATCTTTCTCTAAAAGTTTACTAAATATAACAACGCTAGTTTATTTCAAATCAAATTTTAAATACACTTAGATTATATAATTAAAGCATCGTATGTCGTTAGCTAACAAATTTTTTTGAAGTTTTTAACGGCTCTGGAAACTAGTCTTTACGAGCCCGAATAAAATGTTTTGAAATTTATTAATTTTACACTAATTAACTAAACTATATGTATCATAAATCATATTATAATTGTACAAACGTATTCGCCACAAATTACAAGGGTTTATAAAATTTACTATCACGTAGCTATTATTTTTTTTTTTTTAGTACGTTTGTTCCGTTGTGGAACAGGCTAAGGTCGGAGACCATGCTGCCTAAACACGCGTAGCTATTATTTTAAATTCTGATGTAATTTTTACTTTTTCAGTGTTACAAGTAATTTGCTTAAAAAATTCCCAGATCTAATCGATGTTTGTGCATATTGCTTATAAATTAATATACTGTATTAATTAAAATGGCGGCCACTTTCAATCATTTTAAAAACTAAAATATATTTTAGATTTTAAAATTTCTCAAATATAAATGAAAGTAATCAGTGAAAATATAAATATGAAGAAAAGATAAGGTTTTTATTTAAAATTGAAAACTATTTTTATACAATGTAAATGTACATATGTAATTGAATATTGTTTATAAATTAATTTACTGTATTAATTAAAATGGCGGACACTTTAAATCATTTTGAGAACGATAACAAATTTTAAATCTATTTTCAAATATAAATAAAAGTAATCAGTGAAGATAAACTGTTTACTCCATTCTTTCAACTAAATAAGCAAGTATTTTCTATCGTCTTTCATTTTTCAATTTAACTTTGTATTATACATTTCTCCCACATTCTCAATATTAACGATACATACTGGTATCCCTTATTGCATACCTATAAATAAAAAGTTAACCAAATGTCAATCGACTTCTAAAGAAGGAGGCGCTTCTCAATTCAGTGATACCTTTTTATATTTGTTACCTACCTCATTTATAAACCGATTTAGAAAATTATATTTTTGTATCTTTCAGAATCCTCCCATAGAAGATTTTAACAAATCGTAATAATTCATTAATTCATTAATAATTTCTTAATTATTTGCTTATTCATTATTAATTAAATATTTGATAAATGATTTATTATTTGTTTATTAATTATAAATTTATTACTTACTTAACAATTAAATTAAAATTCATAACTCATTAAATAAGTAATTTATTTAAAAAAAAAAAGAATTTTAAATCAAAAGTTATTGATTTTACCACGATTGGAGTTGATTTTTTTTTTTGGGAACTTACTTTGGATTTTTACTAGTAGAGCATTAATAGGAAGACACTCTGTGTACGAGGGTAAGGTAAAAAGTTCTCGGCCTGACACAGAAATGACAAAAAAATGTTTTTCTTGCCTAGCTGCATGTGTCATTAGTTCGTATGACAAGTTTAAACTTGTTCTCACAAATAGCTTATTTACACGAATCGTATATACTCTAAGTACACTAGTTACTGTCAAATCATTGGCCTATCGGACTTCCAGTCCAAAACCCATACTGAGTTGATTATAAAAGACGGCACATTATCATTCTTCTGTCGCCTGTGTGCACTCGCTTTACGGAGGGCACGACAAAAAAATCTCAAGTTAGGTCACGTAGCTCACTAATTCGCTCCCCGGGGTACTGCTGAAATCATGCCGGGAATTCACTATATTATTCGGTCAGTATAATTTTGGGAGTGGAGTCTTTTTCATATTTATTTAAGTGTAAATTAATGGTGTAAATATAACAAATGCAACGGACTCGTCGCGTTTGACGTTTCTAGTGATGGCATTGTTTTGTCACTTTTACCAGAGGGAGACTTTGTACAAAAGTCGATTGCTTGGATACCTCTGTCCCATTCGTATTTCAACCGTGAAGCGGTTGTGTTTGCATGGCTGTGTTTCAGCTTGAAGGGTGGGATATGGCGTGAATTTACTGGGTATAAAGGAATAACACCCGAGTCCTCAGGAATGGCAACGCATAGGGGGTGTCATGGGCGAAACAGTATACTCTGTTATGTCCATGGTACTGCTCGTGTCTATAGGCGACGGTTACCACTTTTCATCAGGTGGGCCGTCAGCTTGTTTGCCATTCATAGTTGTATAAAAAAAACTTACACAAAAACAGTTTTATTAAATAAACAATCAAACAATTAGCATTTGTTATAGCGACGACTGAAATAACGCTTTTTATATTAAAACTTTATTTTTAATATTAAATTTTTATTATCGAAAGCAATTGTGAATAATTGTGGACATTAAAAATAGAATATTAAAAATGTTACTTCAGTCGTTACAATATTTTGATATTTATGTAAATTTCGACATTCCATATTTAAAGCTAGTAACTTTTTTTTTACTTTTATATATTTTCGCAGGTATAAGTCTACTTTTTGTGATAGAAAATATACCTATATGTATTTTGTCCATTCTTCTATTGTACTTATGTATTGTTCTTAGTCCTTCTAGCCATCTCTTACATTCTGCAAAAGAAAAGGAATTATAACGTATTATATTCTCTCCATTCCCTCGGAGCCTAGATAGTGTATAGAATTGAACATAAGCCTCCCTTAGGAGTTTTTGCCAGCAGTTGCTACACTTGGCAGGAGAATTGGCAACAGCAGTTAGACTTTAGAGATGTTTTAAAAGGGATGCTGCTGCCCAACCCTCGACTTTTCTTAGTCGACTCTTACGACACCCACGAGAAAGAAAGGGGAGGCCTATTTTATGCCGGACCACACGACCAATATTTAACCATATGTCTGCTTATATCAGTCTGAGTGTTTTCTGTATACTTGCAAAAAGAAAAACAAATATATAGAATCTATTAGGTATCTAATAACCATAGTAAAAGCTCTATTTTAGTTCGGGGATAGATGGCGCTGTTTGTTATTACACACAGCGCCATCTAGGCCCTATACTTATTTTAACGTTAACATATTTGTTGAAGTTAAAATGAAAGAATTCCAAAAATAACGCAAAATAATATTAACCTGCAAAATATGCACCATCCGTGAGATCATAACATTTTCATGTGTTAAAAGCATTTCGCGCCATTATTTTTAATGGCGCAACTGATTTACGAAAACGATACCACACGTCACAAAAATACGTTCCCCCGTTCAGTATGTAAATAAACACATTCCCAATGTTTACAGTTACACTGTCCTCGTAATGTCCGCCGCTCACACTATTTACTTATTCAAATATAACACAAATAAATGAAGTTATTGTTAAAAAAAGATACCACCAAAATATGACAAAATTAATATGACTCCAATCTCTCTCTGAAGGTAAATCACACACAAATATATATATATATATATATATATATATATATATATATATATATATATATATATATATATATATATATATATATATATATATATATATATATATATATATATATATTCACCAGAAGGAGACTTTGTACAAAAGTCATTTGCTTGGGTACCTCTGTCCCATTCATGTTTCAACTGTAAAGCAGTTGTGTTTGCATAGGTGTGTTTCGATTTGAAAGGTGGAATATATAGTGAATTTACAGGGTACAGAGGAATAACACCTGAATCCTTAGGAATGGCAACGCATGAGGGGTATCATGGCCGAAACAGTATACTCTGTTATGTCCATGGTACTGCTCATGTCTATAGGCGACGGTTACCACTGTCCATCAGGTGGGCCGTCAGCTTGTTTGCCATTCTAAGTTTTTATAAAAAAAATATATGTTTTCCTTTAACCAAAGTTTATCTGCAAGAGATTACCCTAACGATAAGGCTTTCTTTTGTACTTCTATGTATATATTTTAATCTATGTCAATTCTGAAGCAATGTTTTTTTGCTATCATTAGGATTTATTTATTTATTTACTATTTTATTGCACCAGAAATATAAAAATAAACATATAAAAATTCAAGTGAAATATATACAGTAGCATAAAATACAGATTAATATATATACATAAATGTACAATAGGCGGTTTTATCGCTAGGACAATCTCTTACAGACAACCCTTGGTTAAAGGAGAACAGATAGAAGTGATACTTTTCACACCAATCAACCAATATATCCCGATCACACGAACGATGTCACGAACAGAAAGTTGTAGTAAACAATATAAGACTATGCTCCGGAAATTGCATTTTTGTTACAACAGAAATAGCTATTATTTTTAGATAGCATTCAATAATATTTTTTTTCTCACCGCTCCCACTATCTTTGTGTACAGTGCGCTTTGTAAAAATCTGTCCTTTCGACGTTCTACATAAACACAACTGGATTTCGAGCACGGTCCGGCGCGCCTCACGCTTGGCGCGGCACGCGAGCGCGCGGAACTTTTTAATGCCGACGTTGGTACCTGTAGGCGAATACCTCACGCGTCGAGCTGCGTGTGCAACGGCCCTTCAAATCTATCTACAAATGCTGACAGTGTTATAATGCTTTATACATACTTATTTTTTTTACCACTGAGGTGACAAACAAGCATACCTACCTGATGGTAAGCAGTTACCGTAGCCTATGAACACCTGCAATACCAGAGGTATTACGCGCGCGTTGCCGACCCTGAAGAAACCTCTTTAGCCTCCTTTTGAAGAACCCCATGCTGTAGTCTCTTGCGAAAATCTCGGCAGGGAGCTCATTCCATAACCTGAGTGTTCGTGGGAGAAAACATCTCTGAAACCGCGTTGTACGCGACCATTTAGACTGTAAGGTATGAGGATGAACACCCTGTCGATGGCGAGCCGTACGATGATAGAAAGTGGCCGCATGCATCATATTGAATAATTCCTCTGAGCACAATCCGTTGTACAAGCGGTAAAACACGCAGAGTGAGGCAAAATCTCTCCTAAGACTTAAGGGTTCGATATCGCTTGCAAGCCTGAGATCATCGATTGTTAAAGTTATTTATTTATTAAGATACAGCAATAGTACATGTACTCGTATAATGCATTAAAAAATCAATACAAAATTAAATCCGATACAAGTATCTATAAAAGGCGAGTACAACAATGTGAATTTAACTAACGTACTTCCACTAACAGTAATCGAGACATAAAAGAGACATCCAATAAATGTGCATTATAAAAGAAAAATAAATTGAAGCAAAAAAAAGAAGGAAAAGCATATTTTAAGAAGAATAATGAATTTTTCATTACGTCTGTTAAATCAAAATTATGATATTCATATATACCTTCTCACCAGAGGAAGACTTTGTACAAAAGTCGATTGCTTGGGTACCTCTGTCCACCCATTCGTGTTTCAAGCGTGAAGCAGTTGTGTTTGCATGGCTGTGTTTCGATTTGAAGGGTGGGATATAGCGTGAATTTACTGGATACAGAGGAATAACACCTGAGTCCTCAGTAATGGCAACGCATAGGGGGTATCATGGGCGAAACAGTACACTCTGTTATGTCCATGGTACTGCTCATGTCTATAGGCGACGGTTACCACTTTCATCAGATGGGCCGTCAGCTTGTTTGTCATTCTAAGTTGTATAAAAAAAAATTAACATTAAATATATGAAGTAAGTAGATGAGAAGTAACTGAGAAAATTAATAACAATGTAGTAAATAAAATGTATAAACTAAAAAGTTCATATGTTACATATAAAGTAGTTATGCTTTATTCACTGTCCCTATAAATACTTTTTCTTTTCGGATTCTCGAGGTAGACTCTAAGAATTCCCTTCAAAGGATAAGTCCACCTGTATACATTTTCGATATAACCTGATATGTTCATTAAAAATGAATGTACAAAAGATTAAATAAATAGTTCATATGTAACTTATCGTGTTATTTTTGCACCATATACGTTATGTTTCATATACTAAATTTATAGATACTTTCTCCATTCTAGTTCTCAATATTTACTCTAAGAAATCCCTTTAAAGAATAAGTCTACCTGTGTACATTATAGTTATAACCTGATTGATATCTATATTAAAAGTGAATGGACAAAAGAGTAAATAAATAGTTCATATGAAATTAATAGTTCATATGCTACTTATCATGTTATTTTTGTACTATATATGTTATGCTTCATATACTAACTTTATAGATACTTTTCCCCTTCTAGTTCTTAATTATTGACTCTAAGAAATCCTTTTAAAGAATAAAGCCACCTGCGTACATTTTCTTTCTAACCTGATATCTACATTAAAAGTGAATGTACAAAAGAATAAATAAATAGTTCATATATTATTATCGATTATAGGATATACCAATTCATAAGCATTGACGACTGAACATCTTACGCGCCAATGGATTTGTTCATTGCAATCACGAATACAGCAATGTACAGATAAAAGAAAATTTATTATTTTCTAGAGAAATACTAAAAATAGAATGTAACTACAAGAAGTATTAAAAGAAATATAAAAAAAAAGTCTTCTTTTTGTTTTCATATTTCCTTGGTACTTTCATACTTTAAAAATATTAATGAGGTATGTGTAATTATAAATTAACTAAAGACTATCGTTGTACATTAATATTACAAGAAAAATACTAGTAGATAACAAATTAAACCTCAAAGATTACGTTAAAACCTGCCCCGCGTATAAAAACTCCAATTTGTGTAGTACAAAATTGTTATGCAAGGACTCCAACTGTTATAAGTGTCATCTCTAATAAGAAGTAACAGCCACCTCACGCTTTATCGCGCCGACTTTAATTCTAAAGGAACGCCCGAATGCCCGACATTTTGCCGAATTCTCTGCCTTCGAGCTGACGGCGAAAATTAAAAATACGAGCATCTAACCGGTGTGATGACAGCGGGGGATGATAATTATGAAAAGTAGGGGGGTGCCCCCCTCCCCAATATATATATATATATATATATATATATATATATATATATATATAAAAAAATATATATATATATATATATATGGAGTATATATATATATAAACGTTATCGGGCTTGATAATCGCCGCCGAGCCTCTTTGAGTGTCTTAATGAAGTGTTTCATGGAAGAGAGGGATTATTATATTTTTATTAAAAGAGCTCCCGAGCTGACGAGAAAATTGATATTACTCTACCTTTGTGCAGACTTAATTTCACTTGGCGAGCTACTCGCAAAAGAAAAACAATTAGGGCCGTTACAAAACAAACAAAGGGTACAACAGCAATAAATACGTTCGCCGAGTCAATCTTGAACAACGGTCGCGGACGATACCGGATCGTTACGTCCGTGCAGCCGTTCCGATGTTTCAATACGAGCCATTAACATAAAAAGGAAACAATAACCGTTTAAAATTCGAATCTGTATTGCCTTTTTTTATTGTTGAAAAATCGCAATTTGCTAGCTGGGGACGTACGAAATTTAAATTTGAATTTCCGACGGCGGTCGCTGGGACGTAATTAGGGGCTAATGAGGGCGTGTACATCTTTCTGTCCCGCTGTGACGCACATTTTTCTGAGCATATTTCGTCTCGTTTTTATTATGTGACAACCGGTTGTCATAACGCCCGCGTCACGTATATACGGCGCCGCTTTATGCTGTCGTTAACTTTTCAAATGTAATGCCGAATGATCTTACAAGTGAAAATATTGTATATTTACTGCAAATTAGTATATGTGTATGATATAAAAATTACGAGTATATTATTGTGTGTGTGTGTGTTTTTTTTTTTCAGAGATATAAAAATGTTAAACTTATGATAGATACACGATCAGATATTGGAAGTTGGTTTTGAAAAAAGCGCATTAACAAAATTTTGTACACATTTCTTTTTGCATCGTATAGTTATCCAATAATGACTGGTATCAACCGTGCAATAATATTTTATTACATTTTATAAAAAAATCTATCTTATATATAAAATTCTCGTGTCACGGTGTTTGTTACCAAACTCCGAAACGGCTTTACCGATTTTTATGAAATTTTGTATGCATATTGGGTAGGTCTAAGAATCGGCCAACATCTGTTTTTCATACCCGTCAATGATAAGGGTATAAAAATATTTTTTTTTATTTTTTCCCCGAAATATTTTTCTCTCCAAAATATTTTTTATATTTTTTTGGACAAATTTTTCCATTTTCATTTTATTATAATTTAGCATTGAGAAATACATACAACTTGAAATTTTCATCGTTTTACGATCAACCCGTGTATTTTAATCGCGATTTTTATATTTCGCAATAAGTGGTAAAACAACGTTTACGGGATCAACTAGTAAATTTATATGTTTTTGGACACGTATTTTTTATTCACATCAAAGATGCGACTCCACACATGCCCTGTCCTATGGTATTTAATAAAGACGGATATAAAAATCGTTTAAGTAGTTTAGTTTATAGATAAAAAAAAAATTATCAACCTTTACAATTAATAGTATCTTTTTTTAATTTGGAGAAATACAAATGCAATACATCTCAGGAATATATATATATATATATATATATATATATATATATATATATATATATATATATATATATATATATATATATATATATTAATATATATATATATATATATATATATATATAATTTACCTACTATACAAATCACTCCAAGACAATATATTTAATTAAAATTACAGTGAAAACTACGCAATACTGCGCACAATTCAAATAAAACCTTTTAGGGAACGAGGATAATGAAAAAGACGAAGTCCGGGGAATAATGTTACATTTCTCATGAGAATTTTTGAGTAATTACACGTCTCTGTGTCGAGTCCCTGTGATCGTTCACTCGTTCATCCGTTCACCGGCCCATTCATTCGACACACCGGCGCAGACCTAGTTTGACGACGAAAACTTTCCCCAATTAGGGGAGGACGAGATAACAACATTAAAACTTAGTGGCACTTTTGTTCCCAACTAATACCTGATACATATAATAAGACATTTTTGATTCTTCGTGTAATTTTCTTATCGAATGTATTTTGTTTTCTTTGTTTGGGCGAATCGGGCATTGTTCCTTCGTGCCGTTTAATATTGTTACTTAATGTAATACATAAAAATGATGATGCAGAAAAATTGTTCAAAGAAAATTGTTATTTTTAAGCGACTTTCAAAGGGGGATTGTTAATACACTTTATTTTCTTTTATCTCTTTATGTGTATAGTACTTAATCGTCGATATGAGTCACATAGAATATTGACATTTTTTTTTTAAATCGATAGGCTTTACCACTGGTTTGAATAAATATTCAAATATATTTTATTTGATTGCTTGGGTATCTCTGTCCCATTCGTGTTTCAACCGTGAAGCAGTTGTGTATGCATGGCTGTGTTTCGGTCTGAAGGCTGGGATATGGCGTGAATTTACAGGGTACAGAGGAATAACACCTAAGTCCTCAGGAATGGCAACGCATGGGTGGTATCCATCAGGTAGGCCGTCAGCTTGCCATTCTAAGTTGCATAAAAAAAAATTTGGTGCAGAAATCTCGACTAGTTTCAGAACCATTCGGAAGCCTTAATGGTGAGCGTTATCCCAACTCCGCTTACGAGTTTTAACATTAGATTCCGATTCGATACTTACTCATATGCCTAAAATGCACTATCCAGCGATGCAATATCCCTGTATATTCGTGTCCACCGCTAATCCATTAGCGATGGGACTTTTACACAATGAGCGGTGATGCCGAAAACCGAAACCGGCTTTGTATTGGTTAGCTGTACGTGTATCATGTACGTCCAAAACCATTGTTTCGCTTCTAATTTTGTACGTACGCTGAAATGGCGATAATTAAATCGAATAGATATATTTGAGTTTCTATATTTAGGTTCTTTGTTTACGAGGGATGGGAAGTGTGACAGAGATATTGAGAGGAGAGTAAAAGCGGGAAACAGTGTTAACGGTGCACTGCTCTCGATTATGTCAAGTAAAAATGTATCGAGCAAAGCTCGCCTTGCCATAATTCTGACACCATCACTCATGTATGGAAGCGAATCGTGGGTATGGCAGAAGAAGCATGAAAGTAAGATAAATGCTGTACAGATGAGAGCTTTGAGAAGTATGTGTGGTATTACTTTAAAAAATAGAATAAGAAACAGTGTGATTAGAGAGAAGTGTGGACTGAAAGACGATGTAGTGACAAAAATCGAAAAAGGAATGTTGCGTTGGTTTGGTCATTTGGAGAGGATGAATGAAAGAAGAATTACGAAAGAGATTTATCGAGCAAGAATGAATGGAGATGTCGGTAGGGGCCGCCCTAGACGGACGTATGTCGACCAAATAGGCGACGTGCTGAAGAAGGGCCAAATTAAAAGTACCCGTAACCGGCGAGCGTGTATGAAAAGATTGATGAATGTGGAAGAAGCGAAAAAGGTTTGTTTGAATCGAAGCATTTGGCGTTCCATTGTTTCTGCCTACCCTAATGGGAGACAGGCGTGACAGATATGTATGTATGTATGTATAGATATATTTAACCATGTAGATCTATTACAGACTTTTATAGTAAATTACATCTAACACTGATGAATTGAATTCAGCTGAGAAGAACTATTAATAAGGTAATGTGACTCTGTCAAATTAGATGAGAGTTAGGGCTTAGATTATATACATAGAGCATCGAGTCTCAAAAACGGGTTAACTTTTTGTCATCTAATTGTCAAATTAGCTGACTCGTTTTTTTATCAGTGTTCTACATATATACTTACGCATATAATGTATCTTGACGTATCTATATTTAATTATTTAATAAAATAAAATGAGTTTTTACGCATTAAAAAGATGCAAAAAATTGTAAAACAAAAGAAATATAGAAGTTATTAAGGAATTACTCATAATAATTTATCAGGCAAAGTTGTATGAAAATGTTGACCCGCTTTT
Organism: Galleria mellonella; assembly: GCF_026898425.1. Lineage (NCBI taxonomy): Eukaryota > Metazoa > Arthropoda > Insecta > Lepidoptera > Pyralidae > Galleria > Galleria mellonella. The sequence continues at coordinate 4,337,058 of NW_026442112.1, forward strand.
CTCGAAGCATTCGTATGGAGACACTCTATTTATATAATCTAAGACTTAGCGATAATACAATGGTCACTAGCATAAGATAAAGATATTAAAAAAATAAGATAAATTTAAATAAAACAACCATCTTATTAATTATTTGCTTAAATTGACGAAAAAAAATAAAAACTGCAACAGTTGCTGTAATATTTATTTCTGTAAGAAATTAAATTAAAGACAATAAAAAATTGGCACGTTTTTTAATTAAAAATTTGCAACAACCATGTGCAATAGTACCAGCTTGATGTTTACACTAGTAAACAGCACCAGCTTGCCAAGCATGGCAACTACTGGCAACCCTCCCCCCCCCCTAAATAAAAGGAAACCTATCTTCAACAATGGACAGTTAACAGCTAATATAGTGTGGTGTTTTGTTTTGTTTTATACAACTTAGAATGGCAAACAAGCTGACGGCCCACCTGATGGAAAGTGGTAACCGTCGCCTATAAATATGAGCAGTACCATGCACATAACAGACTATATTGTTTCGCCCATGATACCCCTCATGCGGTGCCATTCCTGAGGACTCAGGTGTTATTCCTCTGTACCCAGTAAATTCACGCCATATCCCACCCTTCAAACCGAAACACAGTCATGCAAACACAACTTCACGGTTGAAACACGAATGGGACAGAGGTACCCAAGCAATCGCCTTTGTACAAAGTCTCCTTCTGGTGGTATGGTATTTAAGGGAAATTATACAGAGACATTATGTAATATTAGGGTTTCTTCAGGATCTGCAACACACACATGATACCTCTAATGTTACTGGCGTCCATAGGCTACAGTGACCGTTTACTGAGGGAAATGGATCGTTAGTAAAACAGACTACCAGTCCCATTGCTAGCAATATTTCCTATCAGGTCGACCTCCACGTGGTCCCCCTGAAAACCATCGTGCTAAATTCCAGGTGAATTCATCATGATGGGCTAACTGACTTGCCCTTTCATTCTGACCTGTCATCCCTCACTGGTGCCTAGCCAGCGTATACCGTTAGCGCAGACGGGGTTACCATTCCATTATCATCCATTAAAAAAAAGTGACCATTTACCATCAGATGAGCTAGATATTAGTTTGGCATCTTCCTTGGTTATAAAAAAAACAACAACAAAATAAATGGTAATACCTAAATCGTTAGTATCTCTTGAGGAAAGCAGTTAAAAATGCAAATTTGAACAATAAGTAAAACTCTGTTTACTATCGATGATACAATCAGGCTTCGCCACCTACGTTTACATTACCTCCGCCCCTTTTGAGACTAACTGTACAAATCTTACAGCTTTGACGCACCGCTCCCGCTAACGACGTACAATACAGCGGCTCAATACAGCACTAATACGTTCGACTCGGTGTTTACACTAAATGCCATTGTTACTTGTACCCGTACATGTGTTGAGTCTATACTGTAATGGATTTCATGTACGTTTCCAGGGTAAGCTTTGAAACGATGTCGATTTAAGAGTCTATTTTTATTTTACTTCGTTGTTTCAACGAGCGTAGTGAAATATGATTAAATTAATTTACGAAAAAAAAGAGCAAATACGAAGACGTATATTATGTACATTGTGAATATATTTTGTCAATATTTTACTCAATCAATTACATTTTTTTTATACAACTTAGAATGGCAAACAAGCTGACGGCCCACCTGATTGAAAGCGGTAACCGTCGCCTATAGACATGAGCAGTACTATGGACATAACAGAGTATACTGTTTCGCCCATGATACCCCCCATGCGTTGCCATTCCTGAGGACTCAGGTGTTATTCCTCTGTACCCAGTATTTTACATTATTATTTTGTTAAAGTCCTTATCACTGGTTATTTGATTGGAATATTTGATTTGATTAGATTGTTAATATTTGATGATTGACTACTATTGTTATTACCAGAACGTTTACAAACTTTCATGTTAGCCATCAATCGCCGACCACCATTCGGTCCACGCACGTTTTGTGACGCATATTTCACCTCTTAACGAGACACCTTCGGGCAAATTAATAGATGAAGTCGAAACAGTGAATCAAAAATGACAAAAACACTGTAAGTTCATTAATCTCCCGTATTTATATAGACATTTTGTGTTGGTATGATATGGGAGATTCAAAATTTTTTGTATTTTTTAATTTTTGATTCACAAAATTTCTGCTTTAATATATTCTACAATATGGATAGATACTTGGTTTAACATGCCGTTTACGATTTTGATTTCAGAAATGTGTTTTTTTATGGAATAAAATATTGAGTCCATAACACATTTTTTATCACTTTTTTAACCGACTCCAAAGAGAAGGAAGTTCTCAATTCAGTTATATATTTTTTTTTCTTTTTTTATGTTTGTTACCTCATAGCTCTGTCAGTTATAATTATATTTGAAAATTTGTTAATAATGGAAACTAAGGTCCCCATTGCTAGCAATATTCTCAACCTGGTCAACCTCCACGTGGTCCCCCCTGGAAACCATCGTGCTGAATTCCAAGTGTATTCATCACGATGTGCTAACTGACCTGTCTTTTCATCCTCACCTATCATCGCTCATTGGTGCCCCGCCAGTTTATACCGTTAGCGCAGGCGGAGTTACCATTCCATCATCACCAATTATAAAAAAAAAGCCCGCGCAATCTTTTTGTCTACCCTCAAGTTGTCACTATTATTATTATCACACATTTTAGTCGTGTCGTGACCACGACGTGGTCCAATCCACGTCGAAACGTCGCCAATAAAAAATCAGGTATGTAGCTACTATAATATTTATCTACAAAAAAAAATGTCATCGTATAAAATCGCGATATGTTTAAAAATATGTTTAAATTTTATTTCAATTAAAATCACATTTGTATAAATGCCTATGATATTTCTTTAATAAATATAACAAAAATGAAATATAACATTTTATCTATATAATATTTTAATATAAAGTTCATAACTCCGAAACTAACAAAATACTCACTCAACTGTTATTACAATTGGCTTGAACAAGCTTAAACAGGCTTTATAGTTTGTTATTCCAAGTAACTTACTTATTTACGCTTCATTTATCATCAAACTGCACTTTATATAAAGGAAAATATTTATTTTATACATTACTCTTTTATTTATTTATTTTTAATTGTATACAAACATAGTTATGTTACATACATTTACATACAAAAGCAGTGTAGGACGATCCCCTACTAGATGGAGTGACGACCTGAAATGCATTTTTTTATAGGTGAAAATGAAATAGTAAATCCTCCCGCGCTGTCAGTATACACAGGCGGGGTACCAGTGAAGGATGATAGGTGAGGATGAAGCAGGTCAGTAAGCCTTTCGTGACAAATTCAACAAAAATTCAAATTTTCAAAAAAATTGTTTACGATGGTTTCCAGGGGAAACCACGTGGAGGTCGACCTGATATATCGTTATATACCCGGGCATATTGCTAGCAATGGGGCTGTCAAACTCCATTGCTAACAATCCCTTTCCCCCCGACCTGAAATGCATTGCAGGTAGTCAATGGATGCAGGTGGCTCAGGACCGTTCTTTATGGCAGCCTATGGGGGAGGTTTATGTCGAGCAGTGGACGGATATTGGCTGAAATGATGTGACAATGTATAAAAGACGGAATTAATACTTTTTTTACTTGTTTTTTTATTAAGCACAGCCCAATAATAATAAAATAGCTCTTTATTGCATAGTAAAGATATATACAAGGAGTATTTATACAGAATGTGCATATACAAAAGGCGGCCTTATCGCTAAAAGCAATCTTATACAGACAACCTGGCTTAAATAATGGATAAGTACAGAGAGAACGGTAGATGGCGCAAGTCAGACACAGTAAATACATATAAGGAATCCAACAAAATGCAAAATATTCTAAATATAAAAATAAGTACATAAACATACATATATAATAATACATAAACATAAATACATTAATATACTAAATAGATCAAGGTAAATCACACATAATAAACGTCAAAGCAAATTAGAGAGATGGGTAATGAGATTTTACCTGCCTCTTGAACGAGGCAAGAGATTGCGCTGATCTAATAGAAAGAGGTAAGGAGTTCCAGAGACGGATAACTAGGATAGTGAAAGAATAGGAATAGAATTTAGAAGAATGAATAGGAGTTACTAAAAGAAGGGATCTCGCGCTGCGCAGTATACGACCCTGAGAATCGACATGAAACTCAAAGCACATTTTGAGGTAATCGGGAGTTGAAGGATGGAAAAGAATATGATGTAAAGAAGAGATAGTCTTAGTCTTATAAAATATATTATTATTCTTGTGAGCTTTCTAAAACACAATGTGACCTAACAAATAAACTCCCGAAAAGTGTAGCACAGTGTACATCCGATAATCAGCGCGAAATATACTTGGACGCACGTACGAATCAGCGCGAACGCGAAATAAAGTTTTGATGTAAAAAGTTCCTTTTTATTTGCCGCCGTAACTTTCGTGCGTATGTGCCGGGCCGCATACAGAACACCGTCGAGGTAGCACGTCCACTCTCCACTCTGTTTATTGTGGATATAATAGGCTAGTGAATATGAAAGGGATTTTTTGTCCTGCCACGCGTAGTGTATACCTAGTTCCTTATAACTATATGTATACATATATTACCAGAGCCGGATTAACCGTATTGGAATCCCTAGACAATGCAAATCTCGCTCTACGAAATGTGAGTTGCGTATAATTAAAAAAAAAACTACTGTAGTATTATTCTTTTGCATGTGTTACGAACTATGCACTCTCTAAATGTATTACGAAATATACTAAATATGACGATATGATATGTTTATTGGATACAAATCTGCAAATGTAATTTCCGTTTAATGAAACAGTTTACTTGAACAAAACAGTAATGTACCTGCATGTTTAAATTTGCAAATTTCTATTATCTGCGCCAAATACTCGTAAATAGAATAAAAAAAATGTTTTTTTTTTCGAAAAAAAAGTGCCCCCAGGTTTGTACACTGCCTAATGGTTAATCCGGCTCTGGACATGACTTGATAAAAAGGAAAAACAATTCTTCATAGTGCAATAATTTTTTTTTAAAATGCCTCGTCTTGTTCTAAATTTAAATAGTTTAATAAGGATTTTTTTAAATTGTTAGATATTAGAGTAAACTATTGAATTAAAATATAACGAAAATGAAATAAATAAAAAATATTGTGTTGTTACGACTACATTTTCTGAGGTGCATAAAATACGTATCAATCACTAAATAGTACAAAACAATGTCACTGTCACTGTCTATCCGTCCCTATATATGCTTAAATCTTTAAAACTACGTAACGTACGTAATTTTTTTATCAAATTTAATGATTTAAAACAATCAAAACATTATTAATAATACTGCCGACGGGGTCCAATGAAGTAATGAAATTGGATCCAAGTATAAAATATTTCCTAATTGTAAATATACGTACCTACAGCTATTTCCGAGTAATTTTAAGCCTCGGCGCGCGTTAAATGCATCAGTTTTCGATTTACATAATTCGGATTACATTGATGGATTCGAAATTGATTTTATTTGATTTCTACACCGCCATTGTGTTCCCGATTTTATTAGGTAATACAAAATTTACAATCATCCCAACCATTATATGTCCACTGATCGTAGACGTGGCATGCGAATAAATATAAATAAAAAAATAAAATAAAAAATAGGCCTCTCCCATAAACTGCCATAAAGAACGGTTCTGAACCACTCAATAACTTCCTGCAATGTATTTGAGGTTAACACTCCATCTAGTAAACCCCTCCCCCGCTACACAATGTAGTGTGTACACTACACAGCCTATACTACGTTTGTTCGTGCGGAGTCGCCACTCTAGAAACTTGCTTCCCCATTGGTTGTCGTTTCTTCGAGCTATGTCACCAGCCCATCGCCACTTCAGCTTGCTTATCCTTCAGGCTATGTCAGTGATTTAGATTCTTATAAGGATATAAAATTTACAATAATTCCACATATTTTCAAAATTTTCCAATTTATCTGAAACTCTATCAATTACATCATAATTTAATTACATCCTTTACAATTTAGATTCCACCGAACAATTATCTTCAACTAGAATATATCGACTATACAAATGTATAAATCTACAATCGTTACGACAATAATCAAAAAGTTATTATGTTCTATTAAAAAGGAACCAGCAATTATTTCAATGTCATTAAACAATTATACATCTTTATTATATAAGACAATCAAACCAATTTATATTCATATTTTACGAGTACATTTAAGTAAATTATTCTCAACGTTCCACACATGTTACACCGACCGTGGTCACGAGTAGAATGACGCAGCGTTGTCACGTCTCCGCTTCCGAGGCAAAAGTGTTTTCGTCTACCCGCTCATTGTTCAAAATTACACTAATTGTGTCACTAAGCTAAGGATCTCTGCACACAACACCGACTATGGCTTTATTTGATGCATTTACTGGTTGCATATTATTCACTATTAATTTAGGTAAACTGTCGTAGTTTAACAAAATGATCACGTTAATTTTCCTCTCTGATAGAACATAAAATATAGAGGGCGAAATTCTGAAAATCAATTCATATTATACTGACTATATCCTTCGACTTTGCTGTCGACAATTAGAGTGAGAATATTCTATATTAACACAGGATATGGATTGTTTTTGTTTCAGATTTCATTCGTCGACTGCCAACTACTGGCAAACCCCCCTTTTTGAGGAAAACCTATAATCAGTAGTTAACGGCTAAAGGCTGATAATACCAAATAAGTTATATTTTCATTTTAATCTAAGAGCTGTGCTCTTGTCCATCACTACGATTTTCAGCGAGTTTCTTCACCTCTTGATACGACACGACACACAGCTTTTACCTTGATCTGCCTGATGTAACTATACCTTGGTCTTCTTCTTCCCCTCTCTCCTTCTATCTTACCTTCTATTATGATGTTTACAAGTTCGTTTTGTCGTATCAATTGTCCCAATATGTTCTCCCTTCTGATCTCAAATTATATTTGAGTGATAAAAAAAAATATGTACTGGCCAGTCTAACTCGATCGTTATCATGGTACGCGTACAGCGATATGATTCTTTTTGTAGTACTTTGTTATCGCGCATTTGATGGTCTATATAACGTGGAAGTTGCTTATTGCCTATTTGGTACTAACCGACAACAAAAGTAGGTTTTGTGTTTGTCTCGGCTGTTTTTTATCTACAAATCTCTGTCCCATTCGTGTTTCTACCATGAAGCAGTTGTGTTTGCATGGCTGTGTTTCAGTTTGAAGGGTGGGATATGGCGTGAATTTACAGGGTACAGAGGAATAACACCTGAGTCCTCGGAAATGGCAACGCAGGGGAGGTATCATGGGCGAAACAGTATACTCTGTTATGTGCATGGTACCGCTTATGTTTATAGGCGACGGTTACCACTTTCCATCAGGTGGGCCGTCAGCTTATTTGCCATTCTAAGTCGTATAAAAAAAAACATAAATAGAGGTTTCCTCTAGAGACTACAATATGGAGTTCTTCAAGTTAAAAAAGATATATTAAGGCAACGCGCACGTGACATCCCTAGTGTTACAAGCGTTTATTGGCTACAGTGACCATTTACCATCAGATGGATTGCATGCCTGTTTGCCACCTTTGTTGTACAAAAAAAAAACTTCTTAACGATATAGTTACTAAATTTAAATAACCCAATATCTTATTAAAGATATATTATAAATTCAAATTCAAAAGCATATCTACCATAGATAAACGTGCGACGACACCTATAAAGGCCCAAAATTATATTTTAACGAAACCATTACCGGTATGACGTGTTAACCATAATTCAAAACCTTAAACGAGATACGCTAATAAAATCTCCCGGTATTTAAGGCCCCAAAAACCTTCGGTGGGACGGCCGATGGGCTGGAACGCACTTTGAATACAAATTATGAAATCTTAACCCTGAATCTGGTAAACGCATGCAGGGCACACGATAGAGACACCGTGAACATTGATTTTTTTAAATAAAATTTTAAGGCGGACTATTCCGTTCCTACGCTCAACGATATGAATATAAAAACAGGTTAATATACTGACTTTTATCGGATTGTCAAGAGTTCTATAAAAATTGCTTGCTTGTATCTAATATATATATATATATATATATATATATATATATATATATATATAATCACTGACTGAACATATATATATATTAAATTATAGTTCTAAAACTATTAGATTCAAAGCACTAAGTCTAGTAATCCTGTTTAATGAATTACAGAACCTAAATACATAAAATTGTCAACAGTAAATAATTGCTTCATGAAATTTAGCCCGTAAACAGTTAAATTTATAGTACAAGTTCACTTGTACACTAACTCTGCCTACCAGCTGCTAAACAGAGTTTTGACTCAAATATGGTACATGACGGTGTACTCATATTTTAGAATTTTTCTTTTATGCAACTTAGAATGGCAAACAAGCTGATGGCCCACCTGATGGAAAGTGGTAACCGTCGCCTATAGACATAAGCAATACCATGGACCTAACAGAGTGTACTTCGCCCATGATACCTCCCATGCGTTGTCATTCTTGAGGACTCAGGTGTTATTCCTCTGTACCATGTAAATTCACTGCCATATCCCACCCTTTAAACCGAAACACAGCCTTGCAAACACAACTGCTTCACTGTAGAAACACGAATAGGACAGAGGTGCTCAAGCAAATGACTTTTGTACAAAGTCTCCTTCTGGTGGTAAATTTGTTTTTAGTTTTTAAGTTTAATATATATATATATATATGTACATATATATTCGTTGTATTTAATTAAGAGATGGACTGTCTGAAAACCAGCGCTGTGCAGCTGTACACATTGCACTGGGACACTCGCAGCATCAGCTGAGCCAGCTCCTTTAGCCTAATATGACTCACTTCTTATATATGTAATATTGTCGTATTTTCGAATATAGTTGTGTTTTTCTGGCAATAAATATTTTTCTATTTTATATATATATATATATATATATATATATATATATATATATGTACCTATCAACTTTTATTCCTGTTCCTTTACCCATTTAAACTTAATAAAGAAAGAACAAATAAAGAAAAATGAAAAAGAGAGATAACTTCTTTCTTTTGATATTTGCTTAAAAACTAAAAACAAATTTACCACCAGAAGGAGACTTTGTACAAAAGTAATTTGCTTGAGCACCTCTGTCCCATTCGTGTTTCTACAGTGAAGCAGTTGTGTTTGCAAGGCTGTGTTTCGGTTTAAAGGGTGGGATATGGCAGTGAATTTACATGGTACAGAGGAATAACACCTGAGTCCTGGTATCATGGGCGAAGTACACTCTGTTATGTCCATGGTACTGCTCATGTTTATAGGCGACGGATACCACTTTCCATCAGGTGGGCCGTCAGCTTGTTTGCTATTCCAAGTTGTATAATAAAAAAAATAAAAAAAATATTAAGGTTTCTTCAGGGTCGGCAACGCGCACATGACACCTCTAGTGTTGCAGACATTCATAGACTACAGTGACCATTTATCATCAGACGGATTGCATGCCTGTTTGCCACTTTTGTTGTACAAAAAAAGAACTTATATACATATATATATATATATATATATATATTTCTAAATGCATTTAAAGATATCTCACCATATTTATGAATGCTATATCATGGTTTTATTGCAATCCAATTCCCTTTCCTGCGACGTGCGTAAACCGAAAATTATACGTAATGACCTCGTATAATATACCAGATGATGGGAATAAAGAAATCAAATACTGTGAAATGCATAAGTATGGCATATTATGGGAATATTCTTTTATAGCAAGTTTATGGCGTTGGTTTTATTCAATTTTCTTTTTTATCCCAAAGATAAATATGTTTACGACTGTAATCCCTGTTGGGGTAGACATAGGATCTTGTCAACTGGTGGAAACAGTACTGGAAATACTCATATTTCGCCGAGCTCATTTAAAACCAGTATCATTTGCATCGAAAAGTTAGAAATTTTAATGGAAATTCAAAAAGAGGGAGACTTTGTACAAAAGTCGATTGCTTGAGTACCTCTGTCCCATTCTTGTTTCGACCGTGAAGCAGTTGTGTTTGCATGGCTGTGTTTCAGTTTGAAGGGTGGGATATGGCGTGAATTTACTGGGTACAGAGGAATAACACCTGAGTCCTTAGGAATGGCAACGCATGGGAGGTATCATGGGCGAAACAGTATACTCTGTTATGTCCATGGTACTGCTCATGTCTATAGGCGACGGTTACCACTTTCCATCAGGTGGGCTGTCAGCTTATTTGCCATTATATATTACACATACACATACTGTACTTACTTGGTATCTGCCCATATGCTTACAAAGTAGGGTGCATAACTGCTAATGCTAAGTAATGAAATTGATCTGAAAATTGTATGATTGAATATTTTTTTTTCAGGTACTGAGTGACCCATATAATGACAGGTCATATCATATGACAAAAAATGTATGTATGTACACTCCTCGCAAAAATTAACGGAACATAAAAATTTTTGAAATTTTTGGGTGATTTTCAACAGGCTGTATTTCAGTGAAAAATAATCGTACAGGAAATTTAAAAAAAGGGTTTTGAAGCTTGAAAACTCTAGTTTTCAGATTTTTTGGTAAAAAAATTTTTTGAGCTCCGGTTTCCATGCAATTCTTAAACAAAGCTGAAAATAAATTTTTTCTAAATTTTCTAGGTTTTGTTTTTCACTCTATGGGCATGGAAAAATTTTTTCGAGCTACTCCATTGTATAGGTCTCTTAGCGTGTTTATTCAGCTTCAAAAATCGCTTTGGATGGCTCAATTACGACCATTTGTCTCCGAGATATCGAACTTTGAATGCAAAAGCATCCTTTTCCATTCAACTGCTAATATCTCTGGAACTACTGGTCGCACAGCAAGCGGGCGCCGAGTTTCTTTATCTGCATAAAATTTCCAATTAAGCACAGTCAAGAGTTAGTGAAGAAAAAATTTTTTTCCACCTCTAACATTGAATTGAAAAAAGTGGAAAAAAGTGACTTTTTCTCCTTTTTTGGTTACTTGCCTATATCTTCGCTAATATGGGCGGGAAAGCTAAGGTTTGAGGAAAATTTTACAGTCTATTGTTCCTTAAAGAACCCCCTAAATCCCTGGAGCGATCGGTTCAACGGTTTTTCCCGGACCAATTGATTGAAATTTTGGAAAAAATAAGGGAACAAGGTTTTTGTCCCTTAAACTCACCCTAATCCATTCAAAAATCAATAATTTCATTTGTTTTTCACTTTTTACTCAATTTTTTGTTTTTTAAAAATTCATTATCAAAAAAAAATCGAAAAAAATCAAGAAAATTTTTAAGAAAAAATTTTTTTTGAAAAGTCGAAAAAAGTTTACAAAAAAATTTTTTTTCGTTTTTAAGGAAATCAAAGTTTTTGACAAAAACTTTGATTGATGATCGATTTACCGCCGGCATTAGCGTTACCCAAAGCATACCACGTGGAGAAACACACACACACACACTTTAGAAAATGAATTTGGAGTCATTGAATACTGCGGAGCTGACGAACCACGGGGTCTCATTTCTTCTAAAAATTACTTACACAACACTAACACACACACTCTTCAGAAAATGAGTTTGGAGTTACGAAATACTGCGGAGCTGACGAACCACAGGGTCTCATTTTTTCTGAAGAATCCCATATCATAAACACGTGCGTAAGTACAAAAGAAGCGTAAATCCGACCGTGCAACCTCCACGTGGTATGCTTTGGGTAACGCTAATGCCGGCGGTAAATCGATCATCAATCAAAGTTTTTGTCAAAAACTTTGATTTCCTTAAAAACGAAAAAAAAAATTTTTGTAAACTTTTTCGACTTTTCAAAAAAAAATTTTTCTTAAAATTTTCTTGATTTTTTTCGATTTTTTTTTGATAATGAATTTTTAAAAAACAAAAAATTGAGTAAAAAGTGAAAAACAAATGAAATTATTGATTTTTGAATGGATTAGGGTGAGTTTAAGGGACAAAAACCTTGTTCCCTTATTTTTTCCAAAATTTCAATCAATTGGTCCGGGACAAACCGTTGAACCGATCGCTCCAGGGATTTAGGGGGTTCTTTAAGGAACAATAGACTGTAAAATTTTCCTCAAACCTTAGCTTTCCCGCCCATATTAGCGAAGATACAGCCAAGTAACCAAAAAAGGAGAAAAAGTCACTTTTTTCCACTTTTTTCAATTCAATGTTAGAGGTGGAAAAAAATTTTTTCTTCACTAACTCTTGACTGTGCTTAATTGGAAATTTTATGCAGTTAAAGAAACTCGGCGCCCGCTTGCTGTGCGACCAGTAGTTCCAGAGATATTAGCAGTTGAATGGAAAAGGATGCTTTTGCATTCAAAGTTCGATATCTCGGAGACAAATGGTCGTAATTGAGCCATCCAAAGCGATTTTTGAAGCTGAATAAACACGCTAAGAGACCTATACAATGGAGTAGCTCGAAAAAATTTTTCCATGCCCATAGAGTGAAAAACAAAACCTAGAAAATTTAGAAAAAATTTATTTTCAGCTTTGTTTAAGAATTGCATGGAAACCGGAGCTCAAAAAAATTTTTTTACCAAAAAATCTGAAAACTAGAGTTTTCAAGCTTCAAAACCCTTTTTTTAAATTTCCTGTACGATTATTTTTCACTGAAATACAGCCTGTTGAAAATCACCCAAAAATTTCAAAAATTTTTATGTTCCCTTAATTTTTGCGAGGAGTGTATATATATATGTATAAATAAAACTTAAGAAAATAATGCTATGAAGTACAAAACTTCATATTAAATATTTTGAAAACTCATATTATATATATATATATATATATATATATATATATATATATATATATATATATATATATATATATATATATATATATATATATATATATATATATATATATATATATATATAGATAACATATAAACCTTCATTGTCTAATTGTATTTATTATCTATTAACTGTCTCACATAAACGAGCTAATAGCCTACTAAAAGATACTTCAGAAACAAGATTATAGATACGCTCTTTACAGCATCGGAGGTTGAAACTACACGAACCCAGCTCACGTCCCGTCGGCTTCTCAACAGAGTCGTAAAGCGAGTATTGTTCTTTAAAAGGGTTATTAAAGAAGAGAACTTGCAAAGAGTTGCCGCGCCGCGCGACACGTCCGCAACACATGTCAGCTATCTCGATCCGATCTTGATGCTATCGGAAGACTTAATAAAATGACACGCAGAGAGCTCACCGTCCAAGTGATGAGTGTACAGCGATTTTAGAACCTATATATGTATTGATAAAATACAATTTCGCCTTCCAATAGTTAATGCCTGCATAATACAAACATTTGTGTTGTGGGTATTTTATATGTATAATATTTATGTAACTTATACAATTAAAAGTATTAAAGTATGTTTATTGCTTTGATGAAAGTCTGTGTTAATTTGAGACTAGATGGCGTTGTTTGTAAATTATTATTTTTAATATTTCCCAATAGTTTTTAATGGACAATATTTAACGAGACGTAAGGTAAATAAACTAATTTATTTAAAAATTTAAAATACGTTACAAATTTAACGATATTATTCGAATTGTCCTTCTAATAATTTTAAAATTACAATACAGAAATTACACTTCTGTACTATATTTTAGTCTCTTAGTTGCATTTTAACACATACTGTTAATAAAACGGAAAGTATTTTCAACCGATATCAAAATGAAAGGGATTTTCGATTCGGTTGTATTTTTTATGTTTGTTACCTCATAACTCCGTCAGTTATAAACCGATTTGGAAACTACTGTTTTTATATAAAAAGATATGCTCACAAATCAGTATCATTAAAAAATTTTCAAAATCAGTTCAGTATATTTGTTTTGAAATCAAAATAACTGATTTTGCCACAATTGTATTAGTTTTTTTTTTTTTGGAACACAATCTTACGACTCCACAATTGGACAAAGTATTTACATAATTGACGTATTTCACAAAGCTTGTCGAGGTTTAAATCGCTTCCGCTTATAAATCGACACGTGACTTGAACAAGTAACAGCAAACTTTCATTCCCTTGATTTCTTTGTTATCCAAATACTTGGACGCGTCAAGGAGTTTTTTTTTTACTCTACTTTAGACTCTCGGTGTAGTATATTTTCTCATGTAATAGTATTACATGCTATTTAAAAAGGAAACTTAGTTTGCTAAATTCCTTAACAGAAAGAAACAATAAAAAATATTCTCATATTGTATATCAGTAATTTCGTACTAATAGTAACAAGCTCAAGCTTTGCTTAGTCTAAGACTAGATGGCGCTATGTAATATGTTCAATCTTCATTATCATTACATCATCATCATCATACTAGGCTTTAACTGTCCACTGCAGAACATAAGCCTCCTCCATAGGGGCTTTTGCCAGTAGTTACCACGCTTGGCAGGTGAATTGACAACCACAGTTAGGCTTTACAGATTTAAACAGAGACTCTGCTGTCCATCCCTCGTCCTCCCTTTGTCACCTCTTACGACATCATCGGGAAAGACGGAAGTAGCCTCTTCTATGCTGGGACCACACACTCTTATGTCGTGTTACCTATTTATCTATAATTATAAAATCGATTGTCCTCACTAACTATATCAACATACAGCCAGTACTAAGTCCAGAAAGTTGAAATTTGGAAAATAAGTTTATTTTGACAACGTAAATATTCTGTAAGAAAGGATTTTTTAAATTTTACCTTAAAGGAATAATAAGACTCTAAGTGGAAAGCCGCGGGCAACAGCTAGTTTGTTATATATATACGTAAATATGTAATTCTATCTTTTTTAGAGCTTACGTACTATCAAGTAATACGTAGGTTCGTATCTCACGCGATATATTTATATTACTAGTAACAAGCTACTCACGTAATAGGTTAATCGTGTAACAGTGGCTACGTAATGGCTTAGCTGTCGTAGCGCCGGTCTACGTAATCTCGTAGCGCTACGGTGACACGTAGCAGTGTTGTGAATTGATGTTACGGTTTGAATGACGTCAGAATAATGACGTACGATCTATTATTAGATGCATACACTGTAAAATCATTGCGGCAAGGGAGCCAAAGTACAAATCAAATTATTTCTAATATATTAATATTGTTGATGTAACAAATAAAAACAATAATGAATAACAGGGGGAAAGGGATTGTTAGTAATGGAGACTGTGAATCCCATTGCTAGCAATATACCCAACCAGGTCGACCTCCCCGCGGTTCCCCCTGGAAACTATCATGGTTAATTCCTGATGAATTCATCATGATGGGCTAACTGGCCTGATTTCATTCTCATCTATCACCCTTCACTGGTGCTCCGCCAGCGTATCCTGTTAGCGCAGGCGGGGTTACCATAACATTTTCACCCATCAAAAAAAAAATAATGAATAACAACAAAATATTTCTTAGACACATTAGATTTAAAATATTTCTGTATATGTATACATTACCACAACTGACGTCTATTTTTTTTATCGTAGACAATCTTACTTATGTTTTATCATGTCTCTAAGTTTTGCTAATAAAAATTTAATTAACATGCCCCTGAGCGCTTTTCTACACTAAAGTACAAATAATATAGTCATAGATACAGTTCATTGTGAACGTGTATTTAAACATTTTCAATTGTATTTCTAATTACAACTCCGAAATAGAGCAGGCCACGCTCGCAATCGCGTTGTTATTGTGCAAATTAGCCCAAATAATACCATATTACGCAACCACTATTCAACAATCTTGGTTAGAATTTGGCAAATTCAATTTTGTCTACTATTATTGGGAAATAAATTGTATTGTTGTGATGTGGACTCTATTATTCTATTATTCTATTCGCACACGCGCGCACAAACACACACACACACACACACACACACATACACACACAACGCACGCACGCACGCACACACGCACACACACACGCACGCGTACACATATACACGCAAGCGCGCGCGCGCACGCACACGCACACACACACACACGCATATTCTAATATTAAACCATATTTATTTTTACTCCACGCAACTTCTTTTTACTTTGAATTATCACTACTTTATTGAGGGGGACCTGGTGGTGGAAGATACAAGTGACGAGTTAGTTTAGGCTCCAGATCTCCCACGAATTAATTTTATTTTGTATAAAGTAAACGCTGTAATTTGTGGAGATGAATAAACTAATTATTATTATATTTCAAGTATCATCGTCATTATCATCATATCAGTCGTTATTTGTCCACTACTGGACATATGTCTACTCCATAGACTGTCATAAAGAACGGTCCTGAGCTACCTGCATCCACTGATAATGCATTTGAGAACGTCATTCCCTCTAGTGGGGAATCATTTTACACTGTTTTTCCTGTACGGAGTCGCCACTCAAGAACCTTTCTTTCCCATCGGTTATCAATTACTCAAGCTATGTCGATAACTTTGGTTCTTTTGCAGATATTCTCATTTTGGATTCTGTCACGCAAAGTAACTTCGAGCATGGGCATCTATATCTTGCTGGATCACTGGGCCGTGTTTCGGTTTGAAGGGTGGGATATGGCGTGAATTTACTGGGTACAGAGGAATAATATCTGAGTCCTCAGGTATGGCAACACATGGGGGGTATCATGGGCAAAACAGTATACTCTGTTATGTCCATGGTACTGCTCATGTCTATAGGCGACGGTTACCACTTTCCATCAGGTGGGCCATCAGCTTGTTTGCCATTCTAAGTTGTATAAAAAGAAATTAAAAATATTTTATTTCGAGGCAAAATCCACTCATGTTTTTATCGAAAATACTTCAGACATATTTCACAGTCGCAAATACGATTTTATTCAAAAGAATACCTGTAACCCAATATATTTCGCCTACATTTCCCCCCGATTAAACTTTAAGTTGAAGTTAGCAAAGAAAGTAGTGCTTAAACAAGTTCTCAGGTTGTCGGCTGAAACATATTTCAAGCAATTTCATAGTGTAATACACGTAAAATAAGCTAGCGAGCTGGGCGCTCCCCCCCCCCCCCTCACTCCGCTCCGTGAGATTGGATACCGCGCCCTAGATGTGACAGTAAATACGAGTATTTTTAAAATTCTATACATATTACCGGGAAAAATATTTTGAAAGTTGTTCCAAATTATATCACACTAGCTTTTGTCCGCTGCTTTGTAAGCGTGGATTTCGGAAATTGGAAAATTAATAAAATATAATCAGTTTTTAAGATAGACCTTCAAGAATACAACTGCGCACACACATGCACACACACACACACACACACACACACATACACACACACACGCACGCACGTATACACACGCGCACTAAGCACATGCTCTGCCTAGTGTAAGATTCAATGATAAATTTTTTGCTTATATAAACATACTTTTTTTATATGCAACTTAGAATGGCAAACAAGCTGATGGAAAGTCGTAACCGTCGCTTATAGACATGAGCAATATCATGGACATAACAGAGTTTACTGTTTTGCCCATGATACTCCTCATGCATTGCCATTTCCTCTGTACCCTGTAACTTCACTGCCATATCCCATCCTTCAAACCGAAATACAGTCATACGAACAAAACTGCTACACGGTAGAAACACAAATGGGACAGAGGTGCCCAAGTAAATGACTTTTCTACAATTTTTCCCTCTGATAATAAATACATTTTTGCTTTATCTTTTGTATGTTTTTTTTTTTATAATAATTATATAAATAAATAATATAGACTACTATTTAATCCAATCTATAAAAATCCCAGTCACGTGAATAATAAAAAAAAAATTCCAACCTTCTTTAGAAACTACGACCTTACCTCATCCATCCGAGCTATCGCCGTGCCCACACCGCCTGAGCACATGATACAGGGTGATCCGTTTTGTTCTCCGACGTGCCCGTATTGAGCTTACCCGTGAAAACTTACAATTTTGTGTTTCTTTTCAATATTGAAAATTCTATATTACATATATTTTATATGTATATATTGTACAGGGTTAAAGTAAATAGAATCTATTTTTGTATGCAACTTGGAATAAATATAGTAAAAATCTGATGGACCGAATTGAAACTTTAAAATAATATATTAGACGATAATTTTAAAGGTTTCTAATGGGTCGGCAGCACAATTTAGTATCAACATTGCACCCGTGCGAAGCCGGGGCGGGTTGCTAGTTATAAATAATTTATTAAAATACACTCTATCTAAAATAACATGCATACAAAATAACAAACACCATGCACGTTTGTCAATAAATTAAATTACACGTCAATACTCGGAACCTCCCTCAAAGAAACTGATCGATTCATCATTGTGAATTGTTGACAGCGATTCCCGTCGAAAATCCACGGTCTCGTTAATGAAACTTGTTTACTAACAGCTCCACTAACATTTGTACAGTGTGTACACTTGTACACATTGTACAAATGTATACAATCGATCGTTTACGACACCGCTCGAACTACACCGAACTCAGTTGTCAATTATGTGACGTGACGAATCACCTGTCCGTCGCGGCGTTTGGCGACGATCGACATGAACAAGTGAAACATATTTTCAATAAATATTTATATGTAAATATAAAGAAAAATAATATAATATTGTATAACTTAATAAATATAATGAATTATATAATTAGTATAAATTTTTGAAAGTATTGTACGATACTACCGAAATTTTGATGTTTTTTAACAAAATCATGGATGTAACAGCCATGAAAAGTTTATACCCTCTCAGATATCATCATCAATAACATCATTGTCATCATATCAACCATTTACTGTCCACTGCTGAACATAGGTCTTCCCCATAAAGTGGACTTTCCCAGTTGTTGGCATGCTTGGCGGGCGTATTGGCAACCGCAGTTTGGCTTTTGGTGATGTTTTAAAATTAATGCTGCTGCCCATTCCTCGACCATCAATTTCCCTTAGTCGCCTCTTACGACATCTACGGTAAAAGAAAGGATGGCCCAGTCTATGTCGGAATCATACTGCATAGAATTTACTTATACTTACATTGAAATCTGAAATTTTTTTTAACAAAAATCTTATTAATAAAATATTTTTAATAAACAGCCATTGGATCCAGTGTTTATTTATATATAAATTAAAAAATATTTTTATCTATTTTTCAAATGTATGGTACAACTTCTTAGATGTTATACAACGCTTATAAAAGATTGTAAAAGAAAAATATTTTTCTGGTAGTGAATTCATTCCGCGATGCGGTTTGCATGTCACAAACATGTACCACGTTACAATATCCGCAGAAGTTCCCGTCTGACGATCACTTCTTGAGCGTTAGATCATTTAAAATGTGGAGTAAGGATGACAAAATTTTTAAGTAATGCAAATATCAGGAAATAAATTTTAGGTGATAAATGAAATATCATAAGCAAAATGTAGTGCAAAAGGCGGTCTTGTTGCCAAGCAATTTCCCCCAGCAACCTTTCTATACTTCATATATATATATATGTATACACACATGTGTATGTGTATGTGTGTGTGTGTGTGTGCGTATGCGTGTGCGAGTGCGTGTGCGTGCGTGCGTACGTGCGTGCGTGCGTGTGTTTGTGTGTGTGTGTGTGTATGTGTGTGTAAATATTGTGTATTATAATGTAAATATTATATTGAAATATTTGTCAAACAAAGATCTGTTTGTATGATATTCTCGATATTTTTACGTCATAGTACCAAATCATGTCATTAAAACTGAAAAATACCAAATAAGCAGGCAAACAATAATACTAAAATATCCCCGAAACTGACTGAATACAAATAGTGCACCCATTTGACTTGTTACAATCTATTGCAATCACTTCATGATTTCTCCCGCCAACTGTTCCGTCATTAGAGAGACACATTACTGCACGGATATGTCATCAAACACGAATCGACACGCGGCGTCGACGCGTCCCCCAGGTGTCGCCGTTCAGATTTTACGATCCCGATAAATGAAACTTGTTCGCTCGTACCCACATCTGATTAATATTTCTACCTGGGGACTTGCCTGTTTCTAGTTAAGTAGAAGCAGCTCATTTAACTCGGATTAATGCGTTCCGCGGCTTATTTATTGAGCACTCACGTGTCGGGTTAATGTAATAAGGAATTATGTCAAACGAACTTTTGCCAACGTGTTAACGCGGGCGTATTTGGTTTCTGACGAACTCTTATTTTCACCATGTCGTCCAAACTCACTAATGATATTTGTGAGGTCGAGTATTTCATTACTCGATGCGGGATACGCGGCTTCTGTTTGATGTTACAAGTGAAATATGTAAGTGGATAGGACGGCAGTGTATCCGCGTTGCTAACGCGTCGAGAGCAATTGATTTTGTTTTTATATACCTAGATACCGCAACTGTTGTGTATTTGTTTACGAAACATACTTCTGCTTCACATTGTTATTTTCTTTTTTCAATGTATATTTTCTTCCTTTTAAGTATTCTAAAAATTTCATTGCTAAGTTGGTTATATTCATTTTATTTTTTATAATTTATAAATACACTTCTTTAAATTTACACAAAAGAAAAATGGTTGTAAATAAATTAAAAACATACAAATATACATGTAAGGGATAAATGATTTTTTTTTTAACTTTATCTGCTTGAATACAGGTTATTATATTAGAAGTATTTAAAATTCAATTACTATAATGTAAGTGTCAAAAGAGAGAAATCTTAGCTTAAAACAAACAAAGTACTTTGTAACACAGGTTCTTCAAAACCTACCGCAAGCACCAGTCTCTCTTGTCTTGGTCTTCATATCAAATTGTACCTCAAGTTGTCACTTTATACTACCTTTTGTGAGGATAAAATAAACCATTCATCCAACCATTCATTCATTCGTTCATTCAATGTGAAATCAAAATACATATTTGCGGAGACGTTACAATAATCTGGCAACCCGTCTCAGTCCACATTTGAGTGTAAATAAAATAGTTGGCAACATTATTCGCTCTAACGACGCAGAAGATAAATTTCAAGGGATCCCTTTACACTTTACGATGTGTAACTCGAAAAGACTGAGTGTGCGGTCGGGCCCTTATACAGCCGCCGCGAGTTTTGTGCCTGTTTTATAGGGTTGTCGAGATTTTTACGGCGCCGTGTAATATATTTCATTTTGATATTATGAAAATTGGTACACATTTTCTTTTACACTTCACCTTAAGAGCTTGAACGCCTAGACGAAAGAGATGCCGGCGTCCATTTTGATTCGTTGTAATAAAACACAAACATACATTTATTTATTTATATAAATAATAAATACAGTGTATTTTAATGGGAAGTGATAGAAAACGTAGATTTGTCCCTAAGCAATGTCTTCCAGACAACCTTTGAGTTTTACATTCAGAAAAAAGACAAAGGATAGGTGGCACGTTATTATATAAATACATATATTATGTATGTACATAGTAATATATAATAATTTCAGCCATTATCTGTCACTACTGGACATAGGCATCCCCCACAGACCGCCATAAGAGACGGTCCTGAGCCACCTGCATCCATTACATACAGGGAGTCCCTGCAATGCATTTGAGGCCGCTACTCAAGAATCTTTTTTCTCCCATCGGTTGTCGGTTCTTCGAGTTATATGTATGTATATGATATATAGTAATTCCACTACTGAATATAGGCCTCCATCTTTACCAGAGGGAGACTTTGTACAAAAGTCGTTTGCTTGGGTACCTTTGTCCCATTCGTGTTTCAACCGTGAAGCAGTTGTGTTTGCATGACTGTGTTTCAGTTTGAAGGGTGGGATACGGCGTGAATTTACAGGGTACAGAGGAATAACATCTGTGTCCTCAGGAATGGCAATGCTTGGGGGGGTATCATGGGCGAAACAGTATACTCTATTATGTCCATGGTACTGCTCATGTCTATAGGCGACAGTTACCACTTTCCATCAGGTGGGCCGTCAGCTTGTTTATCATTCTAAGTTGTATAAAAAAAAGACTACGAATATCCAAAAATATGTAATAATATACTTTTATATTTATATTCGATTCATAGCTTCGATTAATAAACAAGTCATTATTATTATTATATCAGCCGTTTATCAGTCCACTGCTGGACCTCCATAATATAAAAAACATGCTATAAGAAAAAAAAACAAGTGTTCACGATCAAATCAGTAAACCACTCCCACCTAGTATATACTAGGCCACCGTTCGACCTTTCCAGAACTTGGAGAACCGCAGATAACATCATCATAAAAGCAGCTTTTACGCCCGTATAATTGTTAATCAAGTCAAGTGTACAGTCGACTAATGTTCATTAGAGTTTGAAGCCATTTCAGTTTTACGATCGCATATATCGCTCATACGATATAAACGCCCGTTGTCCACTGTCCACTGACCACTGGACAGCGGACACTAATTGATGCACCTTGACTATAACTCAACGGGTCTCGTGACACCGCGCCGCGTCGAACGCTGCCTAATTAGTTCGAATACAATCAGGGCTGTGGCGTTCGTGTTTTGTTTTTCGACTGAACATTTTTTTTGCAATAAGAATATTTTTTTATTGAGATAAACTTAATAATTTATTTATTTATTCGTTAGTACATGTATGTGTACAAGATGGACTTAATGTTAACAGCATACTCTCCCAGTTAACCTTAGGAAGGTTTTTTTTTGACGGGTGAAAATGGTATGGTAACCCCGCCTGCGCTAACGGGATACGCTGACGGAGCACCAGTGAAGGGTGATAGATGAGAATGAAAACAAGCCAGTTAGCCCATCATGATAAATTCATAAGAAATTAACTATGATAGTTTCCAGGAAGAACCGCAAGGAGGTCGACCTGGCTGGGTATATTGCTAGCAATGGGATTCTTAGTCTCCATTATTAACAATCCCTTCCCCCCTTAGGGAGGTGTTAGTACTCACTAATAAGCATTTCTAAATATTATTTTCTTTTTATTATTATAATTTTAAATAAAAAAAAAACAGGCAATAAACTCAACTGTTGCTTTTTTAAATTATATATTTATGTACAATATACATATTTTATTTTATTTTATTTATTTATTTATTTAAAGTTTAATGCCCAGTAAAATTCAATGTACATTTGTCGGACTTAACACCGAACGGTGTTCTCTACCAGTCGACCATTGGGCAAACCGAGAAATAAGTAGACGATGCATTATTGAATAGAGGAAAAGTAAACCAATATGCTTTATAACAATATAGTTATAAGTTAGTGTTAATGCAGACTAACAAATAGCATTAGATTTTTTTAATTTATTAATCGAATAATGAATACTGTAGTACAAACACTACTAATACCAATGACGTCACTTGTATGTCGGATCGCGTCTATAAATATTTCCTTTTTAAAAAGCCGGCAGCACACCTTCAATGCCGCTGGTGTTGTGAGTGATCATGGGCGGCGGTAGTCACTTACCATCAGGTGAGCCGCATGCTCGTTTGCCCCCTGTGTTGTAAAAAAAAATTAAAAATATTACTAAACGATTACAAAATGGAAGAGAATTTAAATTGATTTGCATTTATTGTTTTATCTTCACCAATTCCGTGTCGATTTTAATAATTCTTTTCGCAAACTATAGGGTTTAATGATGTTTACATTAAAATTCAAATTTAAAAGGTCTTTATTGAAATAGACTTGTTTACACATCTCATAATAATTTTGTCACAATTGAAATAGGTGACTTTCTATGAAAGTAAATCTTAAATTACACAATAAATATTATAGAATTAAATTGTAAATGTATTAAATAAAATCAATAAATATTATACTATTTAGTAACCGCAAAGTTACTAAGAAGTAAAATGAACAAAATCTTACAAATTATAAATTTTAATAACTTTTGAATTATAAACAATAACCTTAGAATTATATAGATAGAGTGTCTCCATACAAATGCTTCGATAAAAGCATTTCAACTTTTTCATATAATTTTGCGTGATAAATAGTTACGAGTGTTGTCCTTTAAAACTTCTTTATAAAGTTTGTTTTATAATTTTTGCGCCTTTTTAATGAATGAAAACTCATTTTAATTATTAATAAAATATAGATACACCAAGGTACATTATGTGCGTAAATAAATAGAATACTGATAAAAACACGAGTCAGCTAATTTGACAATTAGCTGACAAGTTGACCCGTTTTTGAGACTCGATGCTCTATCTATATAATCTAAGGATAACGCAACTATTAAAACCGATTGCACTGTAAACAAACATTATACTCTGTACTTTATTATGTAGCTACTCTGTGTCATTCATATACTTCAATTCATTAAACTAATTGAAGTTCATACACAAAACGTTAGCGAAATTTTCGCATCTATATTTCGAAGAGAAATAAAAAACTACTATAATTAAGGAAGTGGCAACCCTGGCCATTTGTAAATGGCGCGAACATAATGAACCACTCACCTATCATTATGTTCGTTGAACACGCCACACTCAATAGCAAAGTTAATTAAACTATAGTTTAAAGTGACATCGCGGTTTTAATTTTTGTTCAACTTGTCACGTGTTACAAATACATTTTATATTCGTAACAAAGTGTAATAAAATAAGGGTAACTACAAACTGTCATACAAACAATTTACATTTATAGACTTTTTAAAGAGAATTAATCAAAAGGTAACCAAGATTATTTGAAATTATCACTGAAACACTCTCTAAATTATAGTTTAACTATAAGATATGAAATTATATGAAATTATGTAAAATGAAATGAAGTTATATAAAATGGTCTCAAATAATATAAAATTATATAAAATGATCTCAAATAATATGAAATTATATAAAATAATATTTATTTGCAGTAAATGTGGTATTGGTTCATAAAGGGATGGAATTAATGATCATAAGTACCTTACAAATTCAGCCAGTTAACATTTTTTAAAAATTATTCATAATTATCTAACTATATGATAAAACATGATGCATGTTTTATGTTGATAGGTCATTTGGAATTATTTATCTACGTCTAAAATGCACGCGTGTGAAGTTGCGGTCAAAAACTAATGTGATATTAAATTTATTTCAATAGAGTGCATGGCTGTCCAGGGGCATATTTGCATATGAATATTAAATGATTACATTTTCCGTCAAATTTGCAGTTTTTATATGCACACGCTGCGTTGTCACGCGACTAGACATTTCTTGTATAATTTTCATAATACGACAATAATTAATACGTTGAATATATTTCACTAAAATGGCATCGATTTAATTTACATTTGTAATTCAAAATTCTACCAAAAAGAGAAAACGTGAAAGTTTGTGACGCTGGATGGATGTATACTAATCTTTCATGCAAAAGTACTGAATGGATTTGAATGAATTTTAATATAGGAATAGGTATATATTAACTTAATATATAGGATATATTATATACTGCTTGGGTACCTCTGTCCCATTTTTGTTTCAACCGTGAAACAGTTGTGTTTGCATGGCTGTGTTTCGGTTTGAAGAGTGGGATATGGCAGTGAATTTACAGGGTACAGAAGAAGTACAGAACACCTGAGTCCTCCGGAATGGCAACGCATGGGGGATATCATGGGCGAAACAGTATACTCTGTTATGTCCATGGTACTGCTCATGTCTATAGGCGACGGTTACCACTTTCCATCAGGTGGGCCGTCAGCTTGTTTACAATTCTCAGTTGTATAAAAAAAATACTGATTCAAGTAGGTAAAACCACGGAAAACAGCTAGTAATAAAAATTTACAATTATAGGTGCATTACCTATTACGAGATGCAGTATTTTTTTCAAATCAGGGAAACAGAATTGTTAGTAATAGAATCTAATAATCCTATTGCTAGCAATGGCAAAAACCCTGTCAGGTCGACCTCCATGCAGTGCCTCCTGGAAACCATCGTATTTAATTCTTGTGTTATTTGTCATAATGAGCTAACTGCCCTGCTTCTAATCTCTCCTGCCGTCTCTCACTGGTACTTCTCCAGCGTATACCAATAGCGCAGGCGCAGTTACCATTTCATTTTCACCCATTAGAAAAGGTTTTCCTTCAAAACCCGTTCTTATGTTCCGATAGCGTCTCTTACTTGACTGGATACCCGGAATCCAGTTCTTACGGAGCGTTTCTAAATATATATCATAAATTATAAGAACTATTTATTAGATAAAATAATAAAAAAAAAATGAAGTCACAATTATTTGAAAATCATAAATTATACGAAATAGATAAATTTTACGAAATCAAGTTAAAATTTTTAATCACAAGCGTTTAACTCGCAATATTTTTAAATACATAATTTAATTAATTATTTTTACTTTAGGTTTATTTTCATTAATTAAAACGTCAGCAATAAAAATCAGATACACACATGTGTTGTATTTAACATATGTATATATGTATGTACGTGTGTATATATGTGTATATGTGTGTGGGTATGTGTATATATATATATATGTATATATATTCTTATTTATGTAGGTTTATATTCATATGTATATATTAATATTGTATCTTTCAAATATATAATGATTTATTATTTATGTAAATATCTATTTTAATTTCTGTTTAGCGCTACTACTGCCCACTCACTACTTCCTATGCCACTGTGTTAGGTTGACTGGAAGAGATCTCTTTTAGAGATAAGTTCGCCTTTGCTAACATTGTTATTAACTTATTGTTGTTACTGTATGTTTTAGTGCAATAAAGAATATATATACATTTTAGGAGTATATATAATACCTACAATCGCGTAGCAGTAAGTCTCGATCGTGAGATAATTTAATTAAGAGTTATTTTAGTTCTCTTTCAACGGTACTGACCTATACAGGTATATATCTTTTATATTGAAAATAAAGGTGACAGTACACCGAGTGGGCGGACGGTCAACGGACAGGGGAAGGGGGGGGGGGGCAGAATAAACATCGTTTAACGACTATTGAAACGTACTAGTGATCACGGTGGGCTTTCACGTCGCTTTTTGTACAATACTCAACGTGACAACACACCGATGTTGATGTACTCTTTAATTTATATGTATATATATTAGATTATATATATAATATAATCATATAATCTAAGAGCAAACTAGCTTTTAAATATAAAGTGCACTTCTATTTCTTAAAATTCGATTTATAAACTTCATTCTATTTTATTTTTTTGTCACTTTCACTTTAAACTTATCTTGCTGGTTATTCGATTTGAGTTTATAGACTGTTTCATTTGCTCTTCTAATATAGTTTTTATAATAATAATAATAATTATATCTTTATTTATGTATGTATATAATATATATATATATATATATATATATATATATATACTGTTTTCTTTGATTTATATCCAAATATAGGTTTAAAATGTAATTGTCTGTATTTTCTAATACGGTAATACAGTACAAATTGTTTTCTTTTCTTTTTAATAGAGAATGCCATCAGACATTAAGTCCGCCCTGTAGACATATTTTAATGTATGCAAAAGGGAAAATAAATAAATAAATGTATATATTTATACAAAGTGAATGTGTTTTCATTTTAAAGTCATTGAAAATGACTACCATTTTAATTAGTATAAGTATATAAATATGGAACAAAATGCATGATTTAATTGCACCGACAAGAGACAACTCTTAAATGAATAGAGATATTAATTAATAAACAATATTAAACTAAAAAAAAAATAGTCCCCAATTTAAATTTAAACAGTCAATCTAATCTGGGAAATTTCTAATCAAATTACTTGCAACACAGAAAAAGTAGCGCATTTCGTTTTGATTAAAAAAAAATATATATATCAAAATTTAATCAGCCAAACGTCAATTTAGCTGATTAAGTTTCAACTTATTTTTTACATTCGATGCTGTATTATAAATTATTTGTTAATAAATACATTTTTACTTTTACTTTTTATTTTCATTTAAGAATTTTATGTTCTTAATTCAAATATTTAAAAATATCTCTTATACAATTGTTTTATCTGTTTTAAAATTAGAATACTGAGATTAGTATTCTTATTTTAAAACAGTACAGTACAGTACAAACAGTACAGTAGTACTTCTGTTATGTTTACACATAGGATATTTTTATCTTATATATGTAATATTATTATTTTTTATTTTTTACCACTAGATGACGTTATATATAATAATCAAATATAACATCAAAATGTGAAATAAACAAAATAATATTTTTATTTTGATAAAATTTCTGTGGAACCAATCTTATATCGTATTCAGAAAAAAAAATAACTTTTCGAATCGGTTTACAAAAAACGTAGTTATGAGGTAACAAACGTTAAAAAATACAACCAAATTGAGAACCTCTTTCTTTTTAAAGTATTTTGAAAAAAAAAATTATTAAAAGTACATACTTTTTAGTTAAAAACAAAATCCTATTAATATAATAAATGCAAAAAGTTACAATGGATGAATAGATATTTGTTACTCTTGCACACAAAAACTACTGAACGAATTTAATATTTGACACACTGGTAAGTTATATCCCAAACATAGGACACATATATAATGTATCACGTGGGCGGAGCCGCAGGATGTAGCTAGTAATAAATAAATTTGTATTTCCACACAAAAAAACAAGATCTTCAAGCCTGTTTTTTTTTATTAATAAATGTGTATTTCCCAAAAAAAAACAAGCTTTTTAAGCCTACTTTCTATTAAGTGAATTCATAAAAAGAAAAAAAAGTTTTCGACACAAATTTCCTGATTAATAATAGTTTTCTAAAATCTCTAAATTCTGCATTTTTTTTTTACTTTTTAAGTTCTCTTAATATTAATAATTTTTTTTTTATCTACATACATATAATAACATTCTTAAGGGTCATTCCTGGTAATAGAGGTGTTCATAGGCCACGGTAACTCCGTTTACCATCAGACGGGGCGTATGCTTATCTACCACAGTAGTAGTATAAAAAAATCATGAATATCACTTACAGTCGTGAGTTCTATCAGGTACGCTGTCAGATATTTGATTACCAGAGGGAGACTTTGTACAAAAGTCGATTGCTTGGGTACCTCTGTTCCATTCATGTTTCAACGTGAAGCAGCTGTGTTTCGGTTTGAAGGGTGGGATATCGTAAATTTACTGGGTACGGAGAATAACACCTGAGTCCTCAGGAATGGCAAACTTTTTTTTATTATGTCCACGGTACTGCTCATGTCTATGGTTACCAAACAGCTTGTTTGCCATTCTAAGTAGCATAAAAAAAAAATACTAACAATACTCTTATTAATAGAATTCCAAACTTTTTTTTATGCAACATAGAATGACAAACAAGCTGACGGTCCACCTGATGGAAAGTGGTAACCGTCGCCTACAGACATGAGCAGTACCATGTACATAACAGAGTATACTGTTTCGCCCATGATACCCCCATGCGCTGTCATTCCTGAGGACTCCGGTGTTATTTCTCTGTACCCTGTAAATTCACTGCTATATCACAACTGCTTCACGATAGAAACACGAATAGGACAGAGGTGCCAAAGCAACGACTTTTATACAAAGTCTCCATCAGGTGAAACTCCCTCTTACATTCTCGATTGTCCTTCTGTACTCGTGTACCGACGTCTATATTTATTTTGTAGCAACCTGAAAAGAAACATTTTCATTCTCACCGACTTGCCTCGAAGAGGCGACAATAAAGGTCTAATGTAATTTGGCGTGATGCAACGCAGAGAAAATAAAAAGCAATTATAACTTCGCGACCGTCCCCTCCGCCCCCCCCCCCTCGTGCCTACTATCTAGATTGCTCCCAGGGGCGGAGCAGTTAAATATCTTTTTGTATATAGTTTTTAGAAGTATTTTTTTTTCCTGTTACATCCACTTTTGTATGGTTTTTCTTTCTGTTATTTGTTTTGTAATAGTTGGATATTATTTTAGTAAAAATTCCTACCTGTTTACTAAGATTACTTAAAATCTCTGATTGATGATGAGGACAGTTTTCATACCACTTCAAAAAAAAAAAGAAGTTAGTTCTATCATTTTTTTTTATTATGTTTGTTACCTCATAACTCCACCGATTTGGAAGATTCTTTTTTATCTAAAAAGATATAGGTACTTACAGATTGGAATCATATTTTATTAAAATTACATAAGTAGTTTACTTTGAAATCAAAATAAATAGTTTTAAAATATTATCAAAATTGTTTTTTTTTTTTATACAACTTAGAATGGCAAACAAGCTGACGGCCCACCTGATGGAAAGTGGTAGCCGTCGCCTATAGACATAAGCAGTACCATGGACATAACAGAGTATACTGTTTCGCCTATAATACCCCCCATACGTTGCCATTCCTGAGGACTCTGGTGTTATTTCTCTGTACCCTGTAAATTCACGCCATATCCCACTTTTCACAGCCATGCAAACACAACTGCTTCACGGTTGAAACACGAATGGGACAGAGGTACCCAAGCAATCGACTTTTGTACAAAATCTCCTGGTAATTGATTCCATAGGTTCGTTTTGAAATCAAAATAACTGCTTTCGTCACAATTAAAATCGATTTTTTTTTATGAAACAATCTTAAATAATAATAAATTTAGTTTATTGATAATTATAATTTTGTGTTTCAAAACAAAATGCACCTTATTTAATCTAGAAATTAAATTTAAAATAGAAAGTAGCCTATCATCCTTTTCCGTCACATTTCCATAAATCTTATATATCAAATTCTCGTGTCGCGGTGTTTGTTACCAAACTCCTCCGAAACGGCTTTACCGATATTTATGAAATTTTGTGTCCATATAGGGTAGATCTGAGAATCGGCTAACATCTATTTTTCATACCCCTCAAAGATAAGGGTGACCCACAAAAATTTTTTTTTATTTTTTTGACATTTTTTTTTTATTTTTATTTTATTATTATAATTTAGCATTGAAAAATACATACAATTTTAAATTTTCATCGTTTTACGATCAACCCGTGTATTTTAATCGCGACTTTTATATTTCGCAATAAGTGGTAAAACAACGTTTACGGGGTCAGCTAGTTATATTATAAAAAAAAAACAATTCATAATAAATTTACTAGATATTATATTTTCTATATCAAATTAGAAAACCAATTTGATATTTCATTGTTTATCATAGAGTCGCCGTATAAACGTACCGTTGAGCCAACATTAAACAATTTCAAATTAAATGAAAAATCCTGTATACATTTACGCTGAACGGATTTGATGAAACTCTTTAAAGCAAACGTAAATATTGAAATGGTTCCGGATCATTGGGCAAAAGTGTTTATTTGTACGGCCATGCGTGAAACGCGTACAGTATAATGTTTGCGGGGGCGAAGCCATGCAATTTGTCTAGATGCGATTCCCAAATTTTTTTTATTTATAAAAAATAAAATAATATGTTAACGACCATTACACCTAACGGAGTTGGTTGCATTTTTTTATGCCTGATAAAAATTGGTAAGCGACACAGTATACTCTGTTATGTCCATGGTCGTCACCTATACCATGGATATAACAGAGTACACTGTGTCATCCATTATACTACTCATGCAGTACCATTTCTAAGGACTAAAGTGTTATGCCTCAGTACCCTGTAATTTCATTGCCAGAAGTTCCCATCTTCAATCCGAAATACAGCCATGCAAATATAACTGCTTCACGGCGGAAACACGAATGGGACAGAGGTACCCAAGCAAACGACTTTTGTACAGTCTCCCTCTGGTTAGTCGTAGTCAATAGTGAAACTCAATATGCCCACCACTTTGCTAATAGGATAATCGAAAGCATTTCTCGACTGTTGCCATTATGGTGACCGTAACATTCGACATGTTCATATTTCGCCGAGCATATTGGAATCCAACATGATAATTTGATTTAAATGACAAAACTGCATGGATTTGAATTTTGTATTAATGTGAATTGTATTGTAAATGTAATTATTGTATTTTTTCTTAAATCAATATTATTTTCTATAGTAATTATTATAATTATAGATTGACGTAAGTATCTGATAACCTACTGCTGTCACTCAGATTCATTTAATTCCTTAAAAGCCTGATTTTTTAAATCAAAAAATTTATAAGTGTACCCTTTACTGTGTTTACTAATGGGGAAAAATAGTAAAAAAATCAGAACGATATTTTTATATATTTATTAAAAAAAAAAACATTTGGTAACATGTAAACAGCCAAATATTAAAATAAAATCGATTGTAGGCGCCCAATTCGATTTATAACTCCGGTATTAAATTTGAAACTTCAGGTATTTAAGGGTTTCTTTGTTTTTCATTACCTGATTTTAATACTAGTAACTTAATTCTAATATAACTATAAAACGTTACGTCGTACAGTATATTAATTATTTATATCGGTTTAGCTCATGTATTTATTTCGGGATTGCTCAACTAGTTTCGGACTAAATAAAAACCATTCTTTCGGACTTCTTATTAGTTACTTAAACTGAAAAATTACAATAAACTATTCGTATCTATACTAAATGTATAAAAATACATTGATTTTTCGTTTAAAATGGATACGTTAAAAAAATAATTAACCAATTTTAAAAATTCTTTCACTTGTAGAGAGCTGAAGTATCAGCTAGTAAGAGTAAGATATTTTTACAAAAAGAAACACTATCGGATCGTTAGTTTGTAAATCAAATTGGACCACATCCAGTAGGTGCGCGGTCACCTCGCACTGAATATGAAAGCTATGTTTTCGTTTTGACCGGGCATAAGTTAATGAACAGCGCCGGGACGTGTTTGCCCGGAATATTTGCGAGCAACACGCCCTGTTTGTCCGACCCCAATAATTCAAGGAATAACTAGGCACCTACCTATATTTTGCTGTATAATTTGAACAGTACGACTGTTACGTGTGTACTTCATATCTGATTTTGTTAATTGAGCTTGTTTGTGTGTATTTACTATACAATTATATGTAAATATTTCTATGTATATTTGTAAGGATTTAACAATACGTACATAACAGTTATTTTCTTCTTATATTTAGCGTCTTTCTGTAATAAAATGTCATTTATTTTAAGTTAATAAAATATTTTTTACAAGAAAAAACTGAATCGCATTAGTTTAATTAAGGTAGGTAATATATAAGAATACGTATATATTTTGATTACAATATGTATGTATGAATGAATGAGTATACTTTATTTGCATTATACAATATAGGAAATAAACAAGACAATTTACAAACACAACGATACAATTGTATAAGTATAGTAAGACCGGTCTTATTGCTGCAAGTATTTTTTTCAAGACAACTTTAAGGTAATGGACTAATTGTGGTACAGTATCTATATATTGGCTCAATAACGTATATTTCAAATATCTAATATCCAATATACACTGTCGAAGTGAAGAATCCAATTGAAATGAATATAGATAGATATCCGACGTGTATGTGCGATTTCAAAATAGATATAGATCATTTTTCCACCATCAATGTTGAGGGGAACTCAATACATAGATACCGATACAATACCCATATTCCCCTAATGACTAAATTAATTGGAATATTAACATACCATTACATTTGGCGGCGGTAGTCACTTACCATCAGGTGAGCCGCATGCTCGTTTGCCTCCTGTGTTGTAAAAAAAAAACCAAATCTACACATATACTCGCACTCACACACATACACATACATACACATACACACATAGTTACTTAACACACAGGAAAATAATATTAAATAGAATGAAAGAAGAAAAAAAGAATATAAAATAATATAATTATTTGGCTCATATCAATAATAATTACGTTTAAAATATAAACAATTATAAGCTTAAAGAAAAAAGAATTGAAAAAAAATAAACTTATACTTAATTAGAAATTATGCGACCAAAACTACTCGTGTCACCACCGTTAATGACAGATTGATTTATAGAAAAATGTATCATTATTTTTTTAACAATACTACAATTACAGTAAGTTCATAAAATTCCCGTTATCGAGTTGTATCATCATCATCATCATCATCAGTCCATAGCCATTATCCGTCTACTGCTGGACAAAAGCCTCCCCCATTAGTTGGTCATAATACAAAACTATAATTCCCAAACAAGTTTTCCTTGTATATGTCTATCCAAGAATACACATTGACACAAAGTCCGTCAACATAAATAAGAATACTTCTAAAATGCATTGAATTTCATATATAATAAATAGAATACCAATATTGAATGCGATTTTAAAATAGCGTCCTCAAATAAAACTTCTGGACGCAAAGTATGAAAGCATCCAGCATATTGCTCGCACTGCGGAAGCGTTTACCCAGTATTGCCTACGGTCAAATACTCAAAATACTTACAATATAATATGTAGTGCGGTGCAGATGCGAAAAATTAATGGACGTTCTAATTTTATTTTTTAAACCACAAATGCATTTTTTTTTTTAACTTTAATACACCTAGATAGAGTAAATGGTAGGCTTAACACCATATAGTGTTGCATACCAGTCGGCCGTAGACAGGAATAACAGAAAATATAATTGAATAGCAATATATAACATATTGAAATTTTATTATTTGATGCTATTTATTAGTTTGTATTCACACAAATTCGTTAGTCATTATATTATAGTTTAAACTTTTTGAAAAAAGTAACAGCTGAGTTTCTTGCCTGTTCTTCTTGATTGAAATTGCGTTCCGAATCGGTTATAATATAAAAATGACTATTCAAAAATGCTAAAGTCTAAGTTTTCTTGAATAAAAATAATTCTTTCTTTCTTTCATATAACATATAACAAAATAACATATTGGCTGTTATATATGTAATAGGTTGATAGCCACAGTTAAGACTTTGGTGATGTTTTAAGACGTACGCTGCTGCCCATCCTTCGACTCATTGGTTTCCCTTAGTTACCTCTTATTTATTTTTTTACTAATATTATAAATGTAACAATGAGTTTGTTAACTCTTGGCGCCTTGACAATTCACTCGTCAAGAAAAGGTATACACTACCTACTATACACATACTGGTGAGGGGGGGGGGGGGAGAAGAAATTGTTAATAGCAACCCCAACTAGCAATATATCCTTACGGGTTGACCTCTACACGGTTCCCCTGGAAATAATTATGGTTAATTTGTTGTTGAATTCGTCACGTTGTATCAACTAACCTGCTTCATCCTCATCTATCATCCCTCACTGGTGCCCTGCCAATATATACCGATAGATATCATCCATTAGACTACTTCTTGTACCGGTCAATTAACACTTTAGAACGTGATCGTCACGAGAACGAAGTCCCGGATAAAAGTTGGTAAATAAATAAATATTTTCTATTGACAATGGCACGTCCATTAATTTGTTGTTCCAAGCTGCTCGAGTCGGGTCGATCGCGGCCTGCGGCTCCTAGATCGAGCCCAACTCGAGTTTGAGGATCAAATATCAATCTGCAAGCTTCTTCCCCCACACGGATGTGATTGGGGATACGATCGGCTCGCATCACGGAATACCGAACGAAGTGAAAACTTATATAACCTACTTTGTGGGCGCTGAGCGTAAAATGCGAAGTTGATATGACGTTAACTGTTCTTGTATCGTGTACCTTGCTACCTTGTTTTAAGGTGCAATTTAGTGTATTTTATGTTCATATATATATATACGTGTAGATATAATGGGAATTGTAGACAGAGCATTTAAACCACCGAAAGTGAGTCTGAGAAATGATTATTAACATTTAAATATTAATAAAAAATAAAAAAAAAATACCAAAAGAATTACATTTCAAAATTTAATTCTTTTGGTAATTGTTTTATGCAACTAGAAGTGGCATACATGTTGACGGCCTATCTCTTGGAAAATGCTAACTTTGACCTACAGACGTGAATAGTATCATATATGTCATAGTGCACAATATACAGGGTACAAAGACATACTATCTTACTCCTTAGAAATGGCAACGCATGGGGGGTATCATGGGCGAAACAGTATACTCTGTTATGTCCATGGTACTGCTCTTGTCTATAGGCGACGGTTACTACTTTCCGTTAGTTGGGTTGTCAGCTTGTTTGCCTCTCTTGCTGCTTGGTAACTCCGCCTGCGCTAACGCTGGCGGGGCACCAGTGAGGGATAGGTGATAATGAAAAGTCAAGTCAATTAGCCTATCATGATGGATTCATTTGAAATAGAATACGACAGTTTCCAGGGTGAACCGCGAGGAAATCGACCTGACAGTAGTATTGATAGATAGATAGATGATTTATTTACATTACTTACAGCACACAAATTACAATAAAAAAAACATACACGTAATACACAGCAAAAGAGACAAAAGAATAAAAACAAAAAAAGCACAAATAAAAAAAAATACAATTGCTTACAATGGAGCTAACTAAACTCCATATTTAACGACCTATTATCTCTCCAACAACAGCAGTTAGGCTTTGGTGATGTTTAAAGAGGAACGCTGCTACCCATCTATCGACCACTAAGTCACCCTTTATTACACCTACAGAAAAGGAAGGGATGGCCCATCGTATGCTAAGACTACACAGCGAAATAATATTATAATATTTCGCCGTGTGATCCCGGCATACATAATATCGCATTTTTCAACATGGACAACCCTCGGACTGTACCCTAATTTTAGTAGTGTAACCGCCGCCCAACTTGAAACCCGAACTGGGGGAAGACATGTAAACTCGAGCCAACTTTATACAACTTACACTATCAATCTTGCTTTCACTTTTCAATGAAAAGATTTTATGTCCATTCAGAATTTAGTCGGCCATTATTATCTATTTTGTATTTTATCTATTCGGTATTAATATATTTTTTTTTTGTATGAAATATGGCGTGCTCTATACAGATAATGCAAGCATGGGGGACATGCTATGTTCAATTACGATTTATTGTTGTAATCCTCAGTTCAGTAAATCTTCGCAAACATCCAGACATGTTTATGTGACAGTATCTTTTAGTTATTCACGATAAATAAATAGATAGATAGATGATTTATTTGCATTACTTACAGTACAAAAATAACAATGTAAACACAAAAAAACACAGTAAAAAGAGATAAAAGAATGCATGTACAAAAAAAAGCAAAATATATAATAAAAGAAACAATTTTCTTCTTACATGCATGTGTCACAGTAACACAGAATGGTCACAACTCAGTTTATTGCTTTGCCCTCAAAGAGCAAAACACTGACATTCTGTTGAGGCTAAGAACCAGTCGCGAAATTTCTTATTATAAATAATAATAAAAAAAAAATATGAAATACATTGTGTGTTTCTATTACATTCGTTGCCATTTAATATTGTATTCTAAATAAATAAATTACAGATATCGTTATAAATATAGGTCACATTCAAGCATTCAAGCGATAAATATTTCCGCTACATACCTATTAGATGTGCCAATTTTTTGTTAAAAACATTTTAAGCTTTATATATATATATATATATATATATATATATATATATATATATATATATATATATATATATATATATATATATATATATATATATATATATATATATATATATGTTTAGTTTTAGACAATCTTATTAGTGGTGGTATATTATTCCAGCACGACTAGCTTATATAGTATATTATACCCGCAGCTTCACGCGCGTGTATCAGTACATAAAGTAGCCTATGTACTAAATTTCATTCAAATCTGTTCAGTAACTTTTGCATAAAAGAGTAACAAACATCTGGCCATCTATCGTCACAAACTTTCTAGTTTATAATATTAATAAAATGTTTCTTTATGACAACACAACAGCAGTCCGAGATACAATTCTCAGTCTAAACTACATTTTATTTAATTCACATTTGGATTATTTAAAAATTATAATCTCTTTTTTCGTGCTTCTGAAGACATTTTTTTTTTATACAACTTAGAATGGCAAACAAGCTGACGGCCCACCTGATGGAAAGTGGTAACCGACGCCTATACACATGAGCAGTACCATGGATTTTTTTTTATTTAATACCCCCCATTGAAAAATTATAATCTCTGTTATTCCTCTGTACCCTGTAAATTCACATATCTCACCCTTCGAAACCGAAACGTGACAGCCATGCAAACACAATTGCTTCACGGTTAAAACACGAATGGGACAGAGGTACCCAAGCAGGTTCTTCGGTGAAGCACGTCAGAGACCCTCTTATAAAACTAAAGAAACTCTTAAAATGAGAGGATGCCACTCTAACACTAATATTAGTAGTAATATAAGTAAATCTCACGGTTTTAATTTGGTTTTCTGTCGGTGTTTTCCATCAATGGAGATTTCAATCGGAAATTTAACTCACGATAGACGTTTTTTAATTCAGTCAAATTTGAACCCAAAAACTTTCCGATCTATAAATCGTATAAGTGATGTAGTTTACTAGCTAACCTTTCCGATCTATAAATCGTATAAGTGATACAGTTTACTACGTAAAGACTTTGCATCTCTATGCATCTTTTATTGAATATATTATGGGAAATGTTCTGAGGAATTGTTTGGTTTGATATCTGTGTTATAAAAAGAAATATCACTGATTCATGACGACATATGTAATATCCACCGCCTATTTGGTAAAATTCACAACATTGTCACCAATATTTTGTAGATACTCACATCTATGTCACCAATAGATCCGAACCTCACACCTGCATCGTCAATTCTGTATTCCGGTTCACGTAAAATATTGAGAACTTCTGGCTAGTATGTACATATCTTCTAATATTTATCGGGACATTTTTAAGGCAGGTTATTATTAAAGTTCAACATTGCAATCATTGTAGGAAATATAATTAATTAATATCGTGACGTGTGTTTAAAAAACGTCGTACTTATTCGACTAATTAAATGTAATTAAACGATTAATTATAAACATGAACATTATGAATTTCCTTTTAAGGAGATGTTCTACCGTTTAATTAACTGTAAAAAGAAATAAAATAATAGTATGTTCTATTTATGAAACTGAACATTTTGTGAAATATTATTTCTTTGTTTGTATTGTGCTATTATTGTTTTTAAACATATAAAACATAGAAGCTCAGTTTTCGTGATGACAGCGCCATCTATTAAGTCCTACAATACTAATACTGTCTACCAGTCATGTTAGTACGGAAAACTTTGTTTTTTTTTTTATTATTTTTCCATGTTTCTATAGGAAAAAAGTTCAGTTTCTCTAATAAAACTGAAAAAGGCATTAAAAGGCATTCAGTAAAGGGTTAGCCCATCGTGATGAATACAGCTGGAATACAGAATGATGGTTTCCAGATGGAATTATGTGGTAATCGATCTGATAGGGTATATTGCTAGCAATAGGACTGATAGTCTACGCTACTAACAATCCCTTTCCCCCCACTGTTTAAAAAAGGCAATTAAATACAATCTCTATAGAACGCTAATAATGGCCACCCTAAAGACACCGGCCGGGCCCCTGAGTACGATGCAAATTGGCTCGGATTGGAAGCCTCTGGGTATTGCGTGCATTCGATTATGTGACGAACGCCTTTGTATATATTCTCCTACATAATGTATCAGGTGGTTGTTTCTATTTCATGTCGGTTCTTTTGTATATTAAAGAATAATATGAAAGTGATATTAGTGTTATGACGTCATAATATATTATCATCATAAGAATGAGAGGCTACGGTAACCACTTACCATCAGGTGGGCCGTATGCTTGTTTGCCACCTCAGTGGTATAAAAAAAAAATGAAAATATTTATATATAGAAATTAAAGATGCTTTAATTTTCCTCAATTCAAAAATGCACCGCCTACGTATTTCACGGTTTGCCCGGTTTTAATAAAACATAACTACGAGTATACGAGATATTACCGTGTGGTCCCGGCATAGAATATGCCACCCCTTCCTTTCCCGTGGGCGTCGTAAGAGTCGACTAAGGGATGGCGAGAGATGGGCAGCAGCGTCCCTCTTAAAATATTTCTAAAGCCTAACGGTTGCCAACCCGCCTGCCAAACATGGCAACTACTGGCAAAACCTCCCAAGAGAGGGGCTGATATGATGACACGAGATATTATTTTTAAATTTTTTTTATGCAACTTAAAATGGCAAACAAGGTGACGACCCACCTGATGGGAAGTGGTAACCATCGCCTATGACATAGACATGAGCAGTACCATGGACATAACAGAGTATTCTTAATTTTAATTAAATAAGTACTATTTCAAAGACATGTCAAAGAGAGGAATGCCAGACAGCTCACTCCAGGCATTTTGGATCCAAGATATTGGAACGCATAATTAATGGCCGTTTTCTTCGAAATAAATTTCAACTTGATTACTATTAAATTATCCCGAAATTAAAACTAGGTTTAATAAAAGCGACGCTTGATTTATCTTTTTAATGTTGAACTAGACATAACATAAATTGCGTTAACATTATTTTAAAGAAATAATATTGTAATACATTTTTTTTTACCACAAAAATGGCAAACAAACATGTAGCCCATTTGATGGTAAACCAATGGTCACTGTAGCCTATGGCCGCTTGTAACACTAGGGGTGTCACGTGCATGTTGCTGACCCTGAAGAAACTTTAATATCTCTGTCGGTGGAGCTCTTGCCACTCACTACGATTTTCAGCGAGTCTCTTCACCTCTTGATACGATTAATATAGCCTTTTAAAAAAATACGTGACCCGTAATATCAAAATATGGCTTTAAAACTTTGTAACTCTTTTTCTTTAAAAGATGTTATATTATTCACTACAGCTGCTTCCGTTTAATAAATTATTAAAATCTACAAACATAATATTTCTTCCAATTCGGCAATTCAATTTACATTTTCATTAAATTTTATTAAAACAGATAATATACAAGTACCCTGACGTCGCGTGGTCCCGGCATAGAATAGACCATTCCTTCCTTGCCCGTGGGTGTCGTAAGAGGTGACTAAGGGAACTTAATTGTCGAGGGATGATCAGCAGTGTCCTTCTTAAAACATCACCGCTTAAACATCATTTGCATGGCTGTGTTTCGGTTTGAAGGGTGAGATATGGCGTGAATTTACTGGGTACAGAGGTATAACACCTGAGTCCTCAGGAATGGCAACGCATGGGGGGTATCATGGGCGAAACAGTATACTCTGTTATGTCCATGGTACTGCTCATGTCTATAGGCGACGGTTACCACTTTCCATCAGGTGCGCCGTCAGCATGTTTGACATTCTAAGTTGTATAAAAAAAAATCACCAACGCCTAACTGCGGTTACAAATCCGCCTGCCAAGCGTAGCAACTACTAGCAAAACTCCCTTTATAAAACCTATATAGACCTTTATAGACCTATAGTAGATAGTTGATAGTTAACAGTTAGTATTATAAAAAAATCCTGACTGAACACACAGAGCACTTTATTTAGTAACGCACGCAAGAAAACTAGCGTGATACAGTCAGTTAGAAAAATAAAGATTTATCGATTCCATGGTACACATTTATTTGAATCGTCCCTTCTCTTCGTGAATGGTATGTACATACTATTTTTTGTATATACACGTACGAGTGTACGGTCGGACATCTTGTCAAAAGGAAGCGTTCAATGCGCCGTCCGAATCTATTTATAAGTTCGTAATATGAGCACGGAACGTCGCGGTTCAACCTTTTCACGCACGAATTGAGGTCCAACAAGCTCTCAGATAAAGGGGGCGGCCGGGGGGATTAAATATAGTCACGAAACACAGGTACTCTCTTCGGGGTGTGCCTCAACTAAATAGTTTTATAGGATTCCTGACAAAGATGTATCGAATTTTGTGGATTAACCCCCGTTAGACTATTTCTGTGCGGCCGACGGAAAATTTTGCAGCCGAAAACTAAAGTCGCTTGAAGGGATTTGTGATCTGATTTAATTTTGGAATGTGGATTTTTTCTTAGTAAAATGGATGTTCAGTAAGGTGGGATACGAATTGGATTTGGGAACTTTATTACCTTAGGGATTAACATGGAATTGTAACCCCACTTGCGTTATCAGGATAAGTTGGCAAAGAACCAGTGAGAGATAGTTTAGCATGAAGCCAAGTTAGTTGGCCCATCGTGGTGAATTCGTCAGGAATTAGCCACGATGATTTCCAGGCAGTACCTTTTGGAGATCGACCTGATAGGATATACTGCTAGCGAATAGGCTGTTAGATCCCATTACCAACAACTCCCTTACCCGGAATTACGAGTTACAGATTTCTTGTCTCATAACTCAATTCATAGATATGGCAGTCTATGCCACTTTTCATCAAATTTATTAAGATGAAAATGAAATTGTAACCCTGCCTGTACTGCCGATATAGATATGCTAGCAAGACACTATTGAGTAACAAAAATTAAGGATCCAGTCTGTTCAATTGACCTATTATTTCTTTTATACCAGCCGTTAACTGACCACTGCTCAACATAGACCACCCTCTATTAGGGGTTTTACCAGTAGTTGCCACGATCGGCAGACGACTTGACAACCGTAGTTAGACTTCGGTGATGTTTTAACAGAAACGCTACTGTACATCGCTCCACCATTACTTTTACACATTTTTTTGGCATCCTTTTGTCGCCTCTTACAACACCCATGAGAAAGGAAAGGTTGGCCAATTCTTCAAAGCCTAACTGCAGTTGCCAACTTGCCTGCCAAACGTGACAACTACCGGTAAAACTCGCCTTATGGGGAAAGCCCATATTCAGCAGTAAACAATTAACGGTCGATATAATAATAATAACTGGTTTTACAACTATTAAAGTCTTTTTTTTAACCCAAAAAATAAATTGTCTTTTTGTAAATGAGTGTTTTTCTTTTCAATTTCAATCTCTAATTATATATATCTTAATTTTTTTTTTTAATATCAACGACTATATTATCCACAGTGCAAGTTCAAAAGCCTACAAAACGACAGAAGACAAATTACGCAGCCCGTTTATTAAGCGTCGACAAACTTCTTGTGTTACACGGCCGCGCGTCAACGCACGTCATTAAAGCCTTTGTAACCGGAGCCTTATTACAAGTTGTATAACACTATAATCCTGAGTTTGTGCTAACAAAGCAATTTGCAGGTGGCCAAATTAAGCCATTATAAAGCTATCGTGTATCACCGTAATGTATATGCAATTTTTTTTTTAATGTAAAACATAAACACGTTTTGCAGAACAAGTGACTTTGGTCGTGACAAGACTTATATTGGTGAGTAAATAATCTGAAATTATTTACTCACCAATATAAGTCTTGTTATTACTAATTAATATAATTATTATTATATATA
This sequence comes from Galleria mellonella, assembly GCF_026898425.1. NCBI lineage: Eukaryota > Metazoa > Arthropoda > Insecta > Lepidoptera > Pyralidae > Galleria > Galleria mellonella. The sequence continues at coordinate 4,380,261 of NW_026442112.1, forward strand.
TTATATAATAATTATTCTCACTAAAATTTCAGTGAGAATAAGTAAAAGGCACTGACTAGCGATTAGATATATTGTAGACACTGTAGACATATAGTATGAACATATTTGAATTATTATTTATGTGTCTACATGCAGTTTTTGCTTTCCGAATAAGTGATTATTTTTATACCACAAAGGAATAGTATTTATCGCACAAAGAAATAAAACAGCTTCGATCATCCATCAAAATCTATATGGTACCCAACAATATTAACTGCAAAAAGAGTCATCAAAATCGATCTATAATTTTTATAATTCGCAGTGTTCTTTAAAAAAAATTATTGAAGTTTCTTCAGGGTCAGTAATGCTACAGTAACCTCCTTTTACCATCAGACGGGCTGTATGATTATTTATTACTTTCGTGGTATAAAAAAAATTGCAGATACTTGATGACGTATTTTAATTTTTTTTTATATATCTAAATCTATTTTATTCATAAAAATGAAAATATTAAAATTACTAACTCATAATACAATTAAATATAATTAATTTTGTTTCGATTATAAAATGTTTCAATATTTTTGTTATTTTCTGAAGCAAAATCTATAAGTCCACTATGGAGTTATAGAGCTTTCCTGACTTATCCTGTGAATACATAAAGTGATACTAAGAGAGACTAAGATCTAAAAATGTATTCTGGCAAAGCTTATTTAATACATATATAAAATCTGGATAACTCCAACAAATTCCAGATCTTACAAGTCGATTAGAAATTTTCAAAGTAGGTAACATTGTTTGAACACATTTTGTATACAGAAGTTTAACAAGGAAATTACTCAGTAGTTTCCTGTAAAGTATATCTAATCTGTTCCGGAGAGTTCTTGTGGGAGTTAGTATAGAAAATTGAAATATAATTACTGCTCGGTTGTTTCCCTATGCAGTTTTTTAATTATTCTGCAAGTCAACAAAAAACACCTGTCTTAAATCATTCTAAAATAAAAAAAAAAAAGTAAAAAAGAATATTTGTATTAACTCTCCAGCGATGAAAAACACCGACAACCATATTTTAGGTCATGTATTGTAGAGTGAAAATCATATCAGAGGCCTTCATGCAAGTTAAAGGGACCTAGAAACCCTTGATGCCAAAGGTCGACATTCTCACACGAGTATTCACAGTAGTTGCATGAGAATTTGAAATTGGAAGTGATGATCTCCATGACGTAGTGGAGAGTACGTTATTTTGCCTACCTTAGGTCCCGGGTTCAATTCCCGATGAGCCCAATTTAGGACATTAACTTCTTCCATTTTTATTTATACCCCCAGATGTATCCTTGCTTGAGAACCAAGCTATTTATGTGATTAAGTAAAAAAAGTATAAAATCTAATAATATAATTATTTTTGTTGCAGGTAAGCACAGCACTGTATTACGACGAATCGATTACTGAAGTTGGCACAAGATGGTAAATGTACACTTGAAACTGTCACAAATTTATATTTAATTTATTACTATTTATCATTGGATAGTAAGACATAAATACGTAACTAAACATATTTTTATAAATTTTTACAAACATTATTAATGCTTAATTTTAAACTGTACCGTTGTTTACACCTATTTTAAATACAATATCGGGACTTAACGCAATGAAAAATTTTTGATGGTAAATAGTTCTATCGTGACCACGACGTGGTGCAATCCACGTCGAAACGTCGGCAATAAAGAAACAAGTATGTAGGTACTATTTACTTGCAATTTTTTTTTTAGCATTAAGTCCCAATAATTGTATTTAAAGTATTATTAACACTAATGAAAGTTTTCAAAAAAGCAAATGAGAAAAGAACATTAATTAAAACAATAAAGATCAGAAGGGGCAAAATGTTGGGCCACCTTATACGATATGACAGTTTTATAAAGAGTATACTAGAAGGAAAGATAGAGAGCAAAAGAGAAATGGGAAGACTGAGAAAAACTATATTGGGCAGATAATGGAAAGGCCAGACCGTGTAGGAAGGTCAAAATCATGGTCTGAAATAAAGCTAGTTGGGGGAGAATACGTGTATAATCCCTAAAAGGAAACTCTTAATTAAATGAGAATAAAACTTACAAGTAATGAATTTAAAATCTGATTAAAGACGCTCAATTTTTATTTCTGACTAACTTTTTGCTCACTACTTCATATTCACGGATTTCAGAACTAGGGTAACTAATAAAATTGATTACATCTATACAGCGTATCAAAATAAAGCATACACTAGTTTTTAATTTAGACAATGAAAACTAAATTTGGTGGCATTGAATTTGGTGCTGTAATTTTTGCTTGAAGCCGAGACAAACATATAGACAGACAAAATATTGTTTTGGCTCTTGGCTTTGCAGGAAGTCAGTTGATGCAGGTGGCTTTAGACCGTTCCTTATGACAGTCTATCGGAGAAGCTTATGTTTAGCAGTGGACAGATAATGATGATGTTTTGGCTCCTATTGCTTCCAATAAAACACCTTACATCTATTTTTTTTTTTAATTAACTTCTATACACAGGCATCGTCTAGTTAAACTTTTATTATATTTATTAGGGTAAAGTAAGATTGTGGATTCAGAGTTTTTTATATATCAATGACTGTACAGTACAGTGAATCCAATCCGTTCCAATTTGGCCCACTGCAGTTGTCGGCCGCCTCGCGATCGGGTCCGCACCTCGTTGTTTCGTTCACGTCATCCAAATAAAATCCAGTGACCGTAACGCGAGTAGACCGAAATATTGAGTGTGTAGCAACGTCGTAAATTCCAACATACAGCCTCAGCACGGCACACGCCTTCACACTCGCTGATGTCACATTTTCAGACCAACGGAGCGAGAAATAAGTACATTTTTGCTCACGCGCCGTAATAAAAAAAATAATGACATGTTTTAAAAGTAAATCCGGGGGTAGGATATTGACAGACAGCCAACGTTCCGCGGTTCAGATTGTGGGGTGCCCGTTCGCCTTTTACGATTCCCCGATCAATTCTTTCATTGATGGTTACTTGATTAAAATTATTTTGTTTAATTCCGCTACCGTTAATATACATGCGACTGCCAATCCTTGAAGATTGACTACTATCATTATCAGAAGTTCTAAAATCTTCCATATTAACCATCTTTCTCCAACCGCATTCAGTCCACGCACGTTTTGCAACACGTGTTTCACCTCTAAAGGAGACGTCTTCGGGCAAATTAATAGAAATATAAATTATTAACGTGCATGCATTGGCTTGGCTTCGAGTGTTGGCAGTAACGCATATGCTAATTGTAACGGAATTTAACTAAATAATTCTATTCAAGTAATCCGTGATATGAATATCTGCAAAATAACATCTAGTTCAGTAAAAAAAATCTTCTTATTGAAGATTGCCTGAACATTCGATAAATTTAGAAAATGAGGTTCGTTCCACCAGTCTCTTTAACTAGTCGAGTATATATTTTTTTTATTGGATGAAAATGGAATGGTAATCCCGCCTGCGCTAACGGGATACGCTGGCGGGGCACCAGTGAAGGATGATCAATGAGAATGAAAACAGGCCAGTTAGTCCATCATGATTAATTCATCTGGAATGAATCATGATAGTTTCCAGGGGGAACCGCGAGGAGGTTGACCTGGTTGGGTATATTGCTAGCAATGGGATTCTTAGTCTCCATTACTAACAATCCCTTTCCCCCCAGTCGAGTATATTGAACCTTATTACCTGGCGTGGCTTCATAAAAAAATACTATTACTCTAGGATGCATTACTATAGTTAGTAACATATAATTGGATCACAATTAAAGTTTCGTTTCATACGCAATATTTGTAATTAATTTTAATTGCAGAAACTTAATATTTTAAACGTGGGTCTCATAAACTTGAATATGTGAAGGTTTAAAATAGAATACTCCATTAGTGTATGTAATAGTAACGAGAAGACTTTATAATTGCGACCAATATATATATATATATATTGACCAGTAACCTTTTTTTTTAATACAACTTAGAATGGTAAACAAACTGACGGCCCACCTGATGGAAAGTGATAGCCGTCGCCTATAGACATGAGCAGTACCATGGACATAACAAAGTATACTGTTTCGTTCATAATACCCCCCATGTGTTGCCATTCCTGAAAACTCAGGTGTTATTTCTCTGTACCCTGTAATTTCACTGCCATATCCTATCCTTCAAACTGAAACATAGCCATGCAAACACAACTGCTTCATGGTAGAAACACGAACGAGATTGAGGTGCCCAAGCAAACGACTTTTGTACAAAGTCTCCCTCTGGTGACCTTGATCTGGAAACCTCACTATTTCTTTTTTTTAATCTAACCGATAATAATCGCTTTCTGTAAATCAGTAGAACCGAGTACGTGACAAATAATGGGATCTACTCTGAAACATCGTTTCTTTAAACCAATCTCTAAAAACAAAATGTCAATTTGATATCACATTAAAACTTTTATTCTAAAGGCCAATATAAACTAAATTTCTAATAGATTTAAGTGAAAATTATAAATTTAGCTTATATTATACTATATATTGAACTGTCCACTGATAAACACTGGATAGTACTGGAAAACTCCTACATATGAGGAAAGCTCCATAAGAGGGGTTTTGCCAGTAGTTGCTACGCTTGATAAGCGGGTTGGCAACTGCATTTTGGCTTTTGGTGGTGTTTTAAGACTCGCTTAGTCGCCTCTTACAACACCCACAAGAAAGGAAGGGGTGGTCAATTCTGTGCCAGAACCTACACGGTTAAGTTTACACAACAGTAATTTTGCGAAACTATCAAATTAAATTGTTAGATTAAGTGATAAGTTTAAAGAAATAGCGCCTCAGAATCGACCTCAATGTCCACGATTCCTTCCCGCAATTAGAATTGATCACGTACCTGCACCGCTTGCCTGTGTACCGCCACTAACACTAAAATTTATGGCCCCCATACATACGGTAACATAATAAAATATAAGTGTCGCTCGTTTAAAACAATAGACCTGCCCGTTATTTACTTTCCGACCAATCTACCACCGACTGCCTTATAAATTGGAGGGAATTCTTCACAAAGCACTTTTAATGAGACCTTTGCAAACGACGAGACTTTGATGCGATAACTTTTTTCGATATTTTCGTCTCCCCATAGAAAAATAGATTCTGTCCCTTTCCAACTCGCGCCTGTTTAGGTTAGACGGTCCCGCTCTCGCTAGGTAACTGCAAACGAACCGCTCTCGGCATCTGCAATCAATGGAGCGTTCAAATTGAAATAAGATAGCTAAGGTACCATGTCTCATAATAAGACGCTCGCTACACTGAAGTCTTTCAGATTTTGTGTGTGTGTGACGCTCATTTCCGTCCCGTGCTCCGTACACAACTCGAGATCATATTGCGTTTCCTTTGCCCTCGGAAATTATTGAGCCCGTTTCGAAGCAAATCACTGCTATTTACTGTTGACATCCGCATTTGAGCCAATTCCAGGGATTACGTTTTGTCAACTCCTAATGATATGTATATGATAGCTCGTAACAAACGATAGTTGAATTTTATTTATTTGCATACCAAGACCTTGAATGAGCTAAATTCAGTACGAAGTATGAATTTCATTAATCGCCTCTGTACCAACGAGAAACAATATAAACCATTCAAATGAAATAGAGCAACTATTAAAACGGAGTGATTCTTCATTGATACAGGTTATACTATAGACTAATAGGTATATCTTTATAATAATAAAACAAATACGTTTTGATCCACAAGTTAAAAATACGCTCAAGAATGGCAAACAAACTGACGGCCTACCTAATGGAAAGTGCTAACCGTCGCCTATCGACATGAGCAGTATCATAGTCATAACAGAGTATACTGTTTCACCCATGATACCCCCCATACGTTGCCATTTCTGAGGACTAAGGTGTTATACCTCTGTGCCTTGTAAATTAATTAAAACCATTTTCAATTTATTTAAGTCATTAAAGCGCTATAAGGTAAACAAACTCACTTTTACATTTATAATACGTATATAAATATATCCAAACTGTTAAGCTCAACTCAATCTTATCAATTTAATCAGATTTTACTAGTATTTTATTAACACGTACAAATTTGTTAAACATTTCCTAAATTCACATGGGTGAAACCAATTTGCTTGCAAGAACATTGGAGATGCATCGGATTGGTACAAATGAAGAACTGTTAGCGGGTAGAACTAAATCGCTTCGGGTGAATCATTCATCAGCCGTTAACTGAACATATGCCTTCCTCATAAAGAGGGCTTTTCCAGTAGTTGCCACAACAACCGCAGTTAGACTTCGGTGATGTTTTAAAAGGCACATTGTTTCCCATCTTTTCGTCATTAAGTTCCCATAGTCGCCTCTTACGACAGCTACGATAAAGGAAAGCCATTCTATGCTAGAAACCACACGGTAACGTCACGTGAATAAAGTTGCTTATTTAATTCTTAGTCAGGTTTATTACAATACAAGCTTTTCCTTATTTAAGTTTTATATCTCAACAACCCACCAACGAATGTCACTTTATTAAAAATGAATCAATGCAGAAGAATATTAACGAACCTAACTCACTAGAAATGTGTAAAGTTTTCTTTTTCTTACACTAATATAATAATACTGCATTCCTTTAGGAGACGATGGTGTTGCTAGAGAAAAATAATCGAATCTCTGGTGTCACGGTAATTAACTGTGAACTGTTGTGAAGTTTTGTGAAATAATTTTCGATAACAGCAAATATTGTATGTTCATTAAATCCTAAATTATAAAAGTAATATAAAGTTCAAAAATATAACTAGACATATGTTTCTCTGTGGTTTTTGTTTCTGCTAAATATTATAGAGTAATATTTTGGTAAAAGGATTACCCGCTCGTCAAGCGTTGCAACTACTGGCAAAAACTCCTAATACTGGAGGCCTATGTTCAAGAGTGAACAGAAAATGGCTGATGTGACATGATGATAATAATAATATTTTTTTTTTTTTATACAACTTAGAATGGCAAACAAGCTGACGGTCCACCTGATGGAAAGTGGTAACCGTGACCTATAGACATGAGCAGTACCATGGACATAGCAGATTGTACTGTTTTGCGCATGATGCCTCCCATGCGTTGCCATTCCTGAGGACTCAGGTGTTATTCCTCTGTACCCTGTAAATTCACGCCATATTCCACCCTTCAAACCGAAACACAGCCATGCAAACACAACTGCTTTACGGTTGAAACACGAATGGGACAAAGGTACCCAAACAAACGACTTTTGTACAAAGTCTCCCTCTGGAACAGAGAAAAAGAATAATAAAGAGTATTTTTCTATATGCTTCAAGGATTTTGAAAACTATCTTCAACTGGATCAAATATTTAAGTCGCTAAGTGCATCGCTTGGACCGCGTGAAGCAAAGTTAGCACCGCACGAGATAGCCAAGTTTCGCAGCTTAATTAGCCTTTAACTTAATGGTGATTGTCTCTTGGTGCATCGGAGCTACATACCGGCTTACTCCGCTGCTCGCCAACACAACAGAGGGCGTTAGCGTAACATTGTATTACAATTTAAAATAAAAGAACACAGAAGTTTTGAAAGTAAATCCGTGAGATTAGAGATTTGCTTTGTATTTAATCATTATTATTTCAGCCGTTAACTGTCCACCGCTGGACATAAGCTTTCCCAATAAAGGGATTTTTGCCAGTAGTTGAAAGAGTTGGCAAGCAGGTTGGCAACCGCAGTTAAGGTTTAGAGATATTTAAAGGGGGCGCTGCTGTCCATCCCTCGCCCTCCTTAGTCGCCTCTTACGACACCGAACAAAAAGAAAGGGATGCCTCATTATATGCTGGAACACACATGGCGAATTATATTTAATATAATAGTTTTATTGTAATAAAAATATTTTTTAATACTATTTAATTTTGACATGAAATACCTTATGCTATACCATATACCATAGATCTTAAAAACATACAGTGACGGAGTTATCTCACAAAACATTTTTTTCCTTTCTACGCATTAGTTCTCAAGGTTGACTGGAAGAAATCCCTTTGAGGGATAAGTCCGCCTGTATAAATTTTTGTTGTAACCTAATATCTATACCGGGGGGAAAGGGATTGTTAGTAACGGGGTCTAACTAACCCATTACCAGCAATGCACCCTATCAGGTTCGACCTCCACGCGGTTCCCTCTGGAAACCATCGTGGTTAATTCTAGCGGAATTCGCCACGATGGGCTAACAAACTTGCTTTCATCATCACCTATCATCCCTCACTGGTGCTCCGCCAGCGTATACCGGTAGCGTAGGCGGAGTTACCATTCCATTATCACACATTACAAAATATATATATATATATCTATACCTACTATAAGTGAATGTACAAAAGCATATAAATAAATAAATTGGCATTGACTCTTTATATATATCATACAAAATTTTAAAAGTAAATATTTATGTATGTGTTGTTATTATAATAGTCCTTATCCCTTTGAAATAAGGCTGTAAACAAACCTACAATTAAAAGGTTTAGTAGTTTCAAAGTTTCAATTATACTCTATACGTATAAATATATAAAAACATCAATAACGTAAAATTTCAATTCAAACTTGTTGTAACTTTCAACTTAGTAATTATAGTATTTAGTATTATAATATTATAAATTTGAAAGTAGGTTTGTTTGTTACCTTAGCGACTATATATACTATAGTACTGTATAGGATGAAGTAGGAGATAGGCTACTTTTTCCTGGTCAGTAAATAAGTCCTGATCACACGGACGATGTCACTGACAAAAGCTAGTCATAATTAAATCTCTAATCACCTAATTTTGATAAGACCAATCCTACTTTATTTTAATAGGTTATGGGCCCAATAAAGTAAATTGCATAATTTTATTGTCTTCTCTTAAATACGTGTTTTAGTCTTGGATAGTTTAAAGGACCTTCTGAGGGCGGTATTTACTGGAGCGTCGGACATTTGACCTTCGCGGGCCATAAGGTTAATCAGGCCAACCTTAAACTGTTGTAACGACCTTCGTATCCCGAAAGGGATTTAATGGCGCTCGTCACCCCGAAGTCTGTTCCCTACCTAAATCATTCCTGGAGATTCTACGACTAATGTTGAAAGTTATTTATATGGGGGAACGGATTCTTAGTAACGGGACGCTAGTTCTCATTGGTAACGTTGTTTTGCTTGCCAAATGTCTCACAGACATCTAAATTTATATTACCAACATGTCTCCGTACTCTCTGATTTGACAGCAACGTCCCTTTCAAAGCAAAATACATCAACGTTACTTATCGCTTCACGGTAATAACACGTGTATTACAAAGATATGCAGACGACTCTCTTCAAAGTCCCCTCTGACAAATGTCCCCACTTCCCTTGTACCGTATACCGAAACAAACTTCCTATATGTTGATCCCAAATACATATAATTCAACTGAAAAACAGGAGTGGGCCCTCAAACAAAATAATATGGGTTTATTTAACGGGAAAGTTTAACAGAAAATGAATAACTGGAGGCTTCGGCGAGCAAACAAAGAAATACCCCGATGGAAAACGGGGACGGCCCGTAACTCGGCTACGCTCGAAAACATTCACGATTTATTTGTTGATGTGGCTTGTGTCCAATGGGCTTGCTATGATGAGTTTTAAAAATAAACATGTTTTAGGTCTATAGATTGGTTACCGATTAGTGAACGGTACAATTTTGATGTGTAATCGAAAACAATGGGCATTTTTAAGTAATCACATAATAAGTAAAGACATTTTATTTATTTGTTGTTAACTATAACATTTAAGTCGATTGGTACATATGTATGACTGTGACTACTAATGAACTGTCAGTTTTCTCATATTGGGTTTGCTGGAAGAAATCTCTATTGGAGATAAGCTCGCCTTTGTGCACTATTATGTTTGTTTTAACATTTCAATAACATTTTGTGTACAATAAAGAATAAAGAAAGAAAGAAAGACTTCGAAAAAATCTATCGTCAGAGTTTTTATTCTACTAAACTAGATGTCACTTTATATCACTTATCCATATCACTAATTATTTGCTTAGAATTATTTTGTTTAATTCCGCTACCATTAATATGTGTTTGACTGCCAACACTCGAAGATAGACTACTATTATTACTACCAGAAGTTCTACAACCTTCCATATTGGTCATCAATCTCCGACTACCATTTCATCCACGCACGATTTGCGACACGTGTTTCTCCTCTAAGCGGGAGCTAAAATCTGTATATCTTGGCTCCCTGAAAAACAAAAAAGTAAGCACGGATGGCTAAGTATTCCCGCCTGCGCTAATAGTATACACTGGCGGGGCAACAATGACGTGAGGATGAAAAGGCAGGCAGTTAGCTCCTGATGAGCTAAATGATACTTTCCAACGAGGACCACCTGGAAATCGACCTGGTTGGGTATATTGCTAGCAATGGGGCCCGTGGTCTCTATTATTAACAATCCCTCCCCACCCCCCTAGTCGCGGAAGGCTTGGTCAGTAATCAGATAGAAGCAGTTGAGGGAGGCCATTAACACCATATGGCTTCGAATGATTAATTGAGTACCTATTTTTATTACAAGCATTATTGATATTTTTAATATTGTACAACACAATAAAGGAATTTAATTGAATATTGTGTGAACATTACCTAAGTACTATATACCATACACTATTTACAGCTCAATTGTTTTTATAGCTGTCTATGCCATTCATCATCATACCATCATCGATCGATCGATCATTTAAATTAATTCATTAATTTAACTTCAAACTGTTTATAATTACTCCTCTCCATCCAAAGGTTGCCTGGAAGAGATCGCTTTTAGTGATAAGGTCACCCATTTGTTTTCTCACTGTGATTATTTCTTATAATTTGTTTGTATCTATAATAAATTTACTATTGTAAATCTTTTGGAGGAAGCAATAAAGAATATCTATCTATCAGTCTTTAACTGTCCACTGCTGAACATAAGCCGCAGTTAGGCTTTTAGTGATGTTTTAAGAAGGACGCTGCTGCCCATCTCTCGACCATTAACCTAATGGTCGCCCTTACTCGTCTCTTATGACACCAACGAGAAAGGAAATTTGGCCCATTCTATACCGATAGCACATGGCAAATGAGCTTATATTAAATGTTGACTTTTTAAATTTAGAATAGAAAAAAAAAACTGAATTGTCAATTAATTGTTTTTTTTTTTTTTTTGTATTTTAAGCGGTTATAAGTTCCTAAATTTCATGTAACGACAAAAGAATGATACTCCATCAAATACCCTGACGCATCATCGTCGTAGCGGAAGATTATTAGTTTAAAACAAAGGCTTGTTATCACAGCAAACAATCAAATGTCCGCAGGCGTTCGTAATCAGTGACAAGACCCCTTACATTTAGATCAGTGGAGATAACCAATGTTTTGTACGGGGCGGCAGGGGGCAAGGGACCGTCGCCCCAACACTGCCGATCGTGAGATCAGTACGCGCGAACGCTGACTCCGCATACTCACCTTTTATACAGAGATTTAACTCACTTAGCATTCCGCGAGCAGTGAATTTATTTCGGCGTCTCTTTCGTTCGTAAAGAATAAATATGATTTGTTCCCGTTTCGTATCTCTCGCGCGGTATAATTTGATCGAAAACAGAGGGCTGACGTCGCCAGTTCGGCAGCATAGTAGGAATGAAATATGATGAATGAATTTGATATTGTAATGAGGCCCGTGTAGATATTATCAGGCGCGAGCGCCCTCGCGCCGATGGTTTACGTAAATCAACACGCTATGCGAATTAATATTGAAATGTACTTGTTGATATTTTTATTGTTTCGATGTCACTGGTTTTTTTTTTCGTTCTCGTTCATACGAGGTGCTAAATTAAATTATAACATATAAGAACCGACAACCGATGGAGAAGAAAGGTTCTTGAGTGGCGACCGCGTATGGGCAAACGTAGGACGACCTCCCCCCCCCCACTAGATGGAGTGATGACCTGAAATGCATTGCAGGGAGTCAGTGGATGCAGGTGGCTCAGGACCGGTCTTTATGGCAGTCTATGGGGGAGGCTTATGTCCTACTACAGACAACTCGACTTACTAATCATTCGGTTTGATATCTTTCATCTTTCTCTGTCTTACCATAATAATAATTTAAAACATTGTCTATCTAAAACTTTAATATTTTAAATACTTTTTAAGACAGGCTTTCTTTCAGATATAAATAGATGTTAGACACACTTTTTTGGTAAGACGATTAAACCTGTATAATTAAACACCTGTCTGTCGCAAATACAACTTTTCTAAAGTTCATTTAAAATAAGATGATTTATATATAAAGTATTCCCGATCCAAAAAACTGTATTATTGACAATCCAAAATCATTATATAATTGTATATATTAATTATTTATTACACGATACTCAGTAATAATGAACGTAAAAGGAAAAATGATTAAGTAAAGACAGTGGTCCCATCGCTAATGAAATCTTCGCGTTTTCATAATTTATCTATTAATGACTATATGGATCTATACGCATAAAGAATATATTATTAATATATTATTAATATGTTATTATTTAATATTATATATAACAGTACACCGCCTACCCTTTGACTTTTTTCTCAATATCCTCTACACAAAGGTCGCCTAGAAAAGATCGTTTTTAGCGATAAAGTCGCCCTATGATCATTTCTTGTAGTTGTTTGTATCTATAAGAAGTTTACTTAAGTTTTTTTATACTACTTAGAATGGCAAACAAGCTGACGGCCCACCTAATGGAAAGTGGTAACCGTCGCCTATAGACATGAGCAATATCATGGACATAACAGAGTATACTCTTTCGCCCATGATACCCCTCATGCGTTGCCATTCCTGAGGACTTAGGTGTTATTCCTCTGTGCCCAGTAAATTCACGCCGTATCCCACCCTTCAAACCGAAACACAGCCATGCAAACACAACTGCTTCACGGCTGAAACACGAATGGGACAGAGGTGCCCAAGCAATCGACTTTTGTACAAAGTCTCCCTCTGGTAAACTATTATTATTATTACTATTATAATCTTATGGAGGAAACAATCTCTATCTAGTATCTATCTATCTATTTAAACATCGTTAAGTTAAAAATTAACAAAAGATTTATAAATAATATAGTTTATCACTTTATTAGATCGCTAAGAGGCAAAATGCTAGGCCATCCTATACGACATGTCGATTTTTTAAAGAGCATAATAGAAGGAAAACTAGAGGACAAAAGATTAAGAGGAAGACCGAGGAATAACATCATAGGACAGATAAAAGAAACACTAGGTGTCATGTCGTATAGGGAGGTCAAGGATATGGCCTGGGATAAACCTGGCTGGAAGAAGATGCATGAATTAGTCGCACCGACAAGAGGAAACTATTAAATGAAAAGAAAGGAGAAAAAGATCACTTTATTGACAATTAATAATGTTGCCCTCAAAACTTGTTGACACTCGACTTATTTTTAGGCACAATCCGAAACGTACGTCTTAACAGCCACAATGGGACCGGGGACCCGCCTCCCCTCTCAGCGGATTCACACTCATTACCATAAACCATTGTGTAAATTGTGTTATTTGACGACCCATTCTACTAACGTCACCGCTAAACAAGCTCGCAAGTTCGGCTCGGAGACATTCGCCTAATACTCTATCTTAGTCTAATAAACAGCATAAACTTAGTATTATACAGCTTAAGGCTGTAATACTGCTGGCTTTAACAGTTACAGTGATGAAAAAGCACTATAATTGAATAAATATAGCCGTACTACCTTTTACACGTGACTTTGTCTGGGATATATTCGCTGGCCGAAGTAAAAAGTAGCATAATAGTCGGTCCTGATATAGAATAGGCCACCCCTTCCTTTCCCGTGAGCGTCGTAAGACTAAGGCAGAGCAATGGGCAGCAGCGTCTGTCTTAAAACGTCTCCACAGCCTAACTGCGGTTGCCAATCTGTCTGCCAAACGTGGCAAAACCGAAAGGGAGGGTTGTGTTCAGCAGTGGACAGTTCAAGACTGATATAATATGATTCTATGTCCTTCTTCAGGCCATGTAGGTCCTAGTATTTTTTTATACAACTTAGAATGGCAAACAAGCTGACGGCCCACCTGATGGAAAGTGGTAACCATCGCCTATAGACATGAGCAGTACCATGGACATAACAGAGTATACTGTTTCGTCGATGATACCCCCCATGCGTTGCTATTCCTGAGGACTCAGGTGTTATTCCTTTATACCTTGTAAATTCATGCCATATCCCACCCTTCAAACCGAAACACAGCCATGCAAACACAACTGCTTCACGATAGAAACACGAATGGGACAGAGGTACCCAAGCAATCACTGTCACATGTATAATATTAATAAAGATAACGTAGTCAGTTGGAAACGTGTATAGTTCGTTCCTCTTGTAAATAATTCATACGTCTATGAATCATAAATATTATCTTTAATTTATTTCAGCTAACTGACTCTTACTGTAAGTAAACTGTATATTTCATGAGAAAAATAATCTTTACTAAGAAATTGGACCTTATTCGTATCAAATGCTCTGCTTCTTCGTTTCTTCGAACAACCAAGAAGCCGAGTTCTCTTCCAGTGTCTGTGTTTCACGGTGTGTGTGTGTGTCCCATTCGTGTTTCAACTGCTTCACGGTTGAAACACGAATGGGACAGAGGTACCGAAGCAATCGACTTTTGTACAAAGTCTCCCTCTGGTAAATATGCTTATTTGCCAAGTGAATAGGCATTATTGGAGTGTACGTATAATAAATACCTTAAACCTAATCATCACTTAAGATCAGATATAATTATAGTCAAGCATGCTAAAATATTATATAGAAAAAAAGGAATGAATAAATAAAATATCAAACATCGCTCTTAGCGATAAGGTCGTCTCACTCTGCGTGTTCTACCGCCTGTACAATGGATTGGTGTTCAGAGGAATTGTTCAATATGATGCCCACAGCTACTTTCTACCATCGTACGGCTCGCCATCGACAGGGAGTTCATCCTCATGTCTTACAACTACAGATGGGCAAAGCACCGGGTTTAAACCCGGTGCTTTGGTAAAAACCCAATAAACACCCATAAACTCCCATAATCACCCAAAAAAATAGGTTTTTACGTATTTTTTTGAAAATATGTAAGTAATACCAATAAATTATTTTTATAAATTGTATTGATCAATTCTACAATATTAAATAAAACGTTAACTAATAATATTTCAGGAAATTTTAAAAATCTATATATAATAAAATGAAAGTAATTAATTTTCAGTGTTTTCATGTTGCAGTTGATCAACATGTTGGCTTTTTGCTTCCCGTAGATACTTTAAAATTTCTTCATAACACCTCGTTCGCACACATGGCCGTATATATTTAAATTCTTGAGCCACTAACAGTCCGAAATACTTATTTCTTTTATCCTCTTCTCCATAAATTAAGCATTTAGAACAGTTTGTTTCTTCTTTCAGTAAATTTTCTTTTACTTTATCCTCGTTTTTTTTCTTTGTTGCGACGACGCTGGGTAAATCATCTGGACACTGGGTCTCACTATCGCCAAATATATTTGGAGATCGGCTTCGGCTACGGCTTGGCAGACATTTTTTTCTTTCTACAATTTTAAATTAAATTTATTAGAATAAATGCTTCGAACACACGCGATCTAAGTACCTTTTGTGTTTATTATACCTTACCTACCTAGGTATAAAAAGAGTACTTACGTAGATTTTCTTTTATTAACTGTTTTATACGAAGATCTTGATCTCTCAAATTAGCATCCATTTTACTTCCAGTGATTATCAACTAAATTAATAATCCACAAAGTATTAAATAACGTTTTTATGAAATATTTAGCACAAAAACAATACCCTTTAAATATCGATCGTAAGTAACTGTGGCTGACTTACCTATATTCTAGCAAGCAGGACTGCCAGATGTGAAGGGGAAATCCCCAATAAATTGTTGCATGTGACTGATGATGTGAGCATGTTCGTTTCATAATAAAAATGTTGCCAGGTAACCAAAAAGTCGTATGTTTTTGTGCGAATTACGATCATAATCTTTACGATCGTACATTAAAAAATAGACAAATAATAGTATGAGTACGATTTAAATCGTATATCTGTCAACCCTGCTAGCAAGACAGCGACAAAATCACGTTGCATAACAATGTAGCCCAAGCTTATATCTTATGAAATATACGGAAGAGATACGGACTTAGAAAAAACAGAAATGTTGTTCTTTGTGGAAGTCATTGATGAAATTCTATGTATTTTAGCCCGCAAACTTTCTTCAAACAAAAACAGCGCCATCTAGTATCGAGTTCTGTAATTATCTCTTTGTTTATGGATTTGAAGTAAGACCGCCACGCATGCAATACATTATGACTGGGGATTCCCCTATTCGTCGACGCTGAATATGAGGCGACGACAATCACTGTCAAACGTGTTCACTATTACTCTGACTCTGGTAACGTGACTTCCTGGTAACGTGTTAGGTAGGAAAAGCAGTAAAAAAGTGCATATTAAGGGAGCAGATTTGAAATAATATTTATACTTAACAAGAAATAATTAAAGGTAAGTGGATTTTTGAATGATACAATTATATCATGATCACTTAACAATTTTAACTTAAAATTAGATGTATTATTACAAGCTTTTATTTAGCTTGCGTTATGTAAATAAAAGTATGTAGGTATGTTCGTATGTTGATGCAATTATCCTCAATCCTCAACCGACTGGGATAAAATTTTCCATACACGTTTATTTTGGATGATAGTGCATAGTTAGCTGAGAGTCGTCATTGGATAATAATGGTGGATAGCCTAAGATGTGTACTAGATATTTATTTTTAACATAATATGCGTAAGTACCTAATCGAATTAAAGAAGTTGCTGAGAAAAATACAGAACAATACGATAATAAACTAGCGTCTGCGTTTAATCCTCCGAGGAGATGTAATTTTACAAAGGTTTTTTGTATTTATTTTATTATTTTTTTAATAAATTTATTGTAAATAACAAGAAATAATCATTGTAAAAAAATAGGCACTCTATTGTTGAATTTTCGTCAGACCAACTAATCATCGTTCATTTTTTTAGGTTCAATGGGGAGACCTAAAGATTTACGCATATGGGAGCACTACCGTACTTTACCAAACAAGTCTGTTTCTTGCAAGCTTTGTAATAAGGTCTACAAATTCAGTAATGCTGCCAAAATGCTTCAACATCTTATCACTTGTCCAAAATCTCCAGAAACATTAAAAGACTCTATGAAACTTATAAAAGATAGCTCGTCCAAAACCAAAATGTCTGGACTGTCAGAGATAGAGACAAATGATTCTTTTATAAGCCCCTCGTCGTCTGCTAACACTACAATAAATGCTGAGTTTCAAGACACCGATGATCATATAAAAACAGAATTAGCGAGAGCTATATTTGTAACAGGGACGCCATTATCGATGGTGCAACATCCTTTATGGATACAATTTTTCGAAAAATTGCAACCAAAATTTAAAATACCTTCACGTAAAGCTTTAGCGACAAAATACTTAGATAAAATATATAGAGAAATGCGTTTTGAGTTAAATGAGGAACTAAATGCTTGTAGTTACTTACACCTTCAGTGCGATGGCTGGTCTAATTTAAGAAATGAAGGAATAATAAACTTTCTTATATCAAAACCTCAACCTGCATACGTTAAAAGTTTGAATACAGAAAGTAATCCTCACACTAGTGAATACCTTAGCCAAGAAGTTGAAAAAGTAATGAAAGTGTATGGAGCAAATAAGTTTCTTGTACTTATTGGCGATAACGCTGGAAATATACAAAAGGCATTCGAATTAACAAAACTCAAATATCCACATGTTGTTCCTCTCGGTTGCTGTGCACATATCCTTAACTTGTTGTGCCAAGATATTGTAAAGATACAAGAAGTAACTGTGTTTATTATGCAAGCCATAAATATAATAAAAACTGTTAAAAGGAGTCAACGATTAAGTTCCTTGTTGATAAAATCAAAGCAGGGTGAAGATTCTACACAAACACTAAAATTGCCTTGTGCTACAAGATGGGGAAGTCATGTTACTTCGTTAAAAAGTTTGAAAGCAAATAAGATAGCTTTGCAAATATTAACAGTTAGAGAAGATGTGGTAATTTCAAGAGATATTAAAGATTTAATTCTAAGTGATGATTTCTGGACGAAGACAGGGGAATGTATAAGTATTTTGGAACCAGTCACTGAAAGCATATTTTACTTAGAGAGCGACCAGAATCGTTTGCATCGCACATACATTACATTTAGAGATGTACAAGCTAAGATACGTTTTGCATTAAATGAGATTTCGACATTGAGCGAAGAAAGCAAACAGCAGATTCTAACATCAGTATCTTCAAGATGCAATATGGCAATGAGGCCAATACATTTTGCAGCATATATTCTAGACCCCAGGACTCTAGGAGTCGAACTTACTCAAGAGGAAGAACTTAAGGGTATGGAGTTTATCTACAATTTAAGCCAACACTTAAGTTTGTCAAATGTAATGGCAGATTTGGCGTGTTATAAAGCTAAAGAAAACTTTTGGGCCAGAGGATTTGTATGGAGCTCATTAGATAGCATTGAGCCCCTAATATGGTGGAAAGGTATTTGTGGTTCCACTGAGTTAAGCAAAGTAGCGATTCGTATTCTATCAGCTCCCTGTACTTCGGCAGCCACTGAGCGTTCCTTTAGTATCCAAGGCTACATACATAATAACAAAAGAAATCGACTTACAACTGAAAGAACTGAAAAAATTTCATTCATTTGTTATAACTGGAATCTTAAACATAAAGCTGAATGCGAGGACATTCAGTTTAATGAAGAAAATACCTTAGAAGCTTTCATTGAGCAAGTAAATGAACATAACAGTTTAGACGAAATAGAGCCTATCGAACCTATACAATTCATCGCTTGTAATAACTCTGAATCTGACAGTGATTGACTGTAGTTTTACATTTTACTTTCATCTCTTTCTTAATAAACTCAAAATCAAATTAAAAGTTTTTTATTCTGTAGGCTGCATAATAATATTGTCTATGTCCAGTATAGTGGACGTCTTGCGGCTGAGATGACGATGATGAAGTACAAAATCATAAACACCCAAAAATTTGGGTGTTTATGGGGTTTAAACCCAATAAACCCAAAACACCCGGTTTTTACCCACCAGACTTTAAACCCACCCAGGTGGATTGCCCATCTCTACTTACAACCTCAATGGCCGCGTACTGCGCGGTTTCAGAGATGTTTCCTCTCACGAACACTCAGGTTGTGGAATGAGCTCCCTGCCGAGGTTTTCCCAAGAGACTAGTGGTATAAAAAAACAAAAAAAGGTCGCCCATTGTTTTCTCATTGTGATTATTTCTTGTAATTGTTTATATTTATAATAAGTTTACTATTGTAATCTTTTGGAAGAAACAAAGAGTATCTGCCTGTCTAAATACGACCCAGTCATATCTATCGCCTAGCCGTCAGTCTACAATACCGTGTAATATGAAAAACCATACAAAGAACGCCCAGATCCGAGCCAATTCGGAAAAGACTTTCCTACATTGACCTGACCGGAATCAAACCCAGGGCCTCATTAGAGCAAATCTCACCACGGAAGTTATAAATGATAAATTTAGATAAATAGCAATATTTTATGTTTAATTGATTTACTAATAATTCGTCTTTGTTTTTTTTTTTTCTATATTTTTGATGTGTTTTTATATGGTAATATAAAAATACTGGCAAACAAAATAAAACTTTTATCTCACTTACTCACTTATATCCCGGCCCCATATTGCATGGTGTAATAACCATTCCGTGCATAATACCTTATGTGTAGACTCGTAATATTCGCCGGCAAGTAATAAAAAGTATTTTGTTGCTTGCGTACAGAGATTCAACTTGGTTGATAGTCGTAAAATTATTTAATTGCCTTCGACAACATTCGCTCTTTTTGACAGGCCGCCGCTTCAAGTTTCGGCGTTCGGTTTAATTTTGTGTGGCAATTATAAATTTTTTTATTTGTTTTCTCCGTGTATAATATTATTTCTCCATTTAATTTTTTTACTCATTTTGTCCACGTTGAATAAGAAATTATTTTAATACGTATTACGTTAAAATTTACTGCATAAAAAAAACTATTTTCTACTCCTTTTGTTTTAAAAGGATATTAATTTTGGAAAGAATTATTATAAATAAATAAAAAAAAATATCATATTAATATTATAAATGCGATTATTTGGAAACAGATTGATGGATAAATGTTTGTAAAGGTTTGTATTTCGCGCAAAAACTACTTAACGGATTTATTTATAAATATTTATTTAATAATTTAACACTTTTTCAATAAATATTACTAATTTACCGAATACTCTTCAATAATAAAATATTTCTTTACAAATAATTGAATTTAAAATATTCCTTTAATTTTAGATAATCTTTTACATTAATTGTCCTCGAATTTTTGCCGGCAATAATATTATTAAATTATTTTATATATGAATAATAATAACGTAATATATGAATATTACAAATTAATTATTTGATTCCCGATACGGGTTACCGAAGGAGAACTGCAAACTTGACAACAAAGGGTCCCAAACAATTAGTGGTGGGCAAACAAATACGAACACATATTAAACGTTGAACTTTCCTATCTGATCACGATGTAATTCCTTATAGTCCTGCAGTTAATAAGCAGAGATAGCGAAATACACGTATTTTGTCAGTTCCGGGTGTAACGTCACGTCGCCAATATCTGATATCGACAATAAACCGCACGGACACACAGACGTACAGTTACCCGATTGTATCATCGTATCATATTAACCTTCATCTGTCCACTGCTGGACATAGGCCTCGCCCCATTAGACTGCCATAGACAAGTAACGGCCATTACCTCGTTTGATTTTTTAAAAATAAATTGATTTTTAAATAAAAATATTTCTTTTTTTTATCAAATAAAAAGTCTGTGTCTGAAAGAGAGAATGAAAATACTGATTGACGGTAATATAAAGTACGTGTAATATGCAGACTTTTATTTAATATTTCCAAGCTATTTTCCACTGTTTTGCTTGTGTCAATCACTATATAAAGTATCCTATGTGTTAAGTTAGGAATAACCTACCAATGTACCTAATTTCATTCAAATCCATTTAGTAGTTTTTGCGCAAAAGAGCAACGATCATGCATCTATCCATTCATTCGTCCAACCAACGATTCTTCGATCTTATCTATCTTATTTAAGAGCTGCGCTCTTGTCAGTGGAGCTCTTGCCATTCACTACGATTTCCAGCGAGTCTCTTCACCTCTTTATATGACACGACACCAACATTTTCCTTGATCTGCCTAATGTCACTATGCCTTGGTCTTCCTCTTCCCCTCCTTCCTTCTATCGTACCTTCTATTATAATGTTCATAAGTTTGTCGTGTCATATCAAGTATCCTAACATTTTTTCCCTTCTGACCTCAATAGTTCTTATAATTTGTCTCTTTTCCTTAACCCTAAGCAGGACCTCGTCATTGCTAATTCGATCTCTGCAGCTAATTTTCTCCATCCTTCTCCAGTACCACATTTCTCTTCTTCCATCCATCTATCTATAATTACAAACTTCTGAATTTATAATATTATTAATACTAATATAAATTAATTTTTTATTAATACTAAACAGAATTGTGCCCAGAAACACAGTGTTCATTATAATTAAAGACTATATGAGCGACCTAAGCAGTAAGACATTAGGACTGTAGTCTCTCCCTAGTAATTATGAATATGTTATAAATTTCAGAGATACCTTTTCTTTTTGTTACTCGTTTTCGAATAATATTTCTATTTCCACCAACAAACAAACAAATTAATAAATACCTACATATTAAAAAATATAATGTTTTACTCCCAACTCTGCGTAATATAAATTATATTATATTAATGCGTAAACTATTAACAGTAAACTTTATTTACGCGAAGCTATATAAATATTTAGATACTGTATGGTAAATATAGAAACTGATCTAATATCCATATAATGGGTTCTTCTAGACATTGATGGCGGAAAAAAGGTCATAACTCATTTCAATATCACCCATATCGGTCGGATACAGTATATAAATATTGCAACTAAAATATATACATATTACAATATATTATACACCCCTACTGTTCAGTACTATATCAGTAAACTAACTTTACTATAAAATAAGATGAGGAGCATTAATATTGTCCCTAAGAAGAAACAACAAGTGTATAAAGACAACGTAGCCTACTCGAAGGGCTGCATCACGTAACTAATATCGACACTAAACTAAATCTTACATACAGACAAAGAAGATAATCAGAATTAGGTTTAATATATTTATAGTAAACCTAACTCTTACATTAGACTCAATTTACACGAATCTAATAGTGTAACCTTTACCTTGCGTAAATTAAGTTATTCTTCAGACAACTCCGATACGACATCGTAACCTTCAAGAAAAGAACATATTCCTTTTTAAAAGACCGCTAGCACATCTGCAATAACTCTGGTGTTGCTGGTACTCATGCGTGGTAGTAATCACTTACCGTCATCATACGGAAAGATGATCAGAATTAATTTTAATTAATATAAGTTGATATTTTATTTAAATAATTATTTACTCTTCTAAACTGTGCATGAGTAAAACATTAAACTTAATTTACGCAAATATAGCTGTGACCTTGCATAAATTAAGTTATTTTTGAGTTCTTGATATTTTTTTTAAATAAACATGTACTTTTCTTTTTACAACACAGGGGGCAAACGAGCATGCGGCTCACCTGATGGTAAGTGGCTACCGCCGCCCATGGTCACCCACAACACCTACGGCATTGCAGGTGTGCTGCCGGCCTTTTTAAAAGGAATATGCTCTTTTCTTGAAGGTTATGATGTCGTATCGGTTCGGCAATACTGCTGCTGAAAGTTGATTCCAAAGAGTGGTTGTGCGTACTCGTCTAAACCGTGCGCAAGTAAAACGTTAAATATAATTTACGCAAATACAGCTGTTACTCGCGTAAATTAAATTATTCTTGAGGCTACTCTTATTAGTAGTCACTACTGAGATACAAGTATAGATGAGAAGTACGTAAACTATAAATTGGAATCAGAAGTGTTAATATTGTCTGTAAGAACAAACAACAAGTATATTAAGATAACAATGCACACGTAGCCAGTTCGGAGGGCTGCATCACGTAACTAATATCGGCACTAAACTAAATCTGACATACGGACGGACAAGATAATCAGATTTGGGTTTAGGTAATACCAGTTGATATTTTATTTAAATAAATACTCGTTTAAACTGCACATGAGTAAAACATTAAACTTAATTTACGCAAATATTAACCGTTACCTCGCGTAAATTAGGTTATTCTTCAGACTACTTTTCCTAATTATCACTGTTGAGATACAACTATAGGTGAGATTTCCGAAAACTATAAAATATAATTGGAAGATTTAATATCCGTAATAACAGATAATAAGTAAATAAAAATAACAATGCACGTTAGACAGATGGCTCGTAGAGCAGCATCACGTAGCTAATATCAGAACTCCACTTAACCTGACACACAGACGAAAAGTACAGCGAAAACTCAAATATATTTTCAATATCCCACTTAAACAATTTATTATTCGTTTGGCCCGAATATAATGAATTAATGTAACACTAAACATAATTTACGCGATGTAACAGTACAACAGTTACCTCGCGTAAAAATATTTAAAATGGAAAATGTCACTTTATTTGAATATTTACCTGCTTACCTGCGACTTCATCCGCATGATCGGGATATATTCACTGACGGGGACAAAAAGCAGTCTGTGGTTAATGCGGTATACCAAATTACATAATAATAATTAAAAATTTAAGAGGTTCCAAACAAACCAATTTACTTTCTGATTTTTATGTACACAATGTCCTTTGTCTCAATAAGCTATTACCTTGCGATAATTAAATTACTCTATAGACTACTGTTATCAATGTTTAACTATAAATTAAGATAGGAAACGTTAATATTGTCAGTAGCAAGAGGGAACCAGTAAATAAAGATAACAATGCACATGTATCCGGCTCGAAGGACAATATCACGTAGCTAATATCGAGACTAAACTAAACCTCACATACAGACGGAAAGGACGAGAGCTTGTTTCAATAATATTTTATTTAATACCTTTGGATTTTAATTTGTTCGACAAAATCAATGGAACCAAAATAAGATTAAATCCTTTTGATTAAAAAAATAATCATTAAAATCAAGGCAACATTGGCGAAGATATTGAGCAACAAAATAAACCGTTAGATAATCTTCTTTCTGAAGTAGATAGAGAATTCGTGCAATCCACTACATTTCATACTTACATTGTAGTATACACTATTACTATAGTAGTTTACTTAATATTGCTATAAAATATCTCTAGAATACTATAAATAAAGTACACAACACATTAAGTATTACAAGTCGTATAACGAAGCAAACAAGTTAGCGAAAGCAATTCACCTAGTCCAACAGCGAGTCAGTACGTATGTATCTCATATAACTTTGTATCATCGCCCAGCAACTTTACTTGAGGATACCATAAAACAGTTCCAAGTGGCAGATAGAGATATACTCCGTATACGTGAGAATTTATACTAACGCGGCCAGTTACCAAACAGCCATGTACCCGCCCAAGATTCGCTGCCAACTTTAATCCCGTTTAAACTCAAAGTCAAACGAAAGTTAAAAGTATACAAGATTCTACAACCGTTCAATATTGAGATTAGGAAGTCGATGAAAAGATTGCAATAACTTCAAATTCAATAGGTTTGAATTAAAAATGGAACGCGAGAAATTCACGGTAAAAATCACGTTTCCAATTAAAAAAAAAAAGTTTATTTATAGCGACTCATAGAAACATGAGCACGTTTTTATACATTTTTTTTATAACAGGAATATATTTTAAACAAAAGCCGGTATGAATTTGAATTCCCGATATTTCCAATTCCCGTGTACGTATACCGGTGGCGTATTCCTAAACATTGTAAAGCGAACTGCATACGAATGGAAAGCGAATGCTATCTGAGTTTAGAAGCCGTTTGCCTGTCCTATAAATATTTTCTGTATTTCGGTGGAAAGTCACCGCCGATTTGGCAGCGCCGGTGGTTGGCAATGAGCCAATGAGTGAAAGTTTACAAGACATTGGCCTACGGAATTTGTTTATAGAAGAAAGTCCTGGCAAGGAAGAGCCGGTTGGGAGCCAAAAACGTGAGCCGGCGGGGGGGTGGGCTCGTGGATGTAAACATTGCGGCGACGTGGTCGAAATTTTATGTAGGACGTGCGAGGGGAGCAAATAGATTGGTCATTCGATGCGGGACATAACACTTCGCCGCCGGCTACGGGGCTAGTGCCTTATAAATGTGCACCAGTTCATTTGTATTCGAAATGCACCATACAACAGTTAGTGAGCCTGTACAGAATCCGGCTTCATTGAACTTTTCAATTCAATTGATGATACAAATAGAGATTTTTTATTTCTACTGCCAAATTTACGTAAGGGTAGATCAATGACTTATTAATCCAAATTGAAAACGTTTAAAAACAAGAGGGAAATACGCAGTAAGTACAGCGACCAATACCCAAAAAGTTAAGGTTACCTGGAAGAGATAGCTATTTATCATGCTTTTATATAATTATTTATTTTGTTTCTGTACATATTGTTAATCTTTATAATCTGTATCATTCTTTGAAGAAAAGTGATAAGGATAAGGAGAGTGAGAATGAAAAGAGTTTTCATTCGTTCATTTATTCATAAGAAAATACTGCAAAATAAAACAATAAGAAAATTGAGAATTTCTAATTTATATAACAATATCCAATTTGGTATACACAATTATATTTCGAAATGTTGTTTAAAAATTCGTAAACACAAAAGTCGTTCCGATAAAACGGAACCTCATTTTCAGTCACTAAAAACCAAATCGTATTAAAATAGCTTCGGTGTAAACAGAGAATTCGTTCCGCAATCCACGTTCAACGAGGTTACGAATATAAGGAGAAACTCGAATCGCTAATTTGTGAGGGGAAGCGAAAATTGTCATGTTCCAACTCCGCAGGTCCCCACTATGGAATTATCAGCGGTCTTTCCGCATTTAAATCCGCTAAAAGCTTACTGTTCCATAATCTGATCACTGAGTTTTCGTCTCAATTCTCTTGTTCTGCTCTTCTAACGTCTAATAAATTATCCAAAACTATTGATTGATAAAATTCTTTTTCAATGCAACTTTGTCACGTTCCTATATAATTTGTATTTCATTATTCTACCTTATCATTTAAGAGTTTCCTCTTGTCGGTACAACATACATACGTCATACATCTTCTTCCAGGTAGCTCTATCCCAGGCCATATTTCATTGTAATGTCCCAAAATTTATTTTCGTTCAGTAACAAAAGGAAAAAAAGAAAGTAATATTTTTATTCAAGTAAACTTAGATTTAAGCATTTTTGATTTTTTTTTTTATTTTCGTTTTCATTAGGATCCCTATTTATATCTATATCCCTGAAAAGCCGTACATCATTTGTACACAAGAAGCCATTTGACATTCCCAACTCTATTCCATCGCACGCCAGTCACGTCTCTGGACTATTCGTTATATAAATTATTTAATAAGCCTCTAAAACCTTTACCAGTGACAGTCTGAAATGTAGCACAATACAAATCATTCGCGCCAACCCCGCGTATTAAGTTATCCGCCGTCATTACTTATGGGGCGTCGGCGACAATGCGTTCACATGACAAAATGGGCCCATACCAACTAACTAACTGACGTGTCATGAATTAACCTACATTGTTAGAGGTGCCTTCCGTCCTAACCAGAACTTATGGTGTTAAGTAATGGAACCTTATACGTTGCCTTTGTGACGGTTTATATCGTCGTAAACTCTCTTGTCTCGCGTGGCCACAATGAGATATGGAGCGGTAAAAGCTTTTTATTTTCCGTAATTGTCTTTTGAGGGGCGGTCGTTGAACTGTTAACATGCAAATGTGTACGCATGTTGTCGTATGATAAGCAAACGGTGTACTAATTTATTTATTTAAGGACGATAAGTAAGCTGAAGTGACAATGTGATGGGCACATAGTTCAAAGAACCGGCAATCGATGGGGAAGAAAGAGTCTTAAATGGCAACCCCCTATTGGCAAACACAATGAAGGATGACCCCTAACTTTTTTATTATTATTATTATTCCAGCCATTAACTGTCCACTACTGAACATAAGCCTTCCCCTTAAAAGGAGTTTTGCCAGTAATTACCACACTTAGCAGGCGCGGGTTGGCAACCACAATTAGCCTTTTAGAAATGTTTTAAGAGAGACGCTGCTGCCCATCCCTCGCCCATTTTAACTTTTCTTTTTTTTTTTATTCGTTAAATAAAATTTTTGTTCCTACCAACTAACAAACATGAAGAGTAGCGTGATTTAATAAATAGCTATTAAAAATATAATGTTTTACTCTCGCCGTATGATCTCGTCATGGAATAGACCACCCCTTCCTATCTCGTGGGTGTCGTAAGAGACGACTCAGGGAAGACGAGGGATGAGCAGCAGCGTCCTTCTTAAAACATCTCCAAAGCCCAACTGCGGTCACCTATCTGCCTACCAAACGTGGCAACTACTGGCAAAATCTCCAAGAGGAAGGCTTATGTTATACAGTGGTCAGTTAAAAGCGGGTATGATGATGATTCAGTAATTACTGAAATAGAAACAGTGCCTGTAGATCACCAGCTTTATTCGATTGATACCCAAAACGTAAGTAATATGAGTCCTGCTCCAAAACAAACCGAAGTCCTAATAGCGGGCCACTTCTGTTTATTTTGCAGCATCAAACTTTAAATAAGACCTCAAAACCAACCACAGTCCGAACGAAACTAAAACAAGGACCTTAAAAAGAAAGTAAATTCCGGAACCAAATCAAATATGTTTATTTGATCTAGACACAGTTCAAACGCCTTCGACATAAAACTGACTGATCAAAGTACTAACGTTGAGTTAACCGGATTATCCTCAAAGTATGCTTAACTGTAAGTGTAAAGTTAATTACGCCACGTCGATTCAAATGCTCTGGGCCGTGATGTCCAAAATCAAAGAGCCAGCCACGGGTCATGTACATACGAGTATGTATGTAAATGCCGAACTGGTGTCAATCGAAAGGATAGCTCATTTGATAAGCTTATAGCGACATACTATCGTTCACAACATCAACTAAAGCGAATTTTGTTTAGATTTAATAATGATTACCAGAAGGAGACTTTGTACAAGTCGTTTGCTTGGGCACCTCTGTTCCGTTCGTATTTCCACCGTGAACCAGTTGTGTTCGCATGGCTGTGTTTCGGTTTGAAGGGTGGAATATGGCAGTGAATTTACAGGGCACAGAGGAATAACACCTGAGTCCTCAGGAATAGCAACGCTTGGGGGATATCATGGGCGAAACAGCATACTCAATTATGTCCATGGTACTGCTCATGTCTATAAGCGACAGTTACCACTTTCCATCAGGTGGGCCGTCAGTTTGTTTGCCATTCTATGTTGTATAAAGAAAATTAATGATACCTATCATGAGTCATATACAGTATAACTCACGATAATAAGTTTTACTCACGTTTTAAAATCGAGGACTCTCTAGCTTCGAAACTTCTGTTAAATCCTACTACTTCTCTTTTTAGCACTATTTTCTTGTGTTCTCCCTTCATTTTATGTCATTCTCTCCTATTGTATGTGTGTTATTAAAAATGTGTATGTAGTAAAAAAATGTATGTTTATGTATACACTTGTAAGTACTTAGTAGCAAAGTTCTTCTTAAAACATCTCCAAAACCTAACTGCGGTTGCCAATCCTTCTGCTAAACATAGTAACTACTGGCAACTCCCCTTATTGGAAAGGCCTATGTTCAACAGTGGAGTTGAACAGTTCATGATATTTGATATTTTTAAATCATATTTATTATACACTCTACGTCAGAAAATTAGGTTGTTTATTGTAACAAAAACGGATGCAGCAAGTTCCAACGGAACTCCCGAAGCGTCCGTCCGCTACACAATTCATTAAACTTGTGCCTATCTAATCAGAAACTGTCAGTTCAGGTCAACTGCTTCGTTCTGAAGTGGCCCTATCAAAAATAGACGGACCGATCCGGATATTATACGAGTTATAAGCCCTTGGTTGTTTTGTAAATAAATTAACTTTCACCTGTGACTTTCTCCGCGAGTGCCGGGATATCAATATGCTCATTGACCGGGATAAAATGTAACCTACATTGTCCATTCCATATAGTAGGTATATGTATAGGAAATTACAATGTTATTGGTTAAGGCAGTGACAGGTAAAAAACAAACAAACAAACTAATTTTCACATTTGTAATATTAATAAGTAATATTATTAGAAAAACTTATATCTGAAAAACCAATAGTTTACTGTGCCTTGTGTTTGCTGTTGTTTATAAGTGTCTAACGAAATCATAATTTTCATAATAAAAAAAACAAGTTTCGTTAAAATCCGTCGAGTAGTTTTTGTTTCTATAACGAACATATACAGACAGACAGACAAAAATTTTACCGATTGCATTTTTGGCATCAGTATCGATCACTAATCACCCCCTGACAGTTATTTTGGAAATATATTTCATGTACAGAATTGACCTCT
The DNA here is from genome assembly GCF_026898425.1 of Galleria mellonella. NCBI lineage: Eukaryota > Metazoa > Arthropoda > Insecta > Lepidoptera > Pyralidae > Galleria > Galleria mellonella. Next base: position 4,409,963 of record NW_026442112.1, read on the forward strand.
CTACAGATTTATTATAAGTATAGATTTTAAAGTTAATTTTTTTTTAAATGTTGCCACATTTAAAATATTGTATACCTATTTATTGTATATACCGTGTGGTCCCGGTACGATGGGCCAACGGACCTGCTTTCATTCTCATCTGTCATCCCTCACTGATGCCCCACCAGCGTATACCGTTAGTGCAGGTGGGGTTGCCATTTCATCTTCGATCATAAAAAAATAATAAAGCACACTATTCCAAAAGCAATACATTCTGTTTTTAATTACAGCCCATTCATGGAGTCAGGAGTACCAGCTTTACCGATTACACGAATGTCTGCACTCGACACGTGTCCGTTATAAGGAATAAAAATTTCTGTAGCACCGCAAACACATTATATCGTTGAAATGTGTGTATTTGTGTGGCGGAGATTGTGTGCCTATTTATTTTTCGTCCCCCCCCCCCCGCCCCGCCGTCCCACTCGCCCGCGTAGGTCCCTCAGTGACACTCGCATTATTTGCTCGCCCCGGGGGGTGTTTGCCCATGTGTGCGGGTGTCAAAACGTACTATTTTATTTATGTGTTCGGTGGCCACAATCAAAATTATTTATGCTTTTTTTTTATATATACATATATATATATATATGGAAATCTCTCGCTTTGTCCCGCTCGGACCGTCCGTGTTTTCGTCCCAAATTGCTTTTATTCGACTTAATAATATTTCTGTAATTAAAAATTTCGCCGTGAACGTTTTCATCGCGGGGTGTGTCGAGCGATTTATGCAATTTTTCGGCGAGACCTGTTTCTGTTGCGGCAATTAATCGCGAAGGTTATTGCCGCGCGTTTATCTTTATTTTGGAGCTGTCGTAATGATGAATCTGATGGATTAAGATGTGAAATCTTGTTCTGGTACACCGGCCTGTAAGAGCTTCTTTAATTTATTACAATACCAATGAATAGCATGGAAATATTTTTCCTATAAGAACCTATTTTTTTAATATATATATATTGTGCTAAGAGCAGTTTAGAAGCCTTCTTCATTACTAGTGTCAGGATAAGAGAAGCCTTCTTTCTTATTCAATAATTATTGTTTCTTTCTTTATTTTTTATTGTACACAAAATATAATGTTAACCACAATTCATTTGAAACATTATGTACAAAGGCGAGCTCATCTCTAATAAGAGATTTCTTCCAGCAAACCTTTTTATGTAAATTGTATGTTATTTTAAAAATAAAAATTTTCCATGAATATTTTTAAATGTCTTTCAAAACAATTACATACCCAATCCTAAACTATTTTTTTAGATAGATAGATAAATAGATACTCTTTATTGTTTCCTCCAAAAGATTACAATAGTAAACTTACTATAAATATAAACAATTACAAGAAATAATTACGATGAGAAAACAATGGGCGACCTTATCGCTAAGAGCGATCTCTTCCAGGCAACCTTTGGATGGAGAGGAATAATTATAAACAATTTGGTGGGGGGCACGATGAAAAATCCTGTTAGTTCTAAATATGGAGATGTGATACATGTAATAATATATATTTTTACAATAAATAAAAGCAACTGTCATATCGATACTATTTTAATTTTTATATATTTTAACCCATTCTGTGATTTTAGTGTACCTGACTACTACGCCGTGTTGTAAGAGGTGACTAAGGAAACTTATGGTGAATGGATGGGCAGCAACGTCCCTCTTAAAACGCCACCAAAAATCCAACTGCAGTTGCCAACGCGCCTGCCAAGCGTGGCAACTACTGGCGAAACCCCCTTATTCCTAGTTAATGACTGATACAACAACCTACCTACTGTTGTACACTTATAGTTCCTTTTTAAGGGGGGAAAGAGATTGTTAGTAATGGAGACTGAGAATCCCATTGCTAGCAATATACTCAACCAGGTCGACCTCCTCACGGTTCCCGCTGGAAACTATCATGGTTAATTCCTGATCATCATGATGGGCTAACTGGCCTGTTTTCATTCTCATCTATCACCCTTCACTGGTGCTCCGCCAGCGTATCCCGTTAGCGCAGGCGGGGTTACCATATCATTTTCACCCATTAAAAAAAAAGTTCCTTTTTAAAGTCTAAATCTATCTTCACGGTAGTTATAATTTGTAAAACAGTAGTAAGAAAGAGATCCCCGGCGACTGTTTCCACTTCCATTCCAATAAAATAATGCGTTACACGAGAACTCCATTATCACTTATCAAGTTTTGCAATATAAAATAAAGTTTAAAAACAATACACACCATTTTGTCAAGTTTTAACCGACTTCAAAGCAAAGGTGTCATCTTAACGGTACATTAAGTAATCGTTGATTGTATATATTTGTGTGGTAACTGTGGTAAAACTAGTTATTTTGGTTTAAAAACTATACCAAAATTGATCCGCGTTTTTATCAAAATTTCAATGGGATTCTGTAAGTAGGTATATCATTTCATATAAAAAACAGAATTGTCCAAATTAGTTTACAACTGATGGAATTATAAGGTGACATAAAAAAGTACAGCCGAATTGAAAACCTCTGCCGGTTTTGAAGTCATTTGAAAAAATACTTAACAGTTTTGTTTTAGACTGTATCATCATCATCATCATCGTATCGGCCATTAACTGCTCACTATTGAACATAAGTCTCTCCTATAGAGGGGAGGGGGGAAATGCCAGTAGCTGGCACGCTTGGCAGGTGGGTTGACAAACGCAGCTAGAATTTGGTGATGTTTCAAAAGAAACGCCGCTGCCCGTACCTCAATCTTTAATTTTTTTACTACGATATTCATCATCTTACAGCTGATAAGACAGCCGTTAACTGTCCACTGTTGAACACAGACCTTTTTTTGAAGTCGAATGAAAATGAACATATAAGATTTAAAATCAAAATGAAACCACTTTTTATTTTGCTGCCAGTGCAGCATAAAAAAATTAAAAATGTTTAATCGAAAAATTACAATTTTCCAATGTTCTCAGATAATATAAATATACAATATATGTATAAGTCGATTAGTCTGTGTAACGTTAAGAGAACATTTAAGACGATTGTAGCGAAATAAATCGATCAGAAGCGACATAATATATCCATCTGTACACAACTGCGCCGAAGCCCGCACGACTCATTGATTTGGGATTATCCTCCAAGATTAGACCACCGCTCACGATCTCTAACTATTCCCCTCAAAGCCTCTTTTATTATACCCCATATATATACATATACATATATATACTTGTGTAGGTATACACAACTTATTGCGACTAAACACTTGTACTTCAGAATGAAAGGAGCATGCTTTGGAATTATATTTCTTATATTTAAACATTTCAACATGTTGCCATTTTTTTTTTTAATGGATAAAGAGTAGTCTCATATAATTTGAAACAATATTATTGCTCTAAAAAGCTGATGTTTCATATAAATGAAACATCAGCTTTTTAGAGCAATGTTTTTTTTTATGCAATTTAAAATGGCAAATAAGCTGACGGCCCACCTGATGGAAAGTGGTAACCGCCGTCGTCGTCGTCGTAATAGACGTGAGCAGTACCATGGGTATAATAGAGTATACTGTTTCGCCCATAATACTTCCCATGCGTTGCCATTTCTGAGGACTCGGGTATTATTCCTCTGTACCCTGTAAATTCACTGCCATATCCCACCCTTCAAACCGAAACACAGCTATGCAAACACAACTGCTTTGCAGTAGAAACACGAATGGGACAGAGGTGCCCATGCAAACGACTTTTATACAAAGTCTCCTACTGGTAGAAGAGTTATAGTGTTTCTTTTTTTAATGGATGATAATGGAAACCCTGCTTGTGCTAACGGTATACGCTGGCGAAGCACTAGTGAAGAATGATGGGTGAGAATGAAAAAGCAAGTCAGTTAGCCCATCGTGATGAAATATACTTGGAATTCAGCACGATGGTCTCCAAAGGGAGCCACGGGGAGGTCGACCTGTTAGGGTAGCATACAATTTTCACCCATTAAAAAAATCCTCTGACATCACAGTAGACTGCACCAATACCTACCAGATTATTGCATTGTCCTCAAGAGTCAGTTGGATGTGCCAATTTTCCTTTTCGAAGATTTGATTTGATTTGATTGAAGAAATTGAGAAATTTGTCACCTGATAGTAGGTATTGATATTTCTTTCATATTATACCTAGGAACGCTATCGGCCCTGACAGCTAAGACATACAGGTTTAAATCTTGACTCCCATAGGATCGAGCTGTCGGGAGTTTCTAGCATACATCCTACATATATATCACTAAATGTGTTGCTAAGCATAAACTTAAAAGGAGACGTCTGAATTAATTTGACTATTTTTCCCCAATTATTCATTGAAATTCAAGGAAGGTTCTTATTTATTTATTATTTATTTATTTTACACTTTATTGCACCAAGTAAAATAAATAATAAATACAAAAAATATTAATGAGATGTGATACAAAAGGCGGCCTTATCGCTAAGCAATCTCTTCCAGACAACCTTTGGGTAGAGGACATTGAGAAAAAGACAAAGCGTAGGAGGCGCACTATTATATAAATATTAATGTATACAAACATATATATAAACATATATATAAACATATATATATATATATATATATATATATATATATATATATATATATATATATATATATATATATATACATATATATATATATATAGGGAATGATAAAGGAAAATGAAGAGGGAACACAGGAAAATAGTACTAAAGAGGTAAGGAGAGGTAGTAGGATTTAATAAAGGTTAAAGATTAGGGAATTTTCTTATGAGAAGAGCTGACCACAAAACGTAATAAAAACCTATTTTTCTTATTCCTATAGAATCTTTTCCTAACTGCCAATTCAAACGCTGTAATCCTTGGATTATTAGTACGTAAGTACGTCGTACTAAGTCTATGCTGTAATCCAATATTAAAGTCAAACGCATCTTTTAACAGAACGATATTTGTTGTTTTTTTTTAAATGACACCATTGAAAGGGTTATATGTGAAAATAAAAAAGCAAGTTAATTAGCCTATCATGATTCGTTTAGAACTAAGCATATCTCTCGTGTTAGGACCAAAGTAAAAAGAAATTTTAATACCAGAAATTAACTGAAGACCACGGCTGTATAGGCTTAGTTCTTCTGCCTTCCCTATTGATAGAGAAAACAAAACCAAAAAAAAATCTTGTATTAATCAAGTCAATTGATATCAAATAAACAGAAACCGCAGCTGCACTTTAAAAAGCTAAAGAAATACAGCGCCTCACAAATCGCCATTCATAAAGTAATCGTTTTAATTCGCTATCAAAGTATTCGGAGGTAAAAAAATCCTTTTTATAGAACCGGCTACCTTTCAGAGGGTTTCCGCGCTCTCGCAGAAGGACGGGTGAAATGTTTTTACATTTTTCCGGATATATCCGGCGGAAACTGTATGTGATTTGGATTAAGCTACAATTGGACACAGTTACCCCGTGAATGGGGCGCTGTAATATCAGGTCCGGTAGGGTTGTGTCGGCCGCATATTGTGCAGGGGCTAAATAGACGATAAATAAAAATGAAACTAGGAAATTGATTATTACTTTTTAAGTAAAGTTTGGAGTTATTTGTTGCGTTACGGCCAAGTAGTTATGCACAAATTGAGAAAGAAAGAAGAAAGAAAACATTTATTGCAACGAAAATTGTTACATTAATTATCAATAGAAAAAAAAACTTTACATTTCTTATTGACAACATGGCCGCCACTCAGCATGTGCTGCAGAAATTTAATCACAACAGCGCTAATTGGGATGCAATAAAGAAAAATTAAGCGTGTTCATATCTACAAGAAATACTATAGAAATATTTATGAACAAGTGTTAATCTGACTGCCCAGAGTGTAATGTACAGAGTGTATTCTGCCCAGAGTGTATTCTTTATGAATTTTAATAGTTTCGAAATTATTTTTTAAATAAAACCAAATTTGACTATGTTTTTTATGTAAAATATATATATATATATATATATATATATATATATATATATATATATATATATATATATATATGTATATATATATATATATATATATATATATATATATATATATATATATATATATATATATATTATGCTTCATCCATTGCATACTTTTTAAACTCTTCTTTGCCCTCATACTTAATTTATATTTGAATTCATATCAAAAATATAAACATCTGAAAACCTCTTGGAAAATCCAGATAATTATCATAACCCATCCAATTAGTTTAATCAAACAGCAACAGGCTTACTTAAAATGTTGATTGCTTTTAAATTTGCATGCCACGAAATTAAACGCCACGTAAGCTATGAACTTAATCCACTTAACTAAATGATAGAGCAGTAAAAAAACTCTGAGCCAGCGTGAACCGTAAAGGTATTCACGTCTCTGTTGTTCAGTCTGAATGTCGGGCCCATAAAATGCCGAAATACGGCCCTCGTAATGTAAAGTGCAGAGTTGAGTTAGTGTCGTGCCTTCGAGTGGCTCTTACGGCGTAGAGGGCTAGTGCTGTGATAATACTCGATTGCATAATCGATACAAACATAAATAGATTATAATTAAATAGGACAATATCGATTATATTCGGTTATCGATATTTTTATATACCTCGACCGATTATTATCGATGAATACGATTACAGTTGACTGAGATTACTCAGCAAGGTATGGGTAGAGGTATAGGGCAATGCTCAGAGTTTCTTTGCGTAACAGATTTCAAGATGAGGATTTCTGTAAAAGAATCAAAGTAACCGACATAGCCCGAAGGATAAACAAGCTTAAAGTTGCAATAAGCTTATTACTTAGCTCGAAGAACCGACAACCGATGGGGAAGAAATATTCTTGAGTGACAACCCCGTACGGGTAAACACAGTGTAGAACAACCCTCTGCTACATAGAGTGACTACCTCAAATTGCAGGAAACCAGTGAATGCACGTGAATGTATGCAACAGTGAACAGGTAATGACTGAGGTGATAATGATGATAATGAGATATATATATATATATATATATATATATATATATATATATATATATATATATATATATATATATATATATATATATATATATATATATATATATATATATAGTATTCATTACTACCGAAACAATGGATACTGTTGACAGTATTTCATTCCACTATCGATTATAATCGATTAAATTAATACACCAGTCTGCATCTAGATTCTTCTGGAACACTATTGAAAAATAGTCGATTTTAAACAACACTAGTAAAAGTACTGCACTGTCTAGAAGAAAAATGATTCGCGCAAAAAGTCCAGAGGATTAATGCACTTGGTAAAAGGGGGTGGCGGTGTAACTTTTAAAATGTAAACGGATTGTGGAGCGGAGGCGAACATAATAATGCCCACACCTGCATCCAGTGTATGTAAATGAATGATTATCTGTCAGTTCCAATTTTGAAAACATAAAAAACGAGTGTTGCAATGAAGCATCATTAATAATGAATGTATTCTAAATATGAGTTTGACATGGTTTTGACCACGTGAATCGATATATACAATATACAGTATATTACAGTATTAGATTATATAGATAGAGCATCGAGTCTCAAAAACAGGTCAACTTTTTGTCAGCTAATTGTCAAATTAGCTGACTCGTTTTTTTATCAGTGTTCTATATACCTACGCATACAAAGTATTATTTAATAAATAAAATGAATATTTACGTATTTAATAGATGCAGAAATTCTAAGACAAAATAAATATAGAAGTTATAAAAGAATCACTCATGACCATTTATCACACAAAATTGTATGAAAAAATTTACCCTTTTTTCTCAAATCATATATATATATATATATATATATATATATATATATATATATATATATATATATATATATATATATATATATATATATATATATATATATATATATATATATATATATAAACTAGCATACTTTTAATTAAGATATAGCCTATCCGTGTATTAAATTTCATTCCAATCCGTTTAACCATTTAAACGTGTGTAACTGATTAACGGACATCCAAATGTTTACAAATGTTTACAAACTTTTACATAGTTAATATGTTAATAGAACCGTAGGATTTGAAACGAATTATGTTTTTTACTGTTATTTAACAAGTAACTTGTTGAATTTTGTGTTTAAAAATAAAGTATAAATAAGTAATATAAATATATATGCCAATTTTTTATTCAGTCAGATAAATCACTTATCAGTTTAATTTGAAAATGCATAAATCAAATTTTGCAATAAAATATTTTATAACGATAGATTTTTTTTACTAGAGTTTCATGTATCCATATAAAACAATAATATACAACAAATATACAACAAACATTATTATTTCACATTTAAAACCAACAACACAAAGTTCCAACAACTCCAATTTTAATTATACATATTTAAACTCCACGGTATCCCATAGACAATTTGTATGCTTTTAAACAAAGTGGCAACACCGAGGCGGCCAGAGTTATTGCCGCCCTTTCTCGTGACAATTTTTAATTTCACTCCCAACTCGTACCTACCTCGCGATTTAGCCTAATGACTCTTTTTAATGGCGGTATGAATATTTAAACTCGATGGCGGGAAATTAAAATGAAATAAAATTAATTTCTGCGTTCCTATTATTGGTTTGGAATGGGCGCTTTGGTATTGGTTATTACAATATTTCTGACTTATAATTGCTAATTTGACTTCCATATTTGATGTTAATTCCAATCATATTTTAATGATTGTAATTTATTGCCGGTACAATTCTATAGTTGTACATTTGATGTAAATTTGATGTGATATATTAAATGGCAGCTGCCATCACAAATTGAATCTTGTAGTTACTAATTTGGAAATTTCATCGTTACCATCAATTGAAATTTCTATTATGAGTGAATTTTAAATTATAAATAAAAATTAGACTTCTCTACATTTTATTTTTTCAAAAAATTCTAAAAATGAATTACCTATAAAATGGGTTTCACAGGTGGGAAGCATTAGTACCCTGGACTGGTTCAGACAAAGACGTCTATGTCTGGAAGGAGGAGGTAACAATTGTATCATCATACACCTTCATCCGTCCACTGTTGGACATAGACCTCTCCCATAGACTGCCATAAGAAACGGTCCTGAGCCACTTGCATCCACTGACTCCTTAAAAATATATATATATACGTATATATACACGTATTATATCAATTTTATATTACAATTTTGGATTTTCATTACCACTACATTTCATAGTATGTTCATGAAATCTAAATAAAAAAAATGTTTTATGGGGATAATACATTTTTTTTTATAATAAAGACATACATACATACAGCCTGCTTTAAGACGGTAAACCGTCCCCTATAGACTTGATGTACACCATAGACACCATAGACTACTATAGCACTCTTTATGCGTTGCCATTCCCGAAGACAATGGTATTATGTATCCGCAGCCTATAATTCCACTGGCATGTTGCACCCAACAAACCGAAAAGCCATGTACACGCAGCTGTTTCTCGTCTGATACACACGGGTAGGACAGAAATATCGAAATGGACAACTTTCGATTTCGATGAATAACCCTTTGTTTTTTTTTTTAATAAGATAAGTGGTTAGTTGAATCCAATTATTCTGTTTAATTCCGCTACCATTAGTAGGTATGTGTGCGACTGCCAACACTCAAAAATTTACTGTTATTATAACCCGAAGTCCTACAACCTTCCATCATCATCATCATGCCAGCCGTTTACTGTCCACTGCTGAACATAGGGCTCCCCCAAAAGGGAGGTTTTGGCAGTAGTTGCCACAGTTGGCTGGCAGATTGGCAATTGTAGTTAGGTTTTAGTGATTTTTTTTATACAACTTAGAATGGCAAACAAGCTGATGGTCCATCTGATGGAAAGTGATAACCGTCGCCTATAGACATGAGCAGTACCATGGACATAACAGAGTATACTGTTTCGCCCATGATACCGCCCATGCGTTGCCATTCCTGAGGACTCAGGTGTTATTCCTCTGTACCCTGTAAATTCACGCCATATCCCACCCTTCACACCGAAACACAGCCATGCAAACACAACTGCTTCACGGTTGAAACACGAATGGGACAGAGGTACCCAAGCAATCGACTTTTGTACGAAGTCTCCCTCTGGTATTTATATTTTAAGAGAGACGTTGCCGCCCATTCCTTGATCATTAAGTTCCCTTATTCGCCACTTACAACCTTCCACATTCACCGTCAATCTCCGACCGCCATTCCGCCCACGCATGGTTTGCGACAATTAAGGTGTAATATGGAATATGGAACCTAGTGTAGTAAAAAACGATAAGATTAAATACATTCATAGTAGTCATTGATAATAAAAAGCCTCAAGTAGTAGACATAGAATGAAACGGGTAATAAAACTAATAAAGTGTATTGTTTGCCGAGATCGATAGCCAAAGAGTCGTTTAATTAATGACCAATCTCCAGAGACTCACCGGCACTTACACTAATTAATTAAAGTCTAACAAACGGAGTAATAAAGCGAACTGCCGTGTATCTATCTGTTCGGTTCTATTGTTTAAAATGTATGTACATTTTTAAAGGCACCAAAGAGCGCTCGGTGACCGCGACTTTTGTCTTAAGAATGTTTATAACTTTGACTTATCAAAGTATGGCAATGTCGCAGTGATTTGTCAATTTTCTAAAATATATTTAACATTTTTTGCCATTTCTGATTGATTTTTTTAAAAAAATACTCTGCTATCGAACTAAAACAGCAATCATGTAATAATATTCTTATAAATCTGTCACTGAAAAATTTAATTTTAAAGACAAAGATTATTTGGAAAATTTCAAAGCAAAATATGAAGTAGGCGCAAAAATTTTTATTGTACATTTATATATATAATATATATAAAGTGGATCACCAGACTAATGGAACTTATTGGTAGAGGGATTGGCAGCAGCGTCCCTCTTAAAACATCGACAAAGCCTAACTGCGCTTGCCAGTCTACCTACCAAGCGTGGCAACTATTGGCATACCTATCTTATGAGGAAGGCCTGTTCTTTTATATATATATATATATATATATATATATATATATATATATATGAAGTATTCTATAAAAATTTGAATATTTAAAATAATGTTTTTTTATACAACTTAGAATGGCAAACAAGCTGACGGTCCACCTGATGGAAAGTGGTAACCGTCGCCTATAGACATGAGCAGTACCATGTACATAACAGAGTATACTGTTTCGCCCATGATAACCCCTATGCATTGCCATTCCTGAGGACTCAGGTGTTATTCCTCTGTACCCAGTAAATTCACGCCATATCCCACCCTTCAAACCGAAACACAGCCATGCAAACGCAACTGCTTCACGGTTAAAACACGAATGGGACAGAGGTACCCAAGCAATCGACTTTTGTACAAAGTCTCCCTCTGGTACTTTTAATTATCCGTTTTATGAATCTGTTCATATTTTTAAAAGTAAATTAACACAAAAACTTGTATGTTAAAATTAAATCGGCGCTTCTTCTTTCTTTCTCTTCATCTCTAATACTTATATATATTAGTACCTTGGACTTTGTTGCTAAATTTCATGCGTGTTTCCATGGGACTTCATAAATAATTAATATCTATGTTTTAAAAATACTGTTATTGACACTGTTAGGTCTATTGTTCTAAAACTGTAATGTATATTGTTGTTAATTATTTTGTAAATGAGTGTTTGTTGCCATAAATTAATAAATAAAAATATATATATATATATATTATTTATTTATGGCAACAAACACTCATTTACAAAATAATTAACTTAAACTAAAATAATTACTAAAATATATATATATATATATATATATATATATATATATATATATATATATATATATATATATATATATATATATATATATATATAAGTAATTTTGAATCAAACTTCTGTAATAAAGTCACTAGGGCGGGGTTATAGACAGGGTAATTTGAGTAAGCAATCACCGTCTGAAATCTTAATGACTGGCTATTCGTAAAGTGAGTTATTTAAAAATTGAAACCAATGTCGCGTTCTTAGGACCTAAATAGGTTTCGTATTTAAATTTCTAATGAATATTCGTTTAGTTGTTACCAGGGTTTATTCCATGATCTTAAAAATTTCATTTCTGAAAAGAAAAAAATATGTAAGGAAAAATATATACTCGAAACTATATGATATCCTACCCTTCAAACCGAAACACAGCCATGCAAACACAACTGCTTCACGGTAGAAACACGAATGGGACAGAGGTACCCAAGCAATCGACTTTTGTACAAAGTCTCCCTCTGGTATGGTATCTTAAAGTTTCTTCAGGATCGACAATACGCACATAACACCTCTAGTGTTGCAGGCATCCATAGACTACAATTACCGTTTATCATCAGACAAGTTGTATTCTAGTTTTGTCACCTTTGTGATATAAAGAAGACCTAACACTAATATGAATGGAGAAAAACTCAAATTCCTATATCGAGCCGCCCAGCCAACGTGGTAATAGTGGTAATAGAAGACTCATCTCTTTTTATAAAATTATGGAATACATTGGAGGAAAAGACTTTTCTAATGAGAATGAATTAGTAATGGAGTGTAACATACCCATTGCTACCTAATCCGGTCGACTTCCACAAGAAGCCAAGATGATTAACTTTTATGCAATTCGTCATGATGGGCTAACTGACTTGCTTCCATCGTCATATATCATCATATACTGGGGCCCCGCCAGCGTATAGCACAGAAGGACTTACCATTCCAATACCACCCATTAAAAAATACTTTTAACGTTTTAAAAATCAATAACCAAGATAAATTAACTATCCTATTCCCTATTACAGTTAATAGTAATAATAATAATAAAATTAGTTTATTCATCTCCACAAATTACAGTATATAGATTGTTTACTTTATACAAAATAAAAGTGTCGTAATTTGTGGGAGATCTGGAGCCTAAAGTAAGTCGTAACTTGTATTTTAGACACCAGGTCCCCCCCAATAAAATAGTGACAATTCAAAGTAAAAGGTAGTTGCGTGGAGTAAAAATAAATATGATTTAATAATAGAATAAAGAGGTGCAAGTTGTTTTATCAATTTATATAATTTATATTTATCAAATAGTTGATAGGGTAACTCCACCACTATCGGTAAGTGTATAGAACACTCAATGTTTTAAGAGGAAAACGTCGTTTCCCTATACATCGCTTGATGCAATCAACTTGATTCGATTCCGGACGAGATTGGGCGACGCGAGATTAAATGAGCACCTATCACTTTGCAGCGTTCACCTGAACTCAAATGATGTCTTAAAAACATTGGATTCTCATCTATATCTCCTTCTTTGTCCCGCCATTATAGATAACGGTGTTCACGTTTCCATGGAGATTGTCTCTCCAACAAATGTATGGAAGGGCGGTTTGCTATTCAGAACACAACCATTTGGGGGGAAAGGGATTGTTAGTAATGGAGACTAAGAATCCCATTGCTAGCAATATACCTAACCAGGTCGACCTCCACGCGATTCCACCTGGAAACTATCATGGTTAATTCCTGATGAATTCATCATGATGGGTTAATTGACCTGTTTTCATTCTCATCGATCACCCTTCACTGGTGCCCCGCCAGCGTATACCGTTAGCGCAGGCGGGGTTACCATTCCATTTTCACCTATTAAAAAAAACAGAACCATTTGAGTCGTGATAAATTAAATGAAATGTCTATTTTATTTATTATTATATATTATTAACTTTAAGAAAGTTAAAACTGTTTCATTTAATAAATATCTAGTATATATTTATTTAATTTAATAAAAAGTCTATAATTTTCATTATTTAGTATATAGTTAAGTATTAAGTAAATAAATGGGGACTGTATTCCCCTACGAATGCAAATGTATAAAATCTTATAATTTTTATTTATCATTAAGATTGGATAATTCTTTTTTTATTTGAAATTTAATTGATACACTTACAGATTAGTCTTATAGAAATTTTATCAATTTATGTTTAGTAGTTTAGTTTTAAAATAAAAACAACTGGTTTTGCTACAGTTTAAATTGTTTTTTTTTTTTTATACAACACAGTTTTAATTATATGTAAAACATAACCTTAATTACTTTTTTTATGCAACTTATAATGGCAAACAAGCTGACGGCCCACCTGATGGAAAGTGGTAACCGTCGCCTATAGACATAAACAGTTCTATGGACATAATAGAGTAAACTGTTTCGCCCATGATACCCCCCATGCGTTGCCATTCCTGAGAAATCAATTGTTATCCCTCTGTACCCTGTAAATTCACTACCATATTCCACCCTTTAAACCGAAACACAGCCATGCAAACACAACTGCTTCACGGTAAAAACACAAATGGGACAGAGGTGCCCAAGTACTTTTAACAAAGTCTCCTTCTAGTTACTTGTATTTATGTAGTACCCAATGTACCCATACTTATTAATAATAGAATCAACCATCTAAATGGAACCAAATATTCCAATTAAGTCCACCGACAAGTATTTTCCTCACATACAAATGTCATTCACCACTGTACTCGAATATCATACAAAAACATTTCTTCTATAATAATTTGTTTTCCGAAAATAAATGCAAAACGAAATATTGTTTCATTGAAAATATCCCGGCGTCCAATACGAACCAATATTCAACCTTTGATGTTAACTTATTTAAAGAGACGAGCTTTATTGCGTCATTCCTAATATTTCCTTCCATGTACGTACGGCATTTTAATATAAAAAATATATATATATAAAAAAAAACAACACACACATACACACGGTACGTTCCCTTTTAAGTCTTGACTTTTTTAAATAACAAATGTAATGATAAGATGTAAACTTGTTATAGATAGGTAAACAGTCTGAAGAAATAAGCCTTTTATAATATAAAATAGAATTTTTTCAATCTATTATAATAAAAGACTTTAAATAGAGGCAATTTGTTTAAATTGAGTTAGTAGCTGTAACCCGCAACTTTGCTCATTTGTATTAGTTTTTGTCTGTATGTTTGTTCCAGCATTACGCAAAAACTGTTACATTAAATTAAATGCAACTCTCACAGTTGTATTCCTGAAGGTCTACTTAAAATCTGGTGCAGGTTGAATCTTAATTCGCTATCTAGAAGTGGTTTTTTTTTTTTTTTTTTATTGGGTGAAAATGGAATGGTAATCCTGCCCGCGCTATCGGTATACACTGGCGAGGCACCAGTGGAAGATGATAGGTGAAAACATGAATGCAGGTCAGTTGGCCCACCATGATGAATTCGACAAAAAATAACGATGATGGTTTCCAGGGTGAACCGCGTGGAGATCGACCTAAGACTACCTAGATATTGCTAATAATAGGGCTATTAGACCTCGTTACTAACAATCCCTTTCTCCTCTCATGGAAAGGTCGCAGTGTCACAGGTTTTTTTTTGCCTGAAAAAGTCAATCTTCCAATAATAATAATTACTCGTTATTTCTTTTTTTTTTTTTATATACGACTTAGAATGGCAAACAAGCTGACGGCCCGCCTGATGGAAAGTGGTAACCGTCGCCTATAGACATGAGCAGTACCATGGACATAACAGTACACACACATACTGTTTCGCCCATGATACCCCCCATGCGTTGCCATTCCTGAGGACTCAGGTGTGGAAAGACAAGCCAAAATTGTTTACTAAAAAGGACGACTAATGGAAAACGAACTTTAGATTGATCACTGTTTTCACTAAACAGCGCGAATTTTCTATGCAGCATTTTACGAGTTGGCTGCACTTGCAACTATGTTGCATTCTTTGTTCAATACCAATCGACCAGGTAAAGCGTAGTATGTTACGATATATGGAAGGAAACTGGTCGTGAAATATACATCAAGAAATCAGTTAACATGTAGGTGCATGTATAGGCATGTAACATGTAACTACATGTAAGTACATGTGATATTTATTATTAGTTTATACTATACATTGAGGTCAATTCTGAGCTTCCATTCCCTAAATTTATGTCTTAAACTTATATTTAATTTTATAAATTAGTAAAAGTACTATTTCATGGATCGTCATTAACTAAATTTATAATTTGACTTAAATTTTAATTAATTAAATAGTAGCTTTTACACATGACTTTGTTCACGTAGCAGAAATATGTTCACTAAAGAGCACCTGATGTCCTTAGATTATATAGATAGAGTATCGAGCCTCAAAAACAGGTCAACTTTTGTCATCTAGATATCAAATTAACTGACTCGTTTTTTTATTCTTGACGTATTATTTAATAAATAAAATTAGTGTTTACACATTAAAAAGATGTAGATATTATAAGACAAAATAAATATAGAAGTTATAAAGGAATGACTCGAAGTATATCTATGAAGACACTCTATATAATCTAAGCTTATGTCCTTATCTATTTCATATAGTACATATATTCCTACCGAATCTTATAGTTATTGGTTAAGTCGTTAAGGCACTTAGAGTTAACAAACAAACTCTATTCACATTTGGAAGGAAAGAAAAATATTTATTTGTCGCATATCAATAACAATTACATTTAAAACAAATATAATATTAATAAACATTTAATTCATATTGATTTTTAAAATAAAGATTTTGCGGTGATTTAAATTGATTTTTTTTTAATCTTTGGTAATTCTTTAGTGCAGTTTACTAGGCTTATTAATAATATGGATTGGTAATTAGGTCTTCTCTAATTGTATAATTGTTACTTAGTATACATTGACGCTTATCTGTGAGAGCTGTATACACCTTTAATTGATGCGTTCATATGGCCTTAAGCTTGGTAGTGAGGAGTGAGATGTTTTTGTTCAAGTAAACTTAGATTTAAGCATTTTTAATAGTAGTTTTTCACTTTTTACTTACTTATATCATTGTACATTGTCTGCTTAATTGTTGTGAACATATTGTTGGCGTGTTTTTTATAAATCTTTCATAAATCTTTTATAATAAATAAATAAATTTTAATTTTGGAGATAGATGTCATAGTTGAATGATCCTACAGAATCCTATACACAGGCGAGGGGAAAATGGATTGTTAGTAATGCGAACTACCAGTCCCATTGCTAGCAATATACCATACAATATGGGTCGACCTCCACGCGGTCCCCCCTGAATACTATCGTGCTGAATTCCAGGTGAATTCATCATAATGGACTAACTGATCTTTTTTTTATACCACTGAGATGGCAAATAAGCATACGGCCCACCTGATGGTAAGTGGTTACCGTAGCCTATGAACACCTGCAATACCAGAGGCATTACGCGTGCGTTGCCGTCCCAACCTGCCTTTTCATCGTTACCTATCATGCCAGCATGTACCGTTAGTTCAGGCGGGATTACCATTCCATTATCATCCATTGAAAAAAACATCCTACACACAGACAAACAAACTAAAACTAAGTACATAGACAGACACAGCGCAGTGAATGTTTTCCCACCGAATAAAAATCGTATGAATCTTTTTTCAAGGAAACATTTTTATGAATCTTCAAGTTATGACTTCGAAATTAGTTTTGGAAAACTTGAAATCAACGGAAAGTTCCCCGCATTATTTAACGTAGCAAAT
The DNA here is from genome assembly GCF_026898425.1 of Galleria mellonella. Taxonomy (NCBI): domain Eukaryota; kingdom Metazoa; phylum Arthropoda; class Insecta; order Lepidoptera; family Pyralidae; genus Galleria; species Galleria mellonella. The sequence goes on from NW_026442112.1 coordinate 4,427,529, forward strand.
AGAATTTTTATCGTGCTTTTACATATTCTTGATCTCGAAGTTTGTTTTTTTTTTTTATTTTAATATTTTTAGAAATATTTCATTATTCTAAGAGCTGTTTAGAACTGTAACACACCACTGTTTAATCACCACAATTTCATTTCGTTTTTAATTTATTTATTCAATAACAATCATACAATTGTGTTTGAAATAAGTTAAAATATTTATATAATATTATAATGTTGTTATTATATAAACTAAAAATTAAAGAAATAAACAATAAGGTCAATTAAAAAATGCCCGTTGTGGGGAATTAAACAATCCCGTCCATGTAGTATAAATTGTTGATGAGACGTTTTTTAAATACTTGTAGTTTATATCTAGGTACTTCATTAACACTTTGAACTGTTAACAATTCATTAAATACTTAGAGAAATATTTTTTTTTTTTGTAATAAATTCAAGGGAGCCAATGTTTACTCAAACGCGCCACCTAGCGAACTCAAAGACAATTAAACTATTATAGGTATATCTATGTTATTCCTCTATACCCTGTAAATTAATTCACGCCATATCTCACCCTTCAAACCGAAACACAGCCATGCAAACAACTGCTTCACGGTAGAAACACGAATGGGACAGAGATACCTAACCAGACGACGTTGGGGGGAAAGGGACTGTTAGCAATGGGGTTTAACAGCCCCATTGCTAACAATATACCCTATCAGGTCAACCTCCACGTGGTTACCCCTGGAAACCATCGTGAATAATTCTTGTTGAATTCGTCACGATGGGCTAACTGAGCTGCTTCATCCTCACATATCATCTTTCACTGGTGCCCCGCCGGTGTATACCGATAGCGCAGGTGGGGAAACCATTTAATTATCACCCATTAACAAAAAAAAACCAGACGTTTATACAAAGCGTTCCTTTAGTAAATTAATTGAAAAGCACCATTATGAGGTAACAGACAAACAGAACGGATATTTATAACGCTTAACTTAACAGCACTCAGACGGTACCAATCATTAGAGGACAAGAAAAGGCGGCACTAATATGGAGTTGGTACGCTCTCACGAGTCTACTGCTCGCGTCAGAGTACACTGCTACCTTAATACTCATTCTATTTTAGTAACCTATGCATATTTTTCTATAATTATACTGAATTATATCGAAAATATTACTATCTCTTTAAGGGTTTGGAAAAAGAAATATAGCCTTGTACTTATTTTCAAACGAAATCAAAAAATGGAAGTAGTTCTCAATTAATGTGCATTTTCGGTTATATTTTTATATATAAATATACAAAAGTATGTATTTATTAAACTTGTAAATTAAATTGTACAAAAGTCGTTTGCTTGGGCACCTCTGTCCCATTCGTGTTTCAACCGTGAAGCAGTTGTGTTTGCATGACTGTGTTTCGGTTTGAAGAGTGAGATATGGCAGTGAATTTACAAGGTACAGAGGAATAACACCTGAATCCTCAGGAATGGCAATGCATGGGGGGTATCATGGGCGAAACAGTATACTCTGTTATGTCCATGGTACTGCTCATGTCTATAGGTAACGGTTACCACTTTCCATCAGGTGGGCCGTCAGCTTGTTTGCCATTCTAAGTTGCATAAAAAAAACTATATGTTTATTCCGTCATCACGCAAAAACAACTGATACAAATCTCATCATTTATCTTCATACACCATTTGAAAGTAGCGTATTTTTGGAAAATTTATATCTACTATTTCTAAAATCCACACGTTCGAAGCAACGAGCAAAAACCTAGTGTTTACTGAAATACAGGAGTAAAGCTATATACCGACGTACACAGGCGAAGGCACGGTGCAGCAGCGCTTCACCTATTGCCGAGACCTCGATGAGAGCTACTCATGGAGCATAAAAATAATGGGCAAACGAGCGCCGAGCTTAGAACTACCTCGGTACAACCCGCCAACTGCAGTCCGCAGCCTATTATATAAATTGAGGTGATGTTTTGTAAGCAGATTTACGATGGCAATATATTTGGATGTGTATTTATTTATTTATTCTTTACAGACCACGTTACAAAAAAATTTGGTACAAAAGCTATTCAGCTGCTGTTTGGTACAAGAAATGATGATGATGAAGGATTATTAATATCACCTTTATAATATTAGTACTTCTATTAAGTGCACAATACCTAATGTCCTACGTAGGGGGGAAAAGGGATTATTAGTAATGGAGACTGAGAATCCCATTGCTAGCAATATACTCAACCAGGTTGACCTCCTCGCGGTTCCCCCTGGAAACTATCATGATTAATTCCTGATGAATTCATCATGATGGGCTAGCTGGCCTGTTTTCATCCTCATCAATCACCCTTCACTGGTGCCCCGTTAGCGTAGCGTTAGCGCAGGCGGGGCTACCACTCTATTTTCATCCAATAAAAAAAATGTCCTACGTATAACGTGTCTTAGTATTTAAGTCGTACGTTTATAAATTGCTTCTTTTTTTATCAAAATTTAAGAGTCCTCACAAATAGCCGTCTCGAGAGGCTGAAAAATAGTGAAATTGCGTGCCACGAGGACATCAATACAGTTCAAGCGATGAACTTTCAGCGATAATGACACTGATGCTTAGACAGCTCGTTTGACTCACAAATTTTATGAAATAAATTACATCTATTAATAAGAATGTAAGTAAACAAGCGATTAAATCGTTTAGCAGTCGACTGTAATAAATCTATTTTTACTAAAGACTTATACGTATCTAAGCAAATATTATTTCGTATTATTTTGAACTACCATTAATGAATATTATTTTATTCAACAAGTTCAAAAACTAAAAGATAAAAGAGATTTCCTCTTTTTGCGTTACTTTGATACCATTTTTTATCTTAAATTATACATTATATTAAATTATAAATTGTTCTATTTCTACAAAATTCTATTAAGTGTCAACAATCATGACTATTATTGACATATTAAATTACTAGCGATCCGACCCGGCTTTGCTCGGGTGTAGATATTTCGAAAATAATATATATAGAATAGGTAAATTATATGATATATATTTAAAAATTTCTTTATGACAGTACCATTTCAATTATATTATTAAAAAAAAAACAGATTAAAAGGAAATATTTTTAAAAAAATTATAATTAGAAACATGGCAATTTACAACTATAATGGCAAATTGATATAGGAAAATTGTTCTAATATAGAAATGTGACCGAAAGTAGTCTCCAATACACATGTTTATACAACCACGACAAATTATTCGAAAATATGCTGCGACTGTTACTTGTTTTTTTTTTTCTTTGTAACTAACATTTATTTCCCGCTATCATCTCACCTCCCCGCTGTTATATCCGCTTATGACTTGCACCACAACGAACTATTTATCGTGCACAATTAACTGCTCGGTCTACGAGTGGCCCCTTATCTGTGACGGAGCGTCGTGGTGCTATCTGACGATACTTGCCATGGATTACTAATAATAAATATGGTCGAGGTGCAACTATGGGGATTTTATTTATAGGCATTTATTTCTAATTCCAACGACTTAAGTATATTTGCTTAATGAGGTTTGTTTATTTTTAAGAAAAAGAAAGTAAGGTAAGTTAAGTAATTTTTGTGTTTATTCTAGTAAAATTTAAATTCCGCTCCGCGAATAAAAAAACAGAAATCGTAGAAATAAGTATGGGTTTAATATCTATGTAAAAATGTCGAATTTACACGCCAAAAATAAAACAAAATTAATGTATATTGTTGTTATTGTATAATATAATACAAAATGAATCCTGTTATAATTGGAGTAGAGTAGGTTTTTAACTGGAAAATGGGAGATAAAGATGTCTGTATAACAAACTAACGATCCATCCCAACTTTGCACGGTTAGATGTACTTTTTATAAATAATAAATAAATAAATATATATATATATATATATATATATATATATATATATATATATATATATATATATATATATATATATATATATATATATATATATATATATATATATAAACATTCGATGATAATATAGCTACCTATAGGCAAAAGAATTTTTAAAATCGGTTAAATAGCTTCTGAGTTTTTTATTTCAATTCAATTCAATTTATTTATTGCATTCTATAATTTTATTTATCCATTAAAAACAAACTATGAAATCTCTTATCTTCATAATCTCTATAATATAATAATAAATATTATATATAAATACATTGCTTTACCAGAGGGAGACTTTGTACAAACGTCGATTGCTTGTGTACCTCTGTCCTATTCGTGTTCCAACCGTGAAACAGTTGTGTTTGCATGGCTGTGTTTCGGTTTGAAGGATGGGATATGGCGTGAATTTACTGGGTACGGATAAAATAACATCTGAGTCCTCAGGAATAGCAACGCATGGGGGGTATCATGGGCGAAACAGTATACTCTGTTATGTCCATGGTACTGCTCATGTCTATAGGCGACGGTTACCACCTTCCATCAGGTGGGCTGTCAGCTTGTTTGCCATTCTAAGTTGTATAAAAAAAAACATTATTTTATATGTAACTTACAAGTGTAATTTAAAGAATATATATTCAATGGTTTACAATATATATATATATATATATATATATATATATATATATATATATATATATATATATATATATATATTTTTTTTTTTTTTTTTTTTGTTCAATAAACAAAAAACTTCATAGTAGTCCCTTTTAAATATTCCTTTCTATAACAGCAAAAAGAAACAAAAATATACCGTTTAATTGTTAATCTCCTTTTTTTACGTCGACAAAAAAGGCTGCGCCGAAAGGAGACGACCAATAATCAATAATAGACGCTACAACAACTACAATAAGCGTTAATAAGAGCCTGTGACCTATTTCTTAGTAATAGGTTAGTTGCGTATTAAGACAGACTGGTTAGGGAGATAACGTGGGGGTAGTCGGCCGGTTAATTGCTCGGAATAGATACTGCCAGGGTTGTCAGGTGCACGGTTTTGTCCAACAATGAATTGCTCGTGTAATATTAATACTTATATACATTTAACATTTAGTAACCAGAGGGAGACTTTGTACTAAAGTCGATTGCTTGGGTACCTCTGTCCCATTCGTGTTTCAACCGTGAAGCAGTTGTGTTTGCATGGCTGTGTTTCGGTTTGAACGGTGGGATATGGCGTGAATTTACTGGGTACAGAGGAATAACACCTGAGTCCTCAGGAATGGCAACGCATGCGGGGTATCGTAGGCGAAACAGTATACTCCGTTATGTCCACGGTACTGCTCATGTCTATAGGCGACGGTTACCACTTTCTATCAGGTGGGCCGTCAGCTTGTTTGCCATTCTAAGTTGTATAAAAAAAAATAGTATTGATCTGTATCTGTATTAGTAGATCGCAAGTCGTTGGGGTCGGAGACGTGGTGAGTGCGAAAGCGAACCCATGTCTCCGACATATGGCACCTCAATACAACATATAATCAGATAACGTATGGAACAATTAAGACCTTAAAGTTTGATGACGAAAATATTTGAAATACAATACAATAAAATAAATACATACAAGAGCTTACTCCTTAGATGCACTCAAGGAGTTTTTTTTTTTAATGGGTGATAATGGAATGGTATCCTTACCCGTACTATCGGTATACACCGGCGGGGCACCAGTGAAGGATGATAGGTGAGGATGAAGCAGGTCAGTTAGCCCATCGTGACGAATTCAGCAAGAATTGTTCACGATGGTTTCCAGAAGGAACCACGTGGAGGTCGACCTAATAGGGCATATTGCTAGCAATGGGGCTGTCAAACTCCATTGCTAACAATCCCTTTCCCCCCGCACTCAAGGAGTTAATACGTATTATCTTTTGTTCCTATAACAAGAATTTTGTTTTTTATTTAATTTGTGTAGACCATCAGGTGGACTGTATGCTTGTTTGCCACCTCAATGGTATTAAAAAAAAACAGTTGCAGTTTTGCACATCTTGTAAGCGTAAAATGCGTATTTTATCAATTTTCATTGCAGCCTAAGACTATAAATAATTTTTATTTAGAAAATAAACTTATTAGGTATCCGCAAATGAAAGAATGGTGGGCATATATCACATTTTCGAAAATGCAATATATTGTTTTTGTCAACATCGACAGCCCTGAACAATACGTCATCGAATGAAGTATGGGGCAAGCGTTCCTTTATTTGGCCCCGAGCGATACATATATGATTCGGTGATCGTATCAAAGTAGGGACGTTGCAATCGAACCGAGCTACTGCTCTACGCCAGTTGCTTTATATACGATAACAATGATGCTTTATCATCCAGAAATATTGAGACTGGACCTCTTGACCCGGTTATTTATTATGATATAAAAATGATTTCGTATATAATATTTTACGTTTCATTTCGTTGGATTTTAGAAGATATATAGATTTTTTTTTATGCTACGTAGAATGGCAAACAAGCTGACGGTCCATCTGATGGAAAGTGGTTACTGTCGCCTATAGACATAAGCAGTACCATGGACATAACAGAGTATACTGTTTCTCCCATGATACCCCCATGTTTTGCCATTCCTGAGGACTCGGATATTATTCCTCTGTACACTGTAAATATCACTGCCATATCCCACCCTTTAAACTGAAACACAACCATGCAAACAACTGTTTCACGGTAGAAACACGAATGGGAGAGAGGTGCCCAAGCAAACGACTTTAGTACAAAGTTTCTCTCTAATAAATGGTACTTTTTAGATACTTATAAATATTATACTATCCAAGAAAGAAGAAATCCGTGTTTGAATTTAAATGCTAGATTATACATATATACTTAATTCTATCTAAGTAGCATAGAAACTCTTGATACAGAGGGCGCCACTTTCGTACGAGTGATAGCTGTATTAAAATTTTATTACACACATAATCATCGTTCAGCTTTTTACTGTTTTAAATAAAATTTATTATTTCATAGCTTCTTTTATCATTTCAGGCGCTAATTGTCCACTGCTGGACATAGGCCTCCCCTATAGACTGCAATATGAAACTGTTCTAATCCACCTTTTCACATTAATGTAAAATATTATACTTATTAAAAATTTTGCAGGAATTTTACTGTTAGTTAAATTAACAAATTATTTATATATACATATAATTTACTAATGAATTTTATTTTGGTATTTTTTTTTATTTTTCTAACTTACATTTACATTCGACTAACAATTTCATTATATTTCAATTAACCTATAAATTACTTTCACTTATTTTTTTTAATAAAAAATACCCTTTCTTCTAAACCAATAACCGTTTACTAGGAGCATAATCGTAAAGCGAACACATCATTTAACCGTGAAAATAAAAAAAATTCTATATTAAAAATCAACCTGTCAATGTGACGGTGTCGGTCTAAACGGGTCGTTCACACGACATTCGTATTCTGTGGGCAGGCGGCCGTATTACGCTATATATTTTCACTGCCTCCGTAAGGGCGTAGTGGCGCCCCCGTGTGGTTGCAAAGTGGTTATAAACTGCTCCTAAAAGCAACACTGTAAGCCCGGTTAACATAAAGACGCTTCCTTCTGTACGTGCGATTTGGTTTTTATGCACTCGTTTAATATGACGGGTAGCGATTAAAGATATTGCGATGCCATTTAGCTATGATAGTTTGGAACAATGGCCTTATAGCAGTTTAAAGGTTCATACAATCCTCGGGTCAGCTTGATTGTAAACGCGCCTCTCTTTATATTCCCGGTATGTTATAAAAATGCTATTTGACCTATTTTTTTTTTTACAATGGGGACGACAATTGAACGTGAGGTCTTCTTGTTTTCTCAGGGGTGTCACGTGCGTGTTGCTAAAAGCTAAAGAAATTTTTGAAGGCCTTTTAGGGAAACTTTTTTTTTACTATCTTCTAATGTAAGAGATTTAATGTCTTAGTCCTCAGGTGTGGTAATGAATAATTAGATATGTAGATGTAATTTTTTTATGAGACTTAGAATGGCAAAGAAGGGATATGTATATTTTGATCTGTACTCCACGCTACAGTATTTCAGTTGAATTGTTTATATGTCTTTGTTTATTTTTATGTTTTTGATGCAATAAAGAGTTAAATAAATAAACATAAGCCTTCCCCTTGAGAGGTTCTGCCAGTAGTAGCACACGCTTGGCAGGCGGATTGGCAACCGCAGTCAGGCTTAAGAGATGTTTAAGAGGGGCGCTGCTACCATTCCTCACCCTCGGTTTGTCGGTTCTTATGGCACCCACGAGAAAGGAAGGGGTGGCCTATTTTATGCCAGAACTTTACCAACATAGTCACTGACAATAACACGGCAGACCAAGGGGAAGGCTACAGAGACCAGCCGTTCATACCAGAAGAGTTCGAAACGCCGTCTTTCTTATCTGTGACTGTGAGCACCTACAGCTTGCGCTCGGCGGGCCGAGGCACGCACTCAGGCCCGTGCTCGCGTCACAGCCGCTCTTGATTAAGGATCACGAATTGATCCCGAACTAGTCAAGCTTTGTCGATCCAATTACACGTGTACCTGTATTTTTTACATTAAAAAAATGAAATAACCATACAGCTCCTTGACGGCAAAAATTTGGGCGTGACGAAGGCACTCAAGCTGCTGACTTTTGTACAAATTCTCTTTCTGATAAATTTGATCAAGGCAAGTTCATTTTGCCCCTTGTAAGACAGAGAAAGGCTACTCCGTCTCTGTCTTGCAAATAATAAAACACACTTACTTATCAAACAATGCTTGATCGTTTGGGGAAGCGTAATTAAATTCTGTGACTCAAGTTTACAAGCGACTATTGCCACTCACCTTGTTTGCCTTTCGCGGTGGCATATAAAATAAGATTGATGGACAGTTCGTCCCTAGTCCGTCCCATTTCTATTCGCAGCTCGCGTGCATTCACCTAGAACACAGACACAATCGCGTGACCAGAAACCCTGGTCGTTATCGCAATTGCCTAGCTGCCGTCTTACTGACACCTCTATCAGGCATCGCTTTACCTATCTGCAGCTATTAAAACGCGAGAGCTGAATCATATCGAACTTTATCTACCCTGGATCCGTTCTCCTTGCCATTCATCTATTATTTTAGGGTTAATTAGAAATTAAAATACGTAGTAATACGCGTTTTATTTTAAAGGTCATTACACCAATAAAAATTTGGTATCTATTCACATAGTTTAACTTATAAATATATATAACTTGTAAACTCAACTTTTGTTTAAAATAAAGCAACAGCCGAGTTTCATGCCCGCTCTTCTCAGCTGAGATTACATTCCGAATGGGCGGTAGATTCATAAGAAATGACTATTTTTTTTTTTAATGGGTGAAAATGGTATGGTAACCCCGCCTGCACTAAAGGGATACGCTGGTGGAGCACCAGTGAAGGGTGATAGATGAGAATGAAAACAAGCCAGTTAGCCCATCATGATGAATTCATCAGGAATTAACCATGATAGTTTCCAGAGGGAACCACGAGGAGTTCGACCTGGTTGGGTATATTGCTAGCAATGGGATTCTCAGTCTCTATTACTAACAATCCCTTTCCCCCCCAAGAAATAACTATTAAAAAATTAAATTTAACCATTTGAATATAATAAAATTGTTTTTTTGTTTATTTCTTTTTACATCAACATAAATAAATAAATATGATTTAAAGAAATGATAAAAAAAAACCTTCAAATTTAATGTAATAAATTATTGTTGATAATTAATAAAAACAACCAGAAAACCCACGCAAACCTATTACTATAATATCTGAGATCACTTCAAAGTCCTAATTGCTGCGTTTACGTCGATAAATGTATAGAACAAATGTATTGAAATCTTAGTTTTCGAAGCCGAAATACATGTAAGTCATTAATACAAATCAAAGACGTAAATGCTAGCAATTTGTCAATGTAGGTTTAGTTAATTTTACACTTCCTCGTTGTTTACGCATACCTACTTTAAATTCACGATCGGGTCTTAACACGACGCGATTGCAAGTAAATAGTACCTACACACCTAATTTTTAATGCCGACGTTCCGACGTATGAACTAACTAACAGTAAGTAGTTTAGTCAAATAGCTTCTTTTGTCACATTTGAAGTCCGTTCCCTTTTTTGTGGGACACAATCTTAATTATATTATATAATTAAGATGTTATAATGTAAAAAATGTAATATAATAAATATGAAATAAAAATAAAATAAAATAAAATGTAATTAATTTAATTTTGGCTGTTTAAAAATTGTACACTGCTGTATCCACTGACATTGATGCTCCTTTCCACTTTGGGTTTGCTGGAAGAAAACTCTATCAGAGTTAAGCTCGCCTTTGTACTTTTGTTTACCTCTGTCATATTTTTATGTGTACAATAAAGTATTAAATAAAATAAATAAAAAATATATTTAATAAAATAATTTTGTACTATGTTATTAAGAATAATTCAGTACTATTTTCTTGTGTTCTCTCTTCGTTTTCCTTCGTCATTTTCTTCTGTTGTATGTGTGCTATTAAGTATATGTATGTATATATATGTTTGTATACATTAATATTTATATAATAGTGCGCCACCTACCCTTTGTCTTTTTCTCAATGTCCTCTACCCAAAGGTTGTCTGGAAGAGATTGCTCAGCGATAAGGCCGCCTTTTGTATCACTTCTCATTAATATCTACTGTATTTGTTATTTTTCTTTTTACTTGGTACAATGAAGTGTAAAATAAATAAATAAATACAGCCCAGTTTCATTATACGAACCGTTAACTGTCCACTGTTGAACATAGGTCAAAGGGGGAGTCTTGCAGTGTTTTGCCAATAGTTTCCATGCTTTGCAGGCGGTTTGACAACCGCAGTTAGGCTTTGGCAATGATTTAAGAGTGACGTTGCTTCCCATCACTCAGCCATTAAATACTAAGGGAGTCATCTCTAACGACACTTACGGAAAAGAAAAGGGGTGGTTCATTCTATTCCGGGACTAAACGGCTAACAACCCATTTTACTTGCTGATAATGTAGTGTTCTATACGTGAAAGAATTTCTAAAAACAATTAAGTTTTTTTTTTTAATTATCTATTGCAAACAATATTTGGGTCACTGCGACATATTTTAAAACATATTTTTGTGTTTTAACTTTTGTTTTTTTATTAATTAATTTGATTATTTAAATTCATTTATTAATTTACGTATATCATAAATGATTGAGTCATTGTGATTGAGTCATAAAGTGTTTATCTATCTATCTATCTAGAAACAAAAAATCAAATCGTTTTTATAACATCAACTCTTCATAATTGTTTTTATTTTTATTGTTTTGTTGGTGTCAGTTTTGTTAATATGTAATCGATGACTTAAGAAAATGTCGTGTACATCTGTAATTGGTGTAAATGCAAGATGCAAGCCCTGTATATCAATTAAAATCAATGTCTGTATTAACATTTTAAAATAAATAAATAAATATTGTAGTAGAAAACCATTTAATAATCACGTGAGAGCTATAAAAATATACCTATATAAGAAACAATCATATAAAAACGTTTATATGTGACCAACCGTAACATTCCGTACCACGCAGAATCACCGAAGTGTTAATGCGCCGTTTCCTTTAATATTTAATCCCTCGTAGCTATGGCGTATCACTTAAAGTAATAAGGATTTCGCGTAGAAGATTACGCGGCAACCCTCTAGAGCATAATTAATGTTATACCTTGAATATTAGCTTTTCAATTAGCCGTCTTTTAGTACCTCAAAATGGCTCTCCGGTTGCGCGGCTCGGCCAAGAACGGGAGGGGGGGGAGAGGTTAATTCTTTTCCCGCTACACCTGTAAGACGATAGTTAATTAAAATCATGCCTCGAGAGATTTATGCTATAGGCATTACAGGTTACAACCATCCCGGCCCTTTTGGGCTCGCTCATGATTTCCAGTGGCCAGTGTAACATTCTATTTATTAATTGACTAGCGGCCCGTCCCGGCTTCGCACGGCTGGACATTTTTACAACATTTTAAAAAGTGATTATTATGACATAATGTTAATAGTTGGACATATAGTATCGCGAAGTTTTTTTGTAGTTATTGATATTTTCTTCAACATTGTAGAACATACTTTTGTTCTATCACCAATAGTATCCGCAGTGCACGCGGCGAAAGATATTTTATAGCATTTTTTACACCTCGAGTTACGGTACTAAAGTTTTAGTAAGGATCCCTAATTTTTTCTAGCAATAAATATAGCCTATGTTACTTAGGGTGAATGTAGCTTACTAATGGAGAAAGAATTTTTGAAATCGGCAAAGTAGTTTTTTTTTTACAACACAGGGGGCAAACGAACATGTGATGGTAAGTGACTACCGCCGCCCATGATCACCCACAACACCAGCATTATTCATTATAAACATGCATGCACACAGAAATACAGATCTTTCCTCTTTATAATATTAGTGTAAGCAAGTAGTATTTTATTTAATTGTATTAAACTAAAGTAAGGCATGTCATTTTACAATTAAAAAAAATATATTATGTTCTACAAAAAGGAAACAGTTATCAATTATTACAAAACCAGTTATTTATTATTTAAAAATTTAACTAATGAACCGATAAAATTTTTGATAAAATTTCTATGAAATCAGATAAAAATGGAATTTTCCAAATCGGTTTACAACTGACAGAGTTATAAGGTAACAAACATGAAAAATTACAACCGAACTGAGACCCTCCTTGTTTTTGAAGTCGCTTGATAAAACTGTTCAGCTATTTCCATTTATTTGTTATATTGAGAATTGTTCAGATTATTTACATGAAAACCGAAAAAGGTCAATGTACGCATTGCTATTTTTTTAATTTTTATTATTATTTCCACCGTTAACTGTCCACTGCTAAATGTAGGTCTTCCTCTTGAAAGGAGTTTTACCAATAGTTACCACGCTTTGTAGGCGGATTGACAACCGCAGTTAGACTTTGGTGATGTTTTAGGAAGAACATCTTGTCGGTGGAGCTCTCGCCACTCACTACGATTTTCAACGAGTCTCCTCACCTCTTGATACGACACGACACCAACTCCTTCCTTGATCTGCCTGATGTAACTATGCCTCGGTCTCCCTCTACCCCTCCTTTCTTCTATCTCACCTTCTATTATAATATTCATAAGTTCGTCGTGTCGTATCAAGTGTACCAACATTTTGCCACGTCATAGTACAGTAAATAATACAAGCGACAAATTACAGTCCAACGTAATCGACTAAAGCAATTGTAAACGGGACATAGATTTGAATTGGTCGCGAGGGCTGCAGTCTAAACCGAATCTAATCCTGATTCACTTATCCCGCGGATACAAATTGGCTTCTTTCAGACAAAAGACTTTGCCGTCGCGCCAAAGTTTGCGGGGTGGGTCGAGGCTCCTTTGTTTTACAATCAAGTTACATTAGAACAACGGGCCCATTTGGTACTAGGGAACAATGGATAGAAGAAGTCATTTTAAACATTCAGCGAGTTGGCGTGTTACAGTTTACGCACGATTGAAGGGTCATAAAACGATATTCGGGCTAGGATTGGGGAGAGTAGGGTAAACGTGGAATAAGTAAGCCAAATATGAACGTATGTGAAATTGATTATACTGATAAATGTTCGTTTATATTATGATTATTGAATAATTTTTAAACGTATTTTTTTTTAATACCACTGAGGTGTCAAACAAGCATACGTCCCACCTGATCACGGTCCCGGATATTGTAATAATACCTAGCGTCGCCTTGTTAGACGCAAACATGTCAAAATTTTTATTTATTTAATATAGCATTCCATAATATAATTCACTGGCTACTACGATACAGGCCTGCGAGCCTAATGTAGTAATTACTGGTTAATAAATTGTGTACCCGTTCTTTAGTTAATATAAAGTTATTATTATTATTATATAATTAGTAGGTAACATTTCAACTTCAATTATGGACCCTGTTGGGCACAGCAAGTACGAGAGAGGAGGACGACACTTTTTTTCACTTTAGAAATAGTCTAAGGATCTGTTAGAATATTATCCAGTCATTGAAATTGTATCACGATAGCTACGTATTTTCTTATTATATTTTGTACTAACCTTCAGTCTCAACTTGGTACGCGTGACCGGGATAAAAAATATTCTGTATCCTTCTCTATTCCTTACAGTACTTGTCTACCAAATTTCATAACGATCAGTTAAGGGCATTAAGGCGCCAGAGGTTTTTTTTTTTTATTTTGATGGGTGAAAATGGTATGGTAACCCCGCCTGCGCTAACAGAATACGCTGACGGAGCACCAGTGAAGGGTGATAGATGAGAATGAAAACAGGCCAGTTAGCCCATCATGATGAATTCATCAGGAATTAACCATGATAGTTTCCAAGGGGAAACGGGAGGAGGTCGACCTGGTTGGGTATATTGCTAGCAATAGGATTCTCAGTTTCCATTACTAACAATCCCTTTCCCCTCTGGCGCCAGAGGTTAACAAACAAACAAGCTCACTTTCACATTTGTATTACTTATAAGACTTGCCAACGTTCCGAAAACATTGAAGAGAACGTGAGCTTGACGAGTGTTGAGCTTTATAGTGACATAAAGCACTTGAGCCAAGTCCATTATAACAACTTATCGGGGATTTTATTGCCCCGACTATGAATGGAATGTATGGTATTGTTATTGCAGTAACGATATAGATGTAGGGAAATAACGTTGAGTAACAAAATTTATGATTGTCATACACAACTATATATATATATATATATATATATATATATATATATATATATATATATATATATATATATATATATATATATATATATATATATATATATATATATATATATATATATATATATATACCCTGTAACCTTCTTCAAAGAATGAGGCTATCAAATGCATATTTTTTTTTATTTAACTGGTAAACCTTAAAAATTAGCGTATTCAAACAAACAAACTCTTCCCCTTTTATTATATTAGTAAAGATAAATTTATTTTGTTGAAAAATAATAATAATAAAAAAAAGAACAGGTAAAATTCCAAAAAAGTAAACACAGTACAACTGCCACTTGTTTATTATTAGCTGAAACGTAATTAATCACGACCCGCGGCGCGAACACGACACCTGCAACCCTGGTCCTCCCGAGCTAAACATTATTTTTAGGCTTGTTTTCAAACGTCAAAAATCCAACGATATTTCAAAGTTGGAACAAATTTGGCGCGATAAGAGCGTCACAGAAGTTGAGGGCGGGTTTCATTCGAGTTGTTATCAGTTGGGCCGGGTGAGCCGGGGTGAGCCGGGCCACTGTTACACAGTAAATCGAATGAAAAATACTACTCGAGTGAACTCGAACTAACGGACGGCCTTCGAGATTGGCTTCGTGTAGCTTCTTGTTTAAATCAACTTATAAAATAGAGAAATATATTTTTATCATAACCATGAGGGTAGTTTAAAATGTATTAATATTTTTACATGCGATTTTGAGCAAAATATATTGAATAAACAATTATATTTATCATTATTTTCATTTATATATTAATAACAATACGGAACCCACGGCTTGTGAGTGCAACTCGCAACTGACATGAACTTATATGGCATTTTAACAAAAAAAAACAAGACTCGAAAAACATCGACACTACAGCATGGGGTTATATCAGCAACATGCACGTAATGCCCCTAGTATTGCAGGCGTTCATACGGTACCGCTTACCATCAGGTGGGTGGGCTTGTTTTTTTTTTCTTAGTAGGAATGGAAACCCCCCTTCGCTAACGGTACACGCTGACGAGTCACCCATGACGGATGGATGATAGGTGAGAATGAAAAGACAGGTCAATTAGCCCATCGTGATGAATACACCTGGAATTCAGCACGATGGTTTCCAGGGCGGACCACGTGAAGGTTTTTTTTTATACAACTCAGAATGGCAAGCAACCTGACGGCCCACCTGATGGATCATGGTCAACTTAAC
The DNA here is from genome assembly GCF_026898425.1 of Galleria mellonella. Lineage (NCBI taxonomy): Eukaryota > Metazoa > Arthropoda > Insecta > Lepidoptera > Pyralidae > Galleria > Galleria mellonella. Next base: position 4,443,426 of record NW_026442112.1, read on the forward strand.
GGAATGTATTGCTAGCAATGGAAATAGTAATCCGCATTACTAACAATCCCTTCCACCTTCCGTATGCTTATTTGCCATCTCAGTGGTATAAAAGAAAAAAAAAGGAAAAGATTAGTACAAATTGTTACTACCGGATAAAAAATACTAAGGCTACAAATTAAAAAAACAGTAAGGTACCGCCGCGCAACGTTAATTTATACGCAATGTGATATTGTAATAGGTACGAAATATTCGTTATTTTAGTAGCACGCTGTGATTACACTCCGTTCCGCCGAATAGATCAGTTGTTTACACTGTTCCTGAATTCATCTCGTACATTATACCCGCGGAACAAACTTCCAAACGATAACTTTAAAATGAAAGATTCGAGCGAGCACACACTGTAATAATACGGAGTCACGATAAGTTATTTGTGAGAAATTCATATTAATTCTCTTGAGATGCGAATTATAATTTGCATTATTATACTGGAACGATCGAGATTAGACGATGCTTAGTAAACATTAATGGAGTCCTACCTTCTATTCATAAATATACAAAAGATAAAATTAATATCATAATGAGCTCCCTGCCGAGGTTTTCCCAAGAGACTACAGCATGGGGTTCTTCAAAAGGGTTTCTTCAGGGTCGGCAATGCGTAATACCTCTGGTATTGCAGGTGATCATAGGCTACGGTAACCACTTGCCATCAGGTGGGCCGTATGCTTGTTTGCCACTTCAATGGTATAAAAAAATCATCATATCAGCCTTTAACTGTCCATTGCTGAACTTAAGCCTCCTCCTTGGGGGGTTTGCCAGTAGTTGTCATGCTTGGTAAGCGGTTGACAACCGCAGTTAGGCTTTAAAGGTGTTTTAAGACGAGCATTGCTGCCCATCTCTCGAGTTAAGTTCCCTTAGTCGACAGTTACGATACCTACAGAAAAAGAAGGGATGGCCTATTCTTTACCAGGATCACATGCCATCAAGGTGCTTTTGTGTACTCTATTAATTTTATAACAAAAACATATTTTATTTACTACATGTTCCACGTCACATTTTCTGATAACTCAAGATAATATACACGAAAAGGAAACTATACGCAACAAACAACAAGGGGAAAATCCCTAAACGACTCGAGATGTCCTTTTGGGTGACGCAGGAGCCTACGGGACGGATGCTGCAAACGTATGTTTACTCGAGATGATGTCGTCTATCAAATAATAAAATGTGCTCACAGCAAAAAATGGCCCTCAAAGCGCCTTTGACAAATTATGTTGTTAAGTTGACACACAAACATGTCTACGAAATGAACGGTTCATTTTGTATTGAATTGTGATTCTTTGAGACTCAAATCTACATTTATTTGTCTACACGACAAATGTAGATGTCGCTAGGCGTATTGGTGTTTATATGTTATATTTTTAGCTAGATACATTAAATATGTCACGTGCGTGTCTTGCCTTTTAATTTTTATACCGCTAAGGCTTCAAGGAGGTAAATTTTACGTAAGAAAGATAATTATTATATTAAAATGAATCGAAAATCTAATTCCCTACCGCATTTTTCTAACCAAAAATAAATAAAATACAACAATAATTGAGCCAATAAATAAGAAATTATATGATGGATGGTAATATTATAAAACGTCAAATCAACTTAGGAAAATATATTATAGAAAATAGAGAACAGAAGATTTTTTCTGATTACAGAAAAAGTATAGTTGAAAACACGCGCATTCAGTGAATTGAAATATATTTTTCTTTAGCAAAGTTATCAATCACTTTAAGTGAACGGGACATTGTCAAGACCGAACATCTACCTATCCGAGAACGAACTGTGGATAGATCGAATCAGCCACGTCAAATATCGTGAGAGGAACACGAGCGCGACGCAAACATTAGCAACGTTTCAACTGGCAATAATGTCAATTTTGAAGTGTCGCTGTATCAGCAGTGGAGTGCCAAAGTTTTTAACGTATAATACTTCCGATACATAAAACCATCCAATAATATTTGTATTCGGCGACGACTCGAAAACATTTCGGCGGGAGGCGCCCGCTATCGGTCGGCTATAAAGGCCTTTCGCGCGATAAAAACTGATCTGTGAGTTTGTTCGGCAACAACACGAAAACAGATCTTTGGCCGGCGGCCAAGTTACCTGCTCGTTGCACCGTCGCTCTTCGTCGCCACCACGCACCGCCCCGCACCTCGCCGGGGCCGCGTCCCCTCGCCGCGACCCGTGTCTGCACTCCGCGATAAAGGGTTAACAAATTGCATCCAACTTCGCAGCACACGTCGCCGAATGTGGAAGCAGTAAATAGTTCCATGTTTGCCGGCGAAGTTTTGACTTCTTTCTCACTTGCCAACTGACGTTCTCATAATGGCTTCCCCGGTGGAACGAGCGGCGTTCGCATTGTGCACCGCGGTGCGACCGCCCGCGGCGCCGCGCGGTCCGCCACGTCACTCAGCGGCTCCCTCTACCAATTGTCGCCGTTTAAATTGTCGGTACATTCCTTGTTATTATTCTTTTATGCCACAGCGAGGCATCGCCCGACAAATTGCGCTGCCGCGTATCGGCTGGTAGCACCCTTGTACTCCCACAAAGATGTAAACACGCGCTCGAAACTGCGTCCTAATTTATTTGAAGCGCCTTTTCGGAAAACGTTTCGGCTATGGTCTTTTATCCAGTTGAACAAAGGATAATACGAATAAAAGCCAGTCGAGCATAATCGTACTCTCGCCGTCGAGAGCTCGAGCCAAAGATAAAGTAGTCGCCACAATTTTCCCTGTAGATTTTTTACCTTTCACAGACGTTTTTTGCCGATTCCAAAGCTGATTCAATAAGAAGTTACGAGCGTACTTAACAAATAGAATAGTCCCGTGCATCGTTTATATTTGAGCCACGGAGTCGCTATCCAATATCTGCTCCTGTATTACGCGGGGAGAGGCGGAGTGTTGATTGTTTATATTCGATTACCTCAAAACCACTGGACTCGTTTTAAACGCGCCTCGGCTCACTTCCGCATAATCTCTGGAGTGTTCGTAGATTATGCATAATCAATATGGCGGTGAGTAGTGAGCTAAATTGTTTACCGCTACGTGCGTTGCTCGCGCCTGTGCTCGCGCCGAATTTTATCATGTTACGACTATTATGGTAATGGAATATTCTTATTTCCTGCACTTACAATACTTATGTTGTTTACCTGCGACGTACCGTTTACACATATGAATTTGTTGTATGAGAACCACTACTCATGTAATAATTTAATATGTTTGTACTAGAAGACAAACATGCGACGCGACTGATAGATGCGATTTTCATTATTATAAAATACTAGCGATTCAGCCCGGCTTCGAGCTGAAAGAATTTTTAAAATCGATTGAATAGTTTTTGTATTTATCTATTAAGTATAAATATCCAAATGTATCACATAGGTACAAAATAATTTTTACAAATAAAAAAATATTACATATACATATATATATATATATATATATATATATATATATATATATATATATATATATATGTATATGTATATATATGAGCAATACGTAAATATACCGTCTAAATAAAATACTAAATACATATATATTTATCATATCAACCGTTAAGTGTCCACTGCTGAACATAAACCTCGCTACAAGGGGGGGTTTTGCCAGTAATTGTCACGCTTGGCAAGTGGATTGGCAAATGTAGTTAGGCTTTGGTGATGTTTTAAGAAGAACACTGCTATCCATCCCTTGACTATTAAGTTCCCTTACACTTACGACACCCACGGGAATGGAAGGGGTGGCCCATTCTAAGCCGGGATTACACGGCAATATATTAAAAATATTTATTTATTTATTTATTTATTTACACTTTATTGCACCAAGTAAAAAGAGGAATAACAAATACAGTAAATATTAATGAGAAGTGATACAAAAGGCGGCCTTATCGCTAAGCAAACTCTTCCAGACAACCTTTGGGTAGAGGACATTGAGAAAAAGACAAAGAGTAGGTGGCGCACTATTATATAAATATTATCAAATACAAACATATATAGATACATACATACATATATACACATACATATATAATATATACACAATTAAATATATACATAACATACATACATACATACATACACATACATATATAATATATACACAATTAAACATATACATAACATACACATACTTAACAGCATACATACAACAGAAAAAAATGACGAAGGAAAACGAAGAGAGAACACAGGAAAATAGTACTAAAGTGAGAGGTAGTAAGATTTAACAGAGATTTTGAATCTAGTAAGAGTTTGAGCGCACCGAATAGAGGTAGGTAGTGAGTTCCATAGACGAACTGCCTGAACAGTAAAGGATTTAGAATAAAAGGAAGAAGAATGAGTGGGAGATTTAAGTCGGGTGTTATTCCTCTGTACCCAGTAAATAACTTTTATTATAATTTATTTTGAATAAAAATGTACAACAGGCGAGCTTAACTCTGTAAGAGTTCCCTTCCAGCAAACCTTGAGTGGAGAGTAGCTTTAAATATCTCTTTATCCATATATATTTCTTTGTTTTTTATACAACTTAGAATGGCAAACAAGCTGACGGTCCACCTGATGGAAAGTGGTAACCGTCGCCTATAGATATCAGCAGTACCATGGACATAACAGAGTATATTGTCTCGCCCATGATACCCCCCATGCGTTGCCATTCTTGAGGACTCAGATATTATTCCTCTGTACCCAGTAAATTCATGAAAATTCAATAAATTAAATTCAATATTTTGTAACTTTACTGACATTAATAAAGTATGTAAATAGATTTAATAATAAATACATTTACGAAGTTTCCGATTTATAACACTAGCAGGATTCTCTCTAGATAACTATCGCAAGTCGACAAAATAAAAATGTACCTAATACAAGTGGAGGCATATTTTTCAATTTCACTTTATCACCAGTAGGCAAAACAATATTTTGCAAAGCTAATGCTCACATAAATATCTGTGAAAAATAACAGTATAACATAGCGTCCGCGTCGTCGGAATACCACGGATCTATGTAATCCGAACGTCATAAACGGTAGATCCATCAGTCGTCATTAAAGGGACAGGACGCGAACGACGGGCGGCGGCTCGCATTATTCCCGTCCCCCATTCCCCACTTCCACGGCGCACCTGTAGGAAACCAAGATTGATACCCGGCTACCCACCACTGCGCCCTGACAGCTTGTTATTGAAAAATTGAGCGGTAATCCGGCTACGTCGCCTTGTTTAAGATTCCATTTTACGCGCCAAATTTGCACTTTTTCTTTTTTCTTTTTTTTTTTTTTGCGCAAAGGCGAGATTTGTTTGTTGTTTCCACTTGTATTTTATTTTTTTCTTTAATATTTTAGGACGCATAATAAATTCTTCTATTTTTAACTAGTAATCAATTTTTTTTTTCTTTTTTATAACTTGGCACAAGAAAAATTAATCTATGTATGTAGATATTTATTGTGTGATATAAACTTGCGAATTGTTAGACGAATTTTTTTCATGCTATATAATAATTATCCGACTATAATAATAGTCAAAAAAATAAAAGTTTATTTTTTTTATTTGAATTTCTAGTCAACTAGTAAACAAAAACAATAACATTAAATAAATAAATAAATAGAATAATTAAAATATTATTAATTTATTTATACCTTAGTTATACACAAAAATTACATTGTTATTTTTTTTTATTTTTTTTATACAACTTAGAATGGCAAACAAGTTGACGACCCACCTGATGGAAAGTGGTAACCGTCGTCTATAGACATGAGCAGTACGAAGGAAATAACAGAGTATACTGTTTCGCCCATGATACCTCACATGCGTTGCCATTCCTGAAGACTCAGGTGTTATTCCTTTGTACCCAGTAAATAACTTTTATTATAATTTATTTTGAATAAAAATGTACAACAGGCGAGCTTAACTCTGTAAGAGTTCCCTTCCAGCAAACCTTGAGTGGAGAGTAGCTTTAATTACCAGCAGGCAGTGTGCGTACAATAAGAAGTGGAAACAGTATGGCCGTTTCTATTAGGAAATAATAAATGTGCTTACAAAAATACAAACTAATTAGTAATTGTAATTATTTATAAACATTTTAATTATTTATATTTTTTTTTTATTTTAATTATTATTTTATAGAATTATATTTACAAATAAGAATTAATCCAAATTTTATCTTTAACTTTTTCTTAAAGCCACTTTAAATTATTATGTATATTGTCAGCATACTGTTGTAGGATGGAATGATTTTTTCAATTTGTACTTTTCAAAGCAACAGCGATGGGGTCGGCTTATCGGCCTCCAACATCAAATGCTTTAGGTTAACCTCGCACGAACAATGGAGTACGTATCGGCACATGTCATATCGTGGGGTTAGATAGCAATAAGAAAATATACTCTTTTACGTTGGTTTTTTAGTTTAATTTTGAATAAAATATTTGGTATAATAAAAACACGGTAGGTCGTTGTATCAGCCGTTAACTACTGCTGAATTTAGCCTCCCCCAAATGGGGGGGGGGGGGGGGGTTTGCCAATAGTTTTCACGCTTGGCAAGAGGTTTGGCAATCCTAATTTATATATATATATATATATATATATATATATATATAATTATATATATAAGTTAGGATTATGTAATTAATATATAAATCTATTACCCTACAGTAACATATTATATACAAATATTAAATATTATAAATAATAATTCCTAATTTGATACACGCTTACTATTTTTAAGCAACTTCTTAAACGCAGTTTCGAAGCGTTTTTATCTTCATTTTCTGTTCGAATTAATCCTTTAATGATATTATAAACACAATTTTGATCCTTAACAAATATTTGGATAAAGATCATAATGGGTTCAAGACATTATGAGATTTGTAATTTTGTATAAAATTTGACAGGTATGTGTTCTTATTATTACAGTGTATGTTATGCTCACTTAAATCCCATCCGAGATCATACCAAACGCCCGAGGCGTACGTCCATCCCTGATCCGTTGTGAAATTTGTATGAATTTTGCCCGACGGCCGCTTGATGTAACTAATCATGTTAAATTTTGTTCACGGCCACGAACGCCACCTAGAGGCAAAGTCAATGAACTAGTGTCCTATTCGATAGTATACTACTTTATTGACTTCATTATATAATTTATTAGTTTAACAGTTTCAGACCCTTTTCGTCATGCTATATGGTACTAGAATCAGTCAAAGAAATTTTAGTACATTTGAAAGCTTTGATTTTTTTTATACAACTTAGAATGGCAAACAAGCTGACGGCCCACCTGATGGAAAGTGGTAACCGTCGCCTATAGACATGAGCAGTACCATGGACATAACAGATTTATGTCAAATCAACATTTGGAAAATATAGAGTATCCTTAGAATGTATCTAACATCACGCCAAGTTTCTCACGAGGTAGGCAGAAAGAATCGATGCCAAATTAATTCAAAATACCTGCATTACATGTTTTATTATCATACCTACTTGTACAACAATTAATCTGTTACCCTAAGATTGTCTTGAAAATATTGCTCTCAGCGATACGACCGCCTTACTGTACTTACACAGCTGTTTCGTTACATTTATTTGCAAAAAATGTTTTTTTAATTATACAGCACTATCATACCTACTTGTACAACAATTAGTCCATTACCCTAAGGTTGTCTTGAAAAGATTGCTCTCAGCAATAAGACCGAACTTACTGTACTTATACAACTGTATCGTTGTATTTGTAAATTGTCTTGCTTATTTCCTATATTGTATAATGCAAATAAAGTATACTCATTCATTCATTCATCAATTCTTGCACACGGTAAAATTGAAATTGTTAGAATTTTTTTGTGTTTTCTACCAATAAATGTAAATGTTTATCAAAGAAACATTAATTTAATATGGCAAAAGATATATTGAGCTTATCATTCTCAATATGTACTTTGACATTTTCTTCTATAAAATCATCCAATTCACTAGTAGAACACTTGATTTATTGTATTGCTGCAGATCACACATAATAACACAATTTTATAAATCTTATGTTGTTTTATGTATTATCTATTCTTATGTACATGTTGTGTGTGATTAGTAACAAACAAATAAACGATATATCTATCTATCTATCTATTTATATTTCATCCTATATACATCTCTGGTTTCAACTTATGATATTACTCGAAAGATAAGCAAGTGTTACATCAACGATATTTTTCAAAGAACAGAAGATTAATTGCTGAAGAAGCGTAATTGCTGAAAATATCTGGTTTTATTTATATATATATTTTGTAACAGAAAGTGGGAGGAAAAAACACAAACTATATATTTTTTTTTATTAAACAGACGGTGGAAAACATCTAGTTCATTTTATTTTCCATTTTTGTAATAAATAATAGGAAAACTATAAGTTATTATTAGGTTTATTTTAATTTTTTTTTGTTAAAGATATTAAAAATAAAGACAAGATTTACTGTCATTTTTCTGTTCCAATTAGTGGTAAAATGATCAGTTCACATATATTTTTAATCACAGACAATAAAAACACGACTAACTTTGACTACGTTTTTTTTTTAAGCAAACAGTAGAAAACTATTACTTTTAGTTACATTTACTTGTTACAAACAGTAGAAAAATTACTAGTTTTACTTTTATTCTATTTTTACAGACAGTAGAAAAACGACAGATTTTATTTAATTTTTTTTTAATAGACGGTAGAAAAACTGCAAAGTTTATTTATATTTTTTTGCAGACGGTAAATAATTGCTAATTTACTCTACAGCTAATTCTTTAGCGGACAATAAAAAAAAACTAATTTGATAATTTTTGCGAACAATAAAAAAAATACTAGTTTAATTATGTATTTCTTTGTAAGTAATAGAAAGGCAATTAGTTTTATTTACAATTCTTGTTTTACTTGGTTGCAGGTTGTGCATTCGTAAAGTTCAGCTCACACCAGGAGGCACAAGCGGCGATCACGAGCCTCCACGGAAGTCAAACTATGCCGGTGAGTACGCGACACTGTCTAGTCTAGAATCAGATAACACGCGAGGGTACAAGTGACAAACGGCATACGATCCATTGTGTCTAAAAAAACTTAATATTTGTTTTAAATAAATAATTGCTATTCCAAATGTAACGTTTTACATTTGAAGTTTTTTTTTATACAACTTAGAATGGCAAACAAGCTGACGGTTCACCTGATGGAAAGTGGTAACCGTCGCCTACAGACGTGAGCAGTACCATGAACATAACAGAGTATACTGTTTCGTCCATAATACCCCCTATGCGTTGTCATTCCTGAGGATTCAGGTGTCATTCCTCTGTACCCTGTAAATTCACTGTAAGTTATTTGAAATTTTATTTTTGGTGAAATAAAACATATATTTTAACAAAAAAAAACTTTTTTATATCTTGATTAGGTATTGAAAATAATTCAATTATCTACATAATACGTAGATATTCTAGATTTGAAATGCAAAAAATTACGTAAACTAATTATAATTCAGTAAAATATTTTATTTCTTGTGTAAAATTAAACATAACTGCTTAAACTGGAACACGTAAACGTTTATAAATGATGTTGACATTAAAAAAAAAGCTGTGAAAAAAAATATATTGTGTACTTTGTAAAATTATGCGAATGACACCCAACTAAAACTATAGAGAAATGAAAATTAAATTATAAATATTAGATTGGCATCGACTTCAAATATTTCACCTAATATAATTTTTATATAGTAAAATTTACCACAATATACCAGCTGTGATCAGCAACTTATTATAATGCCTAGAATAAATGTTAAAATTGCCAGAGAGAGACGTTATAGAAAATTCGTTTGCTTGGGCACCTCTGTTCCATTCGTGTTTCTACCGTGAAGCAGTTGTGTTTGCATGGCTGTGTTTCGGTTTGAAGAGTGGGATATGGCGTGAATTTACAGGGTACAGAGAAATAACACCTGAGTCCTCAGGAATGACAACGCATGGGAGGTATCATGGACGAAACAGTATACTCTGTTATGTCCATGGTACTGCTTATGTCTATAGTCGACGGTTACCACTTTCAATTAGGTGGGCCGTCAGATTGTTTGCCATTCTAAGTTGCAAAAAAAAAATACAATATTCGTAGTGTTTAAAACAAATAATATGCAGTGAACCATAAAATGGTAGCGAACTAAATAAGCTTAAGGTACCATCAACGGGATGGCTCGATATTACTAAGATTTTTATTTTTGTGGTTTCTTTGAAGTGTGAAGAAAAAAATGTCTGCATTTCTCAAAAGGTCATAAATTTTAAAAACTATTTATGCTACAATTATTTAAACATGCCACAACCCAAGTATTGAATTATTTATTTGTCACTATAATGCTAAGTATATAAACATACTTCTAATTTATCACTTGCATAGTTTAAACAAACCACAAACCGCTGCCTGTATAATCGTGTTACAATTGACGCTTGCAAATTGTTCGCGTTATATTCTGAATTTGCATATCTCTGTAGACACATCGCGGTTCTTAAAACTAATATTGCGATTTGAATACCAAATATATTTGAATACAGTGTTTACAGAACTATGTGGTGCGAAAGAAACGAGCACAACACTTGTAGTTAGTATATTTATAAATCTAAACGCTTACTTGTTACAGGAAATTGCTTGTTTGCCCCCTTTTGGAATTAAAATAAAAAATAAACGCAAAACTGAGATTATAGTATTTAATGATAAAAGATTCCGACAATACAAGTCTAGAACTTTTTTTTTATACAACTTAGAATGGCAAACAAGCTGACGGCCCACCTGATGCAAAGTGGTAACCGTCGCCTATTGACATGAGCAGTACCATGGACATAACAGAGTATACTGTTTCGCCCATGATACCCCCCATGCGTTGCCATTCTTGAGGACTCAGATGTTATTCCTCTGTACCCTGTAAATTCACGCCATATCCCACCCTTCAAACCGAAACACAGCCATGCAACCACAACTGCTTCACGGTAGAAACACGAATGGGACAGAGGTACCCAAGCAATCGACTTTTGTACAAAGTCTCCCTCTGGTGTTTCCCTCCCTCTTAGTGCAGGAGTCGCTGTTAAAGTATGTTATCAAAGTATGAAAAATGAATAAATAAATAAATAGATAGACAGGTAGATAGATAGACAGATTAGATTGATACTCTATTTTTTTCTTGAAAAAATACTGATACTAATAAATATCTTAATATAAAAAAACCCGTATCACAATATTTGTTCACGTTAATCTCCGAAAGCGCTCAACTACAACCGTACAACCCGCCACAAACTAAAATTTCATCCCAATCATCTGGACGAGTGGCGGTCTTCCACCGTGCGTTTTTCAAGGCACTTTCTTCCACGCACAACCATTCTTTGGAATCAACTTCCAGCAGCAGTATTTCCGAACCGATACGACAACATAACCTTCAAGAAAAGAGTATATTCCTTTTTAAAAGGCCAGCAGCACAATTGCAATGCCGCTGGTGTTGTGGGTGATCATGGGCGGCGGTAGTCACTTACCATCAGGTGAGCCGCATGCTCGTTTGCCCCCTGTGTTGTAAAAAAAAAAAAACTAAATTGAAATTTTGTAAATGTGTATGTGATTACTCCAACTTCAGAGATATGACTTGATAGTTTTTATCCTGATAATAAAAAATGGACTCGACGGATAACGGTAAAAACGAAATGACGTTTATCGGTTCCACTAGTTACTATATTATTTACTAGATTTATTGGTGATTTAACAGCTCTCTGAATAGCACGGTCAGTTAGTGTGGTGGTCGAGGTCATAAAATTTTAATGTTGTTGAAGCAATTGACGTAACTGTCTTTCTTCTCTCCATATATTTCACTATGACACCTAGTTTTTATTTCCCCCATTATTTATTACTTAATCTTTTTCTTATTTCTTTTTATACTCTTTCCTTTTAATTTTTTTTTTGTTTATTCATTCCACACTTCAGATGATAGGCTAAGATCAGAGACTACGCTGCCATGTTTAACCCTTCTTTGCATAATGGTGGAAATTTCCATCATAATATTGAATTCCCAAAAATTACATAAAAGAACAAGTTCACTTTAAGTAGATCGTGTCTAGATACCTTTTTAATGTCCATTACAGAAAAGAAAACGAAGCTGCCAAATTTATTTTTTTAACCATTTTTTCTTTACTTTTGAACATGAATTATATCATCTTGATTGATTTCATCATTAAAAAAAATCATGCAAAGAAGGGTTAATTATAAATTATATATATTTAAACATACTATAGATATAAATTAATATAATACAAATAAATATAAACTATTATTCCTTAAAAATTGTTTATTTTCATTATGAACTAAAAATATTTTAATATCTTAGTACATTTGCTTACTATGCAATCTAATGCCAGGTTATATTACTAAAATACTAGCATACATGCTTTAGAAAATCTGTTTGGTAATTTTCAAGTAATTCATTCTACAACAGTATCTTACCTAATACGAGTACCTCTATGTATATAATACACACAATTACAATTGTTGTAATGTAAACCAAACCTAAAATATACAGTGCAGATATATACTTAGCTTGGTAAATGATCTGTAAAGATTATTTGCTATTCAATAGATAATAAACAATTCCACTTCTACTCTACGATTTCTAAAGTTACCGTTAATTTAGAGAAACAATGTTTATTTTAAATACGTAGAAAATACGATATCTCTATACCGCCCGACGGCTGAAACGAAAGTCAACGGCGAACAAAATCAGATTAAATAAATTTTGATTTATACATTTATAACATGTACACTTTTTTTATAAAAAAGCAAAATTAATTGTAAACACATCCACATACACACACACACACACGCACACACACGCACGCACACACACGCATGCACGCACACACATGCACGCACGCACACACACACACACAGGCTCGCAAAAGAGCACGCAGGCACGCACGCGTGCACAAATCCACGCACGCACGCAGAATCATTCAATGTTGCCTATGTAATCTTGTAATATAGCCACAAAAAAATCAGACGAATTGAAAACATTAATCTTTCGGAAATCGTTTAAAAAATAAGTGTTAATTTACTTCGTTGAAACTGTAACGTTACCGTTTGTGGAGTAGAAAACTTTACCACTTATCCACAGCCACTATTACCGTTAACGGCAGCGCCAGTAGTTATCGTTAGATCCCGTAGTTGATGTCAATGCTTAGTACTCCTTCCAGAAATGTACTTACAACTCAATGATATATTTTGCTTTTTACACCACGAAGTTCAAGGAGAAAGAAAACCCTACCCCAGACCGACCAGTATAGAGACTCTGTTATATATATATATATATATATATATATATATATATATATATATATATATATATATATATATATATATATATATATATATATATATATATACACACGAATGGGACAGAGGTACCCAAGCAATCTACTTTTGTACAAAGTACTATGATACGAGTATAATTGATGAACGTGATTGATTATTATGATTAATTGATGAAATAAAAACTTTGATAATTGCCATTTGACGACGGTCATGTTTGTCAACTTTTTCATTCGTGTTTCAACCGTGAAGCAGTTGTATTTGCATGGCTGTGTTTCAGTTTGAAGGATGGGATATGGCGTGAATTTACAGGGTACAGAGGAATAACACCTTAGTCCTCTATATTTTATGTATCTCCTCCTGTCCTGTATATTTTAGAAATAATAGAATTTCATCGTGCCTTTGATCAAACTGTTTATAATTACTCCTCTCCATCCAATGGCTGCCTGGAAGTGATCGCTTTTAGTGATAAGGTCGCCCATTGTTTTCTCACTGTGATTATTTCTTGTAATTTTTGTATTTATAATAAGTTTACTGTTGTAATCTTTTGGAGGAAACAATAAGGAGTATCTGTCTATCTATCTATCTATCCTCAGGAATGGGAACGCATGGAGAATATCGTTAGCGAAACAGTACACTCTGTTATGTTCATAGTACTGCTCATGCCTATAAATGACGGTTACCACTTTCCATCAGATGGGTCGTCAGTTTGTTTGCCATTTTAATTTGCATAAAAAAATAACTTTCAACAAAGAGGTTACATCCGCTATGGGGCATGACCAGAAATAGCACTGCCATGTCCTATCCTAAAAACTAAAACTGCAATAGCTGTTTAGTGCTTAGCAATAACACTAATAGTTTAGTAGTAAGACACTGTTTGTATAAAGTCTCCTTCTTATAAATCTCTATTTATATGTACCTGTAAATCTTAAGTATGTACTCCCTACGTGTGCCTAACCTTAATTTATTTAAAACCAATCAAATGTTCAAATAGTAAATACAAACTCGGACACGTCCGAAGCGTCCGAAAATAGGGAACTTGTTCTAAACTCAATCGGAGAGCCGCCAACACGGGATACGCCCTCCAAAACACAATATACACACAATGTCCGAGGCACAGTTAATAGAAGGTAGCGAACTGAGGCGGGGATTTAACAAAAAGTACTAAAATTGTCCAGACCTGAAGCTTAACTTTTTAATTAGAGGTCCCGTTGTTCCGCCACTGAGGAATGCAGGCTTAGACGTGCATATTAATGTGTAAATCGCTTGTATTCTTGTTCAAGTCGTGGAGGCTTAATACTGGCTTTTAACCGCGACTTCATCCGTTTAACTGAGGTATGTTAATTGACCGGGATAAATTGTAGCCCATTAAAATGCTCAGAGATAACAAACAAACATACTTTCATATTTATAATATTAATAAGGATTACATGAGTGAATCTCTTATGGGTGATCATGGAATGGTACTGAGAGCACCATTCCATGTTATATTAAAAATGAAGATGTACAACGGAATGTGCTCAAAGAAACTGTTCAATATAATGCCCACGGTCACCTTCTACCATCGTACAGCTCGCCATCGACAGAGAGTTCACCGCTATACCTTAGAACCTAGATGGTCGCTTACAGAGATATTTCTTCCCACGAACATTTAGGTTATAAAATGAGCTCCCTGTCGAGGTTTTCTTAAAAGACTACAGCATGGGGTTCTTAAAAAAAGAGAATCCTACGATAGGCTACGATAACCGCTTACCATCAGATGGACCGTATGCTAGTTTGCCACCTCAGTGGTATAAAAAAATGTATTTAATTATTAAATTTAAATTAGAAGCAAACATTCATATTTAACGAACATTATATAAAGAAAAAGATGTAATCAGATCTTAGAGAATAGGATTATTGTGGCAAAATCGCTGTGAATTAATAACTGTAATTTCTAGGGAGAGCCGCGTAGAGGTCGCTCTGGTAAAGTACATTGTTAATAATGAGGTAGCGTCCCCTTTCGTAGCGTAGACAAGAACCGAATGCCAATGCCATTATACGCATCTGTTGCTTCATCCACTTCATCCACTTCATCCACTTTCATAACTCATCATAAACAATGAACTACTCGTAATGTTACGCTAACTTGATTTAATACAGCAGCATTTAATATAACTATTTTTTTTTATACTACTTAGAATGGCAAACAAGCTAACGGCCCACCTGATGGAAAGTGCTAACCGTCGCTTATAGACATGAGCAGTACCATGGACATAACAAAGTATGCTGTTTCGCCCATGATGTTTGTACCCCCCATTCGTTGCCATTCCTGAGGACTCAGATGTTAATCCTCTGTACCCTGTAAATTCACGCCATTTCCCACCCTTCAAACCGAAACACAGCCATACAAACACAACTGCTTCACGGTAGAAACACGAATGGGACAGAGGTACCCAAGCAATCTACTTTTGTACAAAGTCTCCCTCTGGTCTAAACTATCCCAAACTATCTTTATATAAAAAAAAGTAAATGTTTATTCCTATTTTTATAGTCCTAACACATACAGAGTTCATAACCGAGTCGCGGCACGTCTTATTAGGATAGATGGGATTATATCTATCTACATAGAAACTTTTATAAGCATTATTTTGCTTTCACTATAATAATCTTTTATGTTATCGCTTCGTATAACGACTTGATCGTTCTATGTGTTGACCTAATGCTAATTTGGAATGCTCTTTCATAGATAATCTAAAAAAGATAAAGAATAAAGTGAAGAGGCAAAAAATATTAAAAAATAAATAAATATAAAAATTTGATTTATAAAGTGACATTGTTCCACGAAAAACAAAACCGACTCATTTTGTGGAAAAACTAGTCATTTTAATTTAAAAGCGAAATTATTGAACCGATTTTGATAAAACTTCTATGGAACTAATTTATACATATATCCTATCAGATAATAATAATTAATATAATTACTCTTCTCCATCCAGAGGTTGCCTGGAAGAGATCGCTCTTAGCGATAAGGTCGCCCATTGTTTTCTCATTGTGATTATTTATTGTAATTGTTTGTATTTATAATCACTTTACTATTGTAATCTTTTGGAGGAAACAGTAAAAAGAATCTATCTATCTATAAAAAAATAATTTTCCATATCGATTTATAACTGACGGATTTTTGAGGTAACAAACGTTAAAATAGTACATTACTGCAGCGGAAATCAAAAACACAATTTTACTTTTTAAGTTCAATGACGAATAATGAACAATAATAATTTTTCACGCGCCATGATGCTCCTTTGTTTTTTTTTTTTTTTTCAATAAACAGCTTTCTATTTGCAAGCCAGTTCGAAATTTAAATAAAACCTTTTATTAGTTACCTCCTTGGTAGCCATGTTTGGAAGTAAAAGGTCATTCCATTTTTAAATTACAGTACAGATATGAGTTTACATAGTAATTTATCTGGCCCCAAAACATGACAGATATGGATTTTCATACAACTTTTGCCGGCCGCTGCCCGCATGTATCTGGCCAGTACGGCAATTTGATTTATCTCTAAGAAGATTGTTAAAATAATGCTCACATTTCCAAGCATGTTTGAGAAAAATATATTTAGAACGTTCTTCTTTTAGGAGTCTGTAGAAAACAACATTGAATAATCTTTGCGAATCGCTAACCTGGCTGGTACTCATTAGGAGCTGTTCCAACACGCCCCCGCATCCACGAAATCCTATATATTAATTCTAATAAAAGGTAATATCGTGTAATCCGCTCCGCCCGCCCACAAACTTGAACGTAGCTGTGAGCGACACCGCGAGAATTATGACAATTGTAGAAACAGAATTGACGGTAATTTATTACTTTTTTGAACAAAGAAAGTGGCAAACAACCATACGGTAGGCATGGATAATATGAATACCGGGGGGGGAAGGGATTGTTAGTAATGGAGACTGAGAATCCCATTGCTAGCAATATACTCAACCAGGTCGACCTCCTCGCGGTTCCCCCTGGAAACTATCATGGTTAATTCCTGATGAATTCATCATGATGGGCTAACTGGCCTGTTTTCATTCTCATCAATCACCCTTCACTGGTACTCCGCCAGCGTATCCCGTTAGCGCGGGTAGGGTTACCATACCATTTTCACCCATTAAAAAAAAATATGAACACTCCCCGCTGTCTGTCCCTATGTATGCTTAGATCTTCAAAACTACGCATTGGATTTTCATGTGTTTTTTTTAATAGATAGAGTGATTCAAGAAGAAGGTTTATATGTACGAGTATAATACATGCATAATATAATATCTTGCTATTTTGCGCGACAATTTTTTCGAAATTGTATGTTCATACTTTAATCAGTATTAAGGTTAATTTTTAAACCACTCTGTAGTATATTTAGTATCAGCATTGCACCTGTGCGAAGCCGGGGCGCGTTTCTAGTTTACTATATTCCAAATCACAGTCCAAATTAATGCGTCTCCGATATTCGTCATGCAAATGATTGCCTCTTTAATTCAAAAGATAAAATCGCCCGCGTTGTAAATAGTCAACATTTATAAGAAATGCAAATTCGGGCAATTTTTATGTGCAACCAAATGACTCGAAGCGCCGCTCGGGCACGCTGCTCGATAGCGAATATAAACGCTTCATTGAAATACTTTGCTACCTTGCTGCGTTCGATGCTAACTTGTGCAGTTTGAAACTTGCTAAAATGAAATTTAATCGTTGTAATAAAAATTTACATTAGAAAGAAAGAATATATATGTATTAACTGCTTAACTCTATACTTAACTCAGTTCCTCTGTCCCATTCGTGTTTTGCATGGCTATGTTTCGGTTTGAAGGGTGGGATATGGCGTGAATTTACAGGGTACAGAGGAATAACACCTGAGTCCTCAGGAATGGCAACGCATAGGGGGTATCATGGGCGAAACAGTATATTCTGTTATGTCCATGGTACTGCTCATGTCTATAGGCGACGGTTACCACTTTCCATCAGGTGGACCGTCAGCTTGTTTGCCATTCTAAGTTGTATAAAAAAAACTTAATAATAATGATTTATTTGCTTGAAATGTGGCCTATGTGGCTTGGTTTAAAATAATGAAAGTGCCACATTTTGTCTTGTCTATAGGCGTACAGTAATATATATATATATATATATATATATATATATATATATATATATATATATATATATATATATATATATATATATATATATATATATATATATATATATATGATGTCCTTTCATGACATGACCTTGATTTTCAGTTGCATCAATTTGTTGAAACCTAACCTTGTTTGGAGTTGTGTAAAATTTTATCAACCGACTTAAAAAAAGGAGTAAGTTCTCTTTTCAGTTGTATTTTTTTTAAATTCGTAATCTCAGAACTATTATATTTATAAACCAATATGGAAAATTCTTTTTTTGTCTAAAAATTACCAGATTGATCCCATAGAATTGTTAGAATCGGTTAAGTAATTTGGTTTTTGAATCATAATATGATTGAAGTCGTTTTTTTTTTTATGGAAAAAAAATTTACTTGTTTATTAATAGCTTACTCGACAGACATCGAAAGCTATTATGTGTTTGATTGCAACATTTGATTGAAACGTTTGATTTGACAGCTGTGAATAGAGAACAACTTGTTTGGGAACAAGAAAAATGGGGTTTTTAGGATTTTTCTCGATTATTCTCTTCATAAGAACTGTTCTCGAACTTAAATGAATATTTGACAAAAAAAATGCCAAATTAATGCAGCCATACTCAAGTATTGTACTTTTCTTTTATATACAGAATTTACTATATTAAATCTACTACGAGAATAAAGGATCTGAATGTACACAGGTCCGAGAATCTAAGGTCTATACGAAGTTTCCCGATTTACTTCAGGATTTCTGTCAATAATATTAATTCGTTTTAAAGTACAAGAGTTTAAACCTTTAAAAAAACATATAAGTACGTATTTCCTTCTTCAATAAAATCTTAAACGTTTAATATATTTATACGAATTCGAATACATTTAAAAAGCTTATTTCCCGTTTATATTTTTATAAAATAAAATTATTTTAATTGCACAAAACAAAATTAAATGATATTGTGCGGATATATGGGGTCTTCAAAAGGATGTATTAAGAATTTGTCAGGGTCGGCAACGAGCACGTGACAACCGAGACAGGGTGTGTGCTTGTTTACCACTTTAGTGCGATAAAAATCAATTAAAGGAAAATATATAAAAAATTTTAAGAAATAAATCAAAATAAATGTAAATACATAACGTAAATTAAATAAATAAGTAAATGTTATATAGATCACAATTGACATAATTCATAAATAAGTGAAAATCAAGTGCAAACTAGCTAGCGGCGCAGGCAGCGTTGACAAGCCGAATTGAGCCAGGTCGAGTGAGGGTTTTGTAAATCAGAATGGAATTTCGCCGGTCCTCTGTGCCCGATAATTCCTTTCATCGTGCAATAGTACAAAGCCCTCCGCCCTCCGGATTTGCTGCGAACTCCTCTAATGACCTTTTTGTCTGCCAGCTCCCTGGCCCTGTATATTGTACAAATATTGATTGACTCGTACCCGGTTCTAGCTGGAAAATTCACGTTCTCCACGCTTCTGTAAGAGTTCGTGATTTAATATTTTATTAGATTTTTTTGAGACACTAAAAAGCAAAGTGAGCGACTTCTCGCGCTATACGATCATATGGGTGTTATGGGAAATACTATCTTGGTATCTTCACTCTAACTGATTCAAGTCTATAAGAAATCGCGAGAGGACTATTTTTTTTGATGGGTGAAAATGGAATACTAACTCCGCCCGCGCTAACGGAATACGCCGGCGGGGCACCATTGAGTGATGATAGGTGAGGATGAAGCAGGTCAGTCAGCCCATCGTGACGAATTCAACAAGAATTGCCCACGATGGTTTCCAGGGGGAACCACGTGGAGATCGACCCAATAAGGCATATTGCCAGCAATGGGGCCGTCAAACTCCATTGCTGACAATCCCTTTCCCCCCGCGAGAGGACTATTATAAAATCCCTTGTCACTATGTTTGTTCACACTAATCTCCCAAACCTCCCCATCGATCTTATTAAATTTGTAATTGCATTATTTGCTCCAACTTAGAGATAGATAAATAATTTTTAATAAGTATTTATTTTGTAACAATATTACGTTTTATTAACATTATTTTTAAGAATATTGTAACTAAAAAATATTAATAAGCTAATACTAACTAAGAAGTATTTAAGATTACTTTCCATAGAGTTTCTGATGTCTTAGAAAGGCACAATAAATGGTATACTTTCAGACATTTTGGCACATAGTTAAGAATTCCTTTACTCTTATACATTAATCAACACTCATAATTTGTTAAAATAATTTATTAATTTGGATAACTATTGTACAGACTTTTATTTTCTGTTCACTGTAATAAATTATGTATATATTATATGACTAATGAAAGGAAATATAATGTAGAATATAGAGAAATAGACACCTGGCTGTGTTTCTTTCATTTAAAATTAACCTACACATTAGCAAAATAAATTCATTTAATTAATTTCATTGCCTCTTGCATCCTGTAAAAGTCGGATTGTTTCTGGAGAGAATACACCGGGTGTGGACCACTATTTTAATGGGGTGAAAATAGCATGGCAATCTGCTATTTTCAGAACCTGAATAATTATTTAACAATGCATTAAAAAGGTGAGTTCGATCAACTTTAAAGTTAGTTTCTTCTCCTTGGATAACAGAATGTGATGATGGTAATGCGGTGCTGTTCGTACAATCGGTGGTGATAAAAGATGTTGATTTAAATCTAATAATGATTTATTCACGATGTGTGGTTTAATTACTTTTGGCAGCCTGCGCTATTGGTTCATATATACACTTGTCTTCCGTTTGTATTCGTTCGGCTAAAACCAGTGAAAGGTTACAAAGGTGATAGGTGAAGAAAAATCTACTAAAACAAAACACCAATGCATAACAAAATTAGTCCGACTCTCCCGTGACAGAAATCGGCTGCCATTAAGCGTACATAAATTTGTCAGTCATGCAAAATCTTTATTACAGTTTAAATCTTAGATTCATAAGCTGGCAAATAACATAATACACTTAGGCTAAAACAGTTAATTAATAAAAATTTTGATGAAGATATTATTATGATGAAAATTTACTTTTATTAATTTTTACACCTGATATTTAATAGCGGCGTAAGCGTCGATCATGGCGCATGGACGAATACTAAGCGATCAAGCGGGTGGCGGGAAGGGAAAATTAGCAAAGTTGCCAACTTGCTAGTGCTTTTAGATTCCGAGAAATTTTTATTGTTTCAACCCACCTTTGGTTCAATTCTCCTCGGTCTCCCCTATAGTATACTTTCAGACATTTTGGCACATAGTTAAGAATTCCTTTACTCTTATACATTAATCAACACTCATAATTTGTTAAAATAATTTATTAATTTGGATAACTATTGTACAGACTTTTATTTTCTGTTCACTGTAATAAATTATGTATATATTATATGACTAATGAAAGGAAATATAATGTAGAATATAGAGAAATAGACACCTCTTTCATTTAAAATTAACCTACACATTAGCAAAATAAATTCATTTAATTAATTTCATTGCCTCTTGCATCCTGAGGTAGACACGACCACTTTTTAATGGGTGAAAATAGCATGGCAACCTGCTATTTTCACCAAATTAAAAAGTGGTAAATGTACCACAATGTATGAGATGCTGCTGTTCGTACAATCGGTGGTGATAAAAGATGTTGATTTAAATCTAATAATGATTTATTCACGGTAATTACTCGCCTGCGCTATTGGTATACACTTGCGGGGCACCAGTGAAAGGTGATAGGTGAAGACTAAAAGGCAGGTCAATTAGTCCATCGTGACGAATTCAACGATAAATTTGTCACGATAGTTTCCAGGGGGAACCGCGTGGAGATCAACCTGATCAGTAGCTATAGGGACGAACCTCCCCATTACTAACAATCCCTTCCCCCGACACGATCACTCGCCCCCCTCTTAAATACGCCTATGACTAAACACATGAGAATATAACTTACCTAGCAAACAAACAATTGAAGTTTTTTTTTATATAACTTAGAATGGCAAACAAACTGACGGCCCACCTGATGGAAAGTGCTAACCATCGCCTATAGACATGAGCAATACCATGGACATAACAGAGTATACTGTTTCGCCCATGATACCCTCATGCGTTGCCATTCCTGAGGACTCAGGTGTTATTCCTCTGTACCCAGTAAATTCACGCCATATCCCACCGTTCAAACCGAAACACAGCCATGCAAACACAACTGCTTCACGGTTGAAACAAAGATAAAGAGGTGTCGTAAACAACTCTATACAAAGTATTCCGGCTATAATAATCGTTCACAATATCAAATACGCGTGACTTATCCCCAAATAGATACGTCGATAACCCTTCGTTGCAAAAAAAAATAAATAATTCAAATTGCACCGTGGACCGGTGAGATAATCGCGTACAAGTTCACTCGCATCCCTCTTATCTTTTCTTGGGCGGGCCTTCCATTTCGCCCGACCCCTTCTTAAGGGATAGCGTGGTCGAAAAATATATTCTGACACGTAACCTCTACTTTCAATCATTTCGGATCCGGCTCGAAGGACCACAATGTATGAGATGCTGCTGTTCATACAATCGATGCTAAGAAAAGATGTTAGTTTCATTGTAACAATGATTTATTGACGATAATTGTTAATGATTGATGAATGACGCGTGCCGCCGTGGAACGATATATGCATCAGCTATTAACTGTTTTTGTTTTGTTTTATACAATTTAGAATGGCAAACAAGCTGACGGCCCACCTGATGGAAAGTGGTAACCGTCGCCCATAGACATGAGCATGATACCCCCCATGCGTTGCCATTCCTGAGGACTCGGGTGTTATTCCTCTGTACTCAGTAAATTCACGCCATTATGTGTCTAATTTCATTCACTTTCATCACACACACTCATCTCTCCTACATTCACGTTTGTTCTGAAGAGACACACGCAGTATGTTCCCGAGCCCAATTTTACACAATCTATTTTGATAGACATGGGGATTTCCACGAAGGCTACGCCAATTCTGAACGTACTTAATTATTCATTTTTAAGCGAAAAGATGTATACGCGTGTTAACCCCATGCTAATTCCGGTACGATTGAAATGGTGTGTCTCTAGGGTTCCGTGCCTCCAAAAGAAAAAAACGGAGCCCTTATAGGATCATTTTATCCTTTCATCATCTTTCATTATCGGTCCGTTCATCCGTCAGTCCATCCGCAAAGGGAGTCAAAACCTATAGAGTATTTCCCTTTGACTTGAGAGTCATGAAATTTGGCAGGAAGTAATATCATATAGCACAAGTAAAGGAAAAAATCCAAAAACCATAAATTTGTATTTATTTGTTGCGCGAGCCCGACTTGCACTTGAGCAGCTTTTTGAGGTCGCCCTGATAGGTCGGGTCGACCTCGACGCGGTCCCCCCTGAAAACCATCATCATTGATTTATTATTGTATTCATCCAACCCTTCCTTTCTCGTGGATGTCGTAAGAAGCGACTAAGGGAGAGCGGGGCATGGGCAGCAGCGTCCCTCTTAAAACATCTCCAAAGCCCAACTACGGTTGCCAATCTGTCTGTCAAGCATTGTAACTACTGTCGAAATCCTTCAAAAGGGAGGCTTATGTTCTATATATATATATATATATATATATATATATATATATATATATATATATATATATATATATATATACACATATACATACCTACACTATCCTGCAATATCATTGTACAATACAATTCAGATTAAATATACAGGTACTTCGTCTTAATGCAGTGCCCCATTATGCCAGCTTTAATACGTAAGGTTTTCGCAAAGCCGATCAGAAGAGGCAGCCCGCGGCCCGCGGCCCGCGGCCAACCCGGCCGTCCCACCTCCATTCGAATCAAATTTACAACGCAAAATATATATTATACCTGTAGTAAATAAATCTCCACTTAATGATACAGTCGTTTTTCGGACTTGGGTTTGATTAATCCAACAATATAGTTGCCGAATACTAAAAGACATCCGAGTTAATTGTGTCCTATGTTACACTATGAATGAGACTTCGTGAATAGTAAATATTGGTCACTTAAACACGTTTAATAGTCGGAAAGGATTTAATATACATTTTTTTTTTTATACGCATCTCATGATATGTTAGTTTGGTGGAAGAAACAGTGTCTGTTATTATTTTAGATTCAAATACTTTTAATTAAACCACTCTCACATATTTATGTCTCAAATTTACAAAAATTTTTTTTATACAACTTAAAATGGCAAACAAGCTGACTGTCCATCTAATGAAGGGTGAGATATGGCGTAAATTTACAGGATACAGAGGAATGACACCTGAGTCCTCAGGAATGACAACGCATGGGGGTATCATGGGCGAAACAGTATACTCTGTTATGTCCATGTCACTGCTCATTTCTATAGGCGACGACGACGGAAGCGGTAAGCTTCCCATCAGATGGGCCATCAGCTTGTTTGCCATTCTAAGTTGTATAAAAAAAAAATTTAATTACAGAAATACAATTAATAAAGTATAAAATATTTTTTTATACTAAAACGAAATTAGGTGTGCACTTGTTTTTACTAAATCATATTATTATATTTTACTAGCATAATCCCACGCCTTTACCTGCGTGAATCAGTATATAAAATATCCTATATGATAAGTCAAGATACAATCTACCAGTTTGTTTAGTAGTTTTTACGTAAAATAGTAACAAAAAATTGTCCGTCTATCTATCCATCCGTCCATCCATAATTACTAATTTTCCCATTTATAATACCATAACACTGAGACAAGACTAACATAAGGCCTGATATGAATCAAGTCTCTCCCTATTGAGGGTTTTACCAGTAGTCGCCACGCTTGGTAAACGTTAGGTATTGGTGATAATAAGAGACGCTGCTGTTCAATACTCAACCATTAAGTTCCCTTAGTCGCCTCTTACGACTTACATGGAAAGGAAAGAGGTGATCCATTCTATACCGGGACTACACGGTTCTTTATAATACTAATATATTTTTTGTATAAATGAAAAGCAGTGAAATAAATAGACGTTTAAAGTCAATATATTTATAGAATATTAAACAGTGCGTAGACACTCAAAAACTATTTGTATAACTTGGCAAATTCACATTTATAACTAATGCTGTAAAGTCCACAGAAGATGGAAACTAATCAGAGCAAAGTTAATCAAAAGAGATTTGATTGCAATCGTTTGTAGACTGTAGAACTTTTAATTAAACAATTCCAAATAGATACGTTGCAAACAAAATTTTAACTAGACCAAATAAACTCAATTATTTGACATTCCAATCAAATGAAATGGAAACAAAAAGTTATTTCACTCAACTAGGTGTTATTTTGCAAATTTCATATCACTGAATTATTTTTTAATGTTAAATATAATTAAAAACTATCACAAACAATACACACATGCCTAATTCATTAAACGGTTAAAACGCCAAAAAATTCACTTGCATATCTATATAAATAAAAATTAATCACCAAATTTGCACAAAATGCAAGAATCTCGAGAATGGGTCAACCAAATCGAGATATAAAAAATTTATTTAAATATTTATTGAAATTCTAGGAAAATTCTTATGAAAAATCGTATAAAAATTATCTTTAAAATGTAATAAATCGATCAATAATTTATTTGTGTATATAAATGTAAATAGATTGCCAAAATAAATAGCAAGCTCTCTATAAATCAACCCAAAACGTGTATAAATAATTAAAATAAAATAATTTAATTTAAAATACATTCATGAAATAATTTTTAAGTGCCTAATATTTTCTAACAACTATGTGATATTATAAGTATTTAATTTTACATACATCAATAAAAAAAAATTTCTATTTCCCCTACCGACCGTAGAGGGAATACCTGAGGTCAATAGCATTTGACAGAACAATATCTGTCGGATAAGCTAATTTAAAATATAAGCAAGTATATAATATTACAACGTTACCAAAAATACTGAACTAATCTAATTTAGCAACGAATACGAATGGAAAACGAACGTAAAAAATGATTATAACTTGTACAAAATTTCACTTCTAAGAAGGGCTTCGAAAAATAAACACATTAATACAGCGGGTATAAAATTATTACGCACGTTGGAAACACGCTGTTGTTTTTAATAATTGGGCTCCTCTAAAGCCTTTGCTGGCCTTATTAAGAGAAATTTTCAAGTGTACCACTCGCCCTGGGGCTAGCCGGCCGACAAGGGGCAGGCTAACGTAAAAATGTACATACCTACTAATTTGTTTAACAGATTTTGAGAAAGGTTTTCGTAACAGTTCAGCTGAACTTCTGTGGTTGAGATCCCATATCAAAATCGCGTAAAAGTTTGTGCTAAACTCACTTTATTTCGCAATTCTCACTCCTATTATATTTTACTTGAAAGTTTATATTATTTTGCCGCTACAGTATACGTGTTTGTGTATGGTAGTTTTTTGCCTTCGTACGCGTGGAACTCTAAAGTAGGAAAGACTTTTTTTTTACAACGCAGGCGGCTAACGAGCATGCGGCTCCCCTGGTGGTAAGTGACTACCGCCGCCCATGATCACCCACAACACTAACGGCATTGCGGATGTGCTGCCGGCCTTTTAAAAAGGAATATACTCTTTTCTTGAAAGTTATGTTGTCGTATCGGTTCGGAAAGACGTTAAAATAGAGCTCTACTAGGTGACGTATCATAATAAAATTTACACCACATTTTAAGTTACACCTTCAGGAAAGCAACAAAAAATCGGATAATGTTCAACATATTTAACAGTAGTCAGTTATCGGCTGATGTAATGTGATGGTATTCAATTATAACTACTCCATAATATAACACAAAGTCGCTTCCCGTCTGTCTGTCCCTATATATACTCAGATCTTTAAAACTACGCAACGGATTTTGATGCAGTTTCTTTAATAGATAGAGTGATTCAAGAGGAAGTTTTATATGTATAATACATGCATAATATAGTAGAGAAACGATACGATAAATTAAAAAATATACATTAGAAATTGTATTTTGTAGTATATTTAGTATCAGAATTGTGTGACGCCGGGGCGGATCGCTAGTTTATTATACATCACACACAATACACATTCCCCGCCCATTGTAGGTCATTAGCAGAGTATGGGAAATTAAAATGAGTAATTAAAAATGAAGAAAAAAATTTAAAACGTAACATGCAGATTTTACGATTAACAACAGAAAAGAACACCGGCTTTAGACATGGCAACACCAGTTATTCTTCAAAAACCAAACTACAAAACTGATTTAATAAATATTTCTTTTGAACCAATCTAAAAATACAATCTTTCAAATAAAACAATATGCCAGGTTGTCTGGTAAGAGATTGCTTGTAGCGATAAGGCCGCCTTTTGTATATGCACATTCTGTATAAATACTCCTTGTATACATCTCTACTGTGCGCAATAAAGAGTTTATTATTATTATTTATTATTATAATAATTTTCCAAAGCGATTTATATATGATGGAGCTATGAGGTAACAATAAAAAAATGCAACTAAATTATTAAACCTTACCTACAACTTTCTTTTACAGTTAACGCTGCAAAAATGTCAACAATCACCTGAACACGTTATAAAGAAAAAAAATAAATTTTTAAAGTTTCTAGATTACGTCTATGAATAAAACTAGCAGAAACTATTGAATTATAAACCTAACATTCAGATTTATAAACCCCCACGACCTGTCCTCTAGGCACATTTCATAGCAACAATAAACTAAGCCTATTAACCAGGTATTTTATGTTTTCATTCAACTATACAAGTCCAGTATTGCGGGAACGACGTCGTAACGCGGCCGGGTTACCGGGCTGTCCCAAGGCGTCAGGCAATAAGCCTGTATTAAATGACAAATACACATCCAGCTAAAGCCAGTTATAAACGTCGTTACGGCGTGGCGCAAGCGTTAAGAGATCAACGGGAATATAAACCACTATATATCTGTATATTTTAGTGTATATATATATATATATATATATATATATATATATATATATATATCAATAATTAAATATATCTCACATTTAATAACGATGTGAAAAACTCGATCGAAATGAATATAACTGAGTTGTGACCATTTTGTGTTACTATAGCATACGCATGAAGGAAGAAAAGTGTTACTTGTTTTATATATTTTGCTTTTTTTTGTATATGCATTCTTTTATCTCTTTTTACTGTATATATTGTTATTTGTGCGCTGTAAGTAATGCAAATAAATTATCTATCTATCTATATAGATATCCGACTAACCAAACTGGACAATACCAAAATGAGTTATTACTTTTTTTTCCACTATCAATGTCCAGAGAAACCCAATGTATAGATATTGTGGCTTTGTTAATATTAACTATGCCTACTACTCATATATTCATTCAAAAAATCTATGTTTAGTCAACTGTTAAATATAGATTTTCCTTATATAATATAATAGTATATATGTACAATAGTCCTGTACCAAAATTACTACACCCTAGAGATAGGGTTCCTGTAATAATAAGTAAATAATTATTTATTACAAATATAAAGACAGAAATTTATACATCAAAACATCAATTAGATATCCAAATACAAAAAAAAAATTACATCTCCCATCTTAATCTTACATCTAGCTCTGTTGGTATGGGAAACTAAACATTTTTTGGTATATATCAATCTATATTTTAGTGATGTTTTAAAAACCAAACTGCGGTTGCCAACCCACGTACCAAGCGTGGCAACTACTTGCAAAACTCCCTTATGGGGGAGGCTATGTTCAGCAGTGGATAGTTAAGGACTCATACAACCGATCAATATTACTTTCGACAAAATATTCAGTATGTAGTACAATACATCCTTAAAAGGTAATCCAACTACAGCTATACATAGTTAAATAAGTGTGTAACAAGTACGTATATGTATAAGTATATGGCATAAAATTACAGGGTACAGAGGAATAACGTTTAAGTCCTCAGGAATGGCGACGCATGGGAGGTATCATGGGCGAAACAGTATACTCTGTTATGTCCATGGTACTGCTCATGTCTATAGGCGACGGTTACCACTTTCCATCAGGTGGGCCGTCAGCTTGTTTACCATTCTAAGTTGTATAAAAAAAACCGCTGCGTTACTTTGTAATTTAAATAATTTACAGTAAGTCATGATACACAGAAGTTATTTTTAGGCATCTTACCTATAGCAATGACGTAGTTGATGTCCGTAGTTCCTACTTACATATGACGGAGTTCACTCACGTTGTATCATTATTATAATATGCTTGAATGCCAAGGTATTAAGGTCATCCGTCATATATGAATATATTTTTCAATATATTTCTGAGCCACTTATTTTTACAAGCGCTCTTGTAATTTATTAAGCACGAACATTCATTGAGTCCATTTACAAACGTATGCTGTCAATGTAGTAAATAACTATAGTTAATTACTGTGAACTTAACCTGTTAACTATGTATATTAAGTCTAAAAACAAACGCGAAATTGGAAATAGTTTAATATTTCATATAATAAACAACTAAATGCAGATCATAAACTTGTTACTTAATAATATCGATACCAACATTTGGTAAAGCTCAGTTCAGGCTTTGACTCATAGTTTATTCACTGTTAGTGATAATTTTAGTACTTAATGGACGTAACTACTCTTTCCAATCATTAAATTATTCATAACCTAATTAATTTCCTATTTAACATGTATAATAACCCTATATAACATCTACGTTATAGTTAAAAATAGATTAGTGCCACAGTTAAACTCACAAGTTTAAATACAATACAATAAGTACATGTATACCTACTGTTTGCTAGCATCTAAAAGTGTGAAAATAAATGTTCTAATAAAAAAATCTAAGTTGTAATAATTATTAATTTAAGACGCTATGTAATCTCGGTATAATATGGATCATCTTTTCCTTTCCCATGGGTATCGTAAGAAGCGACTAAGGAAACTTAATGATCGAGAGACGTGCAGCAATATCCTTCCTAAAACATCTCCAAATCCTATCTGCGGTTGCCAGCCTACCTGCCAAGCGTAACAACTACTGGCAAAACTCCCCTTATGGAGAATCTATAGCTGATTAAATGCGGTAATTATTTACATCCCATGACATTATCATTCTTCTTATAACGCCTTGCCAACTAAAGG
Organism: Galleria mellonella; assembly: GCF_026898425.1. Taxonomy (NCBI): domain Eukaryota; kingdom Metazoa; phylum Arthropoda; class Insecta; order Lepidoptera; family Pyralidae; genus Galleria; species Galleria mellonella. The sequence continues at coordinate 4,474,036 of NW_026442112.1, forward strand.
TTGGCTTTCAGCTCACGGGATCTTTTTAGTCTCTTGCGAGATGGAATAATTCGCCTGCACACACAATACCCGTCCACTCCCGGACATTGCGGAGGTAAGACTTTTTTCTACGACCGACTCTTCTCTTGTTAGCAATTTTGTCCATCATCATGACGGAGGGTTGAGGGCGCCATGTAGGTAATATATAAAAAGTAACATGTAAACTATCATATATTTGAACTATTTTTTATCTCTGAATATATATTTTTCTAGATGCAAAATATCTATTTAACTAGCTATATACCAAATCTGCCAACAATTTACGCATCTGATACTCTCAAACTTCTTAATTCAATAAATAAATTAATATATTTTATCTTATTAAACAGTATTGCCTGTAGTATATATTTCTACTCACATCTTTACTTACTTACTCCAAATATAAAGTTCAAATTAACTGCTTTTATATATTTGAGACCTTATTTCAACATAATTAAGTTGAAATTCATTACCCATTAAATGTGATTAGAGTGTAAAATACATACACACAGAGGTAACAAAGTATTTCTCACTGTCATCTCTGTGTGTTCTTAATCACACCTATAAGATATTGTGTGCACTCCAAGTTTAAAGTTTTATTAATTTCATACGACGCTCAAAATCCTCTTAAACTTTTCTACTTAATTACAACATAACATTTCACTCTTGACACCCGTCTACACTCGTAAAGTTAAATTGTAAAACGATATTATAACGCAATATAAAAGTTAATTCCGCAAAAGTCGCCCGCCGCTCGTGCCTTGGGGCGACCCGATAAACACCGTTAGAGGGCGCAGCGCACTATTTACCAAGCTTATGGGCAAGGCGAGCGCAAAATTAAGAGATTCTCTCTGCGGCAGTACAAACAGTGTGAGACAACCCTTATTAAAAGCGCCCCGTTCAACCATTTTAAAATGAAGACGTAGTGATAAGAGCAGTATTTGTTTAGGAATCAGCGTTCCTCGCCCGTAATCATGTTGTAATGTATGCTCTAACAATTCTAACTGTGTGTGTGTCATATAAAATTATACGATTTTGTGTATTAAAAGACGTACTCATTTGTTACACAACGAGGTTTTTGGCTTGAATGGAACGAGTTTAAAATGAAGTTTGAAAGCTTTAATAAATTAATATAGAGTAAAATAACATGTTATTTTAGCGTTTCTAGTTTAAACTTTTAATTACTTGCTTGTAGATTGAAACTAAAGTGACGTAATATAAGTGGATACTTAATTTTTTTAATTTAAATTTCATTAATAAAATAAGGTGCTATCCTTAATCTATGTTCCTAACTCAGGGCATAGATTTTTCATTCTTTTCTCTATGCCTAGTTCTCTTTTTATAAAGCTATCTCATTTTCCATGCATTCCCAACTAAATTTGTGAACTATTTAGAAATTTAAATTAGTTTTAATAATTCAATTGAAAAGCAACATACGAAGCAAATTACAAACAAATATCAAAAAAAAATTAAATTTAAACAAAGCTTACATTAAATTCTAGTCTTTATTCTTGTAATGGTACGATACAAAATATCATTTCTTCCGTTTACTTTAGCTCTCATAATTTGAATCACTCATTGTCTATGCCAAACTTGTAAATGATAATTAGCATTTATGTGTCCCTAAGGCGTAGCTAGTTGAATTTCAAAGGGGGAATGTTTGTTATTAAAGGAAGACTAACAGCCCCATATAACCTGCCAGGTTGAGGTGCGTGCAACCTGCTGTTCCATAAACCTTCATAGTAAATTATTTGTGAATTCAACATGATGGCCAACTCATTCGACTACATCCTCGCCTATCGTCACTCATTGGTAACACACTTTCATTAAATAATAAATTTTTTTTTATACAACGTAGAATGGCAAACAAGCTGACGGCCCACCTGATGGATTTTCTATTATGGTTAGATGGATAAAGTTATTTCTTTATACAAAGCTAGTTATATTACATGGTTTGTTATCTCATGTTAAGCAAAGATTGCTTTGTTATAGGAGAAACTGCTCTTTCTTAAAAAATAGTTAAATTTCATAATCATTACAATTTACTTTTTCTTTTTTAATCAACATGAATTTATTTATTTATTTTTACACAATAATACAAAAAATTTTAAAAAGTACAAATCACCTAAACATACGTCCTTTTAACGTTTTTTTTTTTTTATACAACTTAGAATGCCAAACAAGCTGACGGCCCACCTGATGGAAAGTGGTAACCGTCGCCTATAGACATGAGCAGTACCATGGACATAACAGAGAATACTGTTTCGCCCATGATACCCCCTATGCATTGCCATTCCTGAGGACTCAGATGTTATTCCTCTATACCCTGTAAATTCACGCCATATCCCACCCTTCAAATCGAAACACAGCCATGCAAACACATCTACTTTACGGTTGAAACAGGAATGGGACAGAGGTACCCAAGCAAACGACTTTTGTACAAAATCTCCCTCTGGTCCAGAAGTTGGGAAAACAAAACTTTAAACGTACTTTAATGGAATTTTGTTTACTAGGTACTACAAACGGGTGAGTGGACAATAAAATGTAGACGTTATTCGCTAAAAATGTTATCAGTAACAAATGTTACAGGCGGTGCTCGCAGAATTGTCGGATGCGAGTTGGGAGACGCGTGCGGATTATTGCGCCGTGCTGGTACACAGATCGGGTTTATTGTTATGTGAACTGGATACCTGTCCGCCCGCTGTGCTGCACAGTCCGCGGCGCGATCTACAAGCGGAAGGCTTTTTTAATGCATGATAATGGAATGGTAGCCCCGCCTGCGCTAACGGTATACGTTGGGGGAAAGGGATTGTTAGCAATGGAGTTTTACAGCCCCATTGCTAGCAATGTGCCCTATTAGGTTGACCTCCACGCGGTTCCCCCTGGAAATCATCGTGAACAATTCTTGTTGAATTCGTCACAATGGGCTAACTGACCTGTTTCATCCTCACCTATCATCCTTCACAGGTGCCCCGCCGGTATATTATTACTGATAGATTATTATATTTTTATTACTGATAGTGCGGGTGGGGTTACCATTTCATTATCACCTATTAAAAAAAAACGGTATACACTCACGGGGCATCAGTGAGGGATGATAGATAGATAATGAAAAAGCAAATCAATTAGCCCATATTGATAAATACACATGGAATTCAGCACGATGGTTTCCAGGGGGAACCACGTGGAGATCGACCTGAGAGGGTATGTTGCTAGTAATGGGACAGGTAGCCCGCATTACTAACAATCCCTTCCCTTTAAAATATATATATATATATACTCTCTAAAAATATCAATATAATATACACTGTTTTTTTTTTATATATACATATATATTAAAAAAAAGTTAAAATATATGTCAGCCTACAGTTTCGTATCGGTACTTTAGTCCATAAGTGTCTCACTAAAAAAAATATATTAAATCCAATATTGTACTGGATAAATTTTATAGGTACGCATATTTCCCATACATATATCCCATCACACGCGCTCTAGCTACGTATGAAAACTCCAACGGTTGCATTTCTCTTTACTGCCCGTTTTTAGTTACGCTTTATGTTCAGTATATTACCCCAGTACCCTTTATGGGTAAAAGTTATATATCTTTTTTATATATTATTTGTTTAGTTTAACATTATAAAACGTTACATTGTCGCAATCCAATTCTTATTAACATACATGTTTACATTTAACATAGAATGAAAAGATATTAAATTGTTACAATATTTAACAATATTGCTTAAAATTGTAACAATCAATAAAAGTATAATAACCAGATATTTTATATTTATATTTTTTATTTTATTATATATTTTATTAATTTAAGTTTTACAAAAAGTATGTAAATATATTAAGTTATTTATAACTCAGATACGATGAACAGATTTGAATGAATCCAGTAAATATGCTATTGTATACTGTATTATATTTATCGTAGTAATATATTAAGTTATTTATAACTCAGATACGATGAACAGATTTGAATGAATCCAGTAAATATATACTGTATTATATTTATCGTAGGTTAACATATTCTAAAAACGCGAAATATAATTGTTTCTTACTAATTTATAAATATGAAGACAATATTTTTTTACCTCTTAGTATGTTAACAACTCCACCAGTCGCCCTTAAAATAAGTACATATTTTAATGTTTGTTCACAACTAAACGGCTGGACCAACTGTAACGTAATTCGGTACAGAGATCAATCATATGCTGAATGAACACAGAGAATACTTTTTGTCCAAAATTACGCGAAAACCTTTGATATACAAAAATAAGAAACGGAGAAAAAATTCCGAAAGCACTTATTACGAAGCTGATAAACTGTTCCACCAAAAATATATGTACGACAAGTTGAAGCCCGCGATGTGCCAAATTATCATGTGTATACGCCCTCTGGCGGCGCCTTATTGAAAACATTTACATATCTATGTAGGTATCAGGAGACCGAACGTGCGCCCCGCGCCCCACATATTGTAAAGTAGTGATGGGCCAAATTTTCCGTATCCATCCCATTACCGTGACATCTCTATCCACGGATATTTCTTCCCAGCTCTACTTCTTTTTTTTTATACCACTGAGGTGGCAAACAAGCATACGGCCCACCTGATGGTAAGCGGTTGCTGTAGCCTATGAACGCCTGAAATACCAGAGGTATTACGCGTGCGTTGCCGACCCTGAAGAAACCTCTTTATCCCCCTTTTGAAGAACCCCATGCTGTAGTCTCTTGGGAAAACCTCGATTGGAAACAACTGTTAGCCCTATAAATGACATTATATCGACCTCTTCACAATGCTCCTGCTTCCAGCAGCAGTATTTCCGAACCGATACAACATAACCTTTAAGAAAATAGCATATTCCTTTTTAAAAAGCCGGCAGCACATCTGCAATGCCGTTGGTGTTGCGGGTGACCATGGACGGCAGTAGTCACTTACCATCAGGTGAACCGCATGCCCCCTGTGTTGTAAAAAAACCGTCGAAGATAATTCTTGTTAGTTTCGTCATCTATCATAAAGATTTCAATTTCCACTGTGCTTGATTTGTAACACCATTTTATATATTTCTTTTTGTACTAACAGTTAAACATTTATATGTATAAATGAAGATACCAGTAGACAATGTGTTTTTTTTTATATTTTAAGAGGTCAGACCACTCTGAAAAATACAATTTTTTTTTTATGTTTTTATTATATTGCCCACATATGGATTAGTATGTTTATATATATATATATATATATATATATATATATATATATATATATATATATATATATATATATAATAGCTTATATATATATATATATATATATATATATATATATATATATATATATATATATATATATATATATATATAATAGCTTATCAATAAGTGCTTTTTCGACATGTTTGAAGTGTAAAATACATAATATTTATTTCTGAAAAAATTTAAAACCTATCAATGTAAAATTTAAAAGAACAAACTTGTAATAATAGGCAGAGATAAGATTATTACATAACAGACATCAGAATAAAGCGACTTATTATAATACCAATGGAGCTGGTAGTAATTTTAAACGAGCGAAGTCTCTCGCATCGCATCGCATCACTACGGCGAAGAATATTGGCAAAGTTGACGGTGAAATTCGTCTACGATTTAGTGACGGGCTTAAGGTAATGACGGTTATTTTCGATCGATTCGAATTTCATAAGACAGCGATTTCCGAACGTTTAGCAAATTGTATTACACGTACCGTCGCTGATACGCTTCAGAAATGCTACTATTCGATATCCGAACATTTTGTGCCATATTCTCTCTTATATTAGACTCCTCGAAGTTGCCGTGAAATAGGGCTCCATTACGCTTCTGTCTCTGAGAATATCTGTGATATATTTTTTTACGCTATTAAGCGCTATATTTTACCGGTAATGTTTATTTCTCTCTACCTTCCGTCCGACAGTTTAAATAATGAAAGACACAATTGGAATTGCATATTCTTTTTTTATTCCCATAATAGTGGAAGGATTATGTTCAGCAGTAGACAGTTAACAGCCGATGTGAGCGACGCGTTCTGTGCCTCAAAACTCAATTATTAATAAAGTAGTTTGTCTATGTAATTGTCTCTGCGTGCGGTCGTTTTTAAACTTATAATCGGCGCAACGGACGCCACGCCCAGTCTGCACCTAGATACGATCGACACCACACGTCTATTTATTACCTGTAATTAACGAAAATAGAATCCAATTGTAAGAATCTTCGTTTTCTTGCCATCACCGTGACCTACCATATTCTATACCATACAGCCGATATGAAGAAAACGAATGTAAACACATTTTTGGAAATAGCTTAAAAGGCCGTCAGCACACCTGCAATGCCGTTGGTGTTGTGGGTGATCATGGGCGGCGGTAGTCACTTACCACCAGGTGAGCCGCATGCTCGTTAGCCCCCTGTGTTGTAAAAAAAAACTTTATTAGAAATACTTGACCTACCATAACATGAAGAGAATTCTGTAGCCCGCTCTATAACTTGGCTGTCGTTCATAAGCAATATTACGAGAGGGTATACCATGTTATTAATTGTCTGGCCAATTTCAATGATAACAATTGATTTCTTTTTTATTATATTTATAATTATTTTAAAAAAATGTCTTATTTATAAGTATAAACCTTCTCCAATATTTTTTATCGTATTCACTAATGGTGTATTATATATAGCATTTTCTATATATTTTAATTACAACATTTATATATTGGCCAAATAATGGATATATTAAATATCACGTATGCAATGAAGAACTTCGAAATGAATCTAGATATATCTACGACTGATATAGGCGATATCGAAGTAGATTATGACCTTTTTTCAGATTTCAGTGTCTAAAATCGATCGAACACTGATCAAAATATTTATAATTACTCCTCTCTATTCCCCTCCATCCGAAATTAACCTGAAAGAAATTTTTCGTCGATTGATGTAAGTAGCATATGATCCATTTCTCGTTTTTCTGTTCCTGCTAAGTATTCTGCTGTAGGTACCTAAACTTAAACAGAAAATCTGGATAAAAATATAATACCTCGAAGCAGAATAATTAAAGCAAAATAAATCCTTACTAGAAGATGTATCGGATAGTGTAGCCATCCCTAACGCCCGGTAATCCAGTTGAAAGTTTATTAACATAAAATAACAAAAGCTAATTAGCCTCCGGTTACGCTGAGCAGGGAGCGTCTCGCATAATATTACCAGCGCCGCTGCCTCCGTGCGCCTTAAATCTATGCCGGAGGCTCCAGGCGCGCCCTGCTTGCACCTCGCTTACCTAGGACACAGATAACGTTATTCCATAAAAATAAATATCCATATAGAACTGCCACTTACGTGCATTCTATTATAATGAATACGTTGGTGCGCTAACGGTTCGCGTCCAATTCACGTCCCTTTAAATCAGGGTTCGTAATCACAGGCATCGCAGTAAAAGAGTGTGTCACGTAAGTTCACTGTATATCGTAAAATTATTTATTAAATACGAATAAGTTTGTGACAACCCTACCAGCGTATGCAAGGTCTAAAGTGAAGAACACTTTGACGGAATAGAAAGTATATGACACTAATAGTGTCATATATACATACATACATATCTGTCACGCCTGTCTCCCATTAGGGTAGACAGAAACAATGAAACGCCAAATGCTTCGATTCAAACAAACCTCTTTCGCTTCTTCCACATTCATCAATCTTTTCATACACGCTCGCCGGTTACGGGTACTTTTAATTTGGCCCTTCTTCAGCACGTCGCCTATTTGGTCGACATACGTCCGTCTAGGGCGGCCCGTACCGACATCTCCATTCATTCTTGCTCGATAAATCTCTTTCGTAATTCTTCTTTCATCCATTCTCTCCAAATGACCAAACCAACGCAACATTCCTTTTCCGATTTTTGTCACTACATCGTCTTTCAGTCACTTCTACCAAATCTTTACTCCTATAGTCACGCTACACTAGTACCGAGTATTGTAATAATAAGCTACCGGAATACCAACTTAGGCCTTTTAAATCAATTCAGAAACGAGCAATAATAAAGTTTGGTAGCTACTACATTTGTCGGACCATAAAATTATGGAATTCCCTTCCAGGATCTGTGTTTCCTGCCAAGTATAACTTGGATTCCTTCAAGAGAGGCGTGAAAGTGTTTATATAAGCTGGCGTAGACTGGGCGCAGGTTAGATGCAATCTTGCGTTGAACATGCAGCCCACACAAATACATTTTATTATTACTTACCATCAGGTGACCCTGGAATTAATGTGTCGTACCATTATAAAAAATGGAAAGATTAGAGATTTGATAATATTTATACAATCGGCGATCTCTTAAGAGAATCTTTTACTAATAAAACTGAAGGTATTTCTCAAAGAAATATAAATCACAATATGTCCAAATAAAACAATTTATCATGGTGTCAATGTTATCTATAACATGGCGAGTCCTAGTCGAGTTTACGTCTTTTTTTTTTACTCACATTTATTTGAAAAATTTACTAAATTAGATGTTTATACATGTTTACAAAACAAAATATCTTAACGTTCCTATCTCGTATCATATTTGCCCTTAACCGTCCACTACTGAACATAAGTCTCCCCCTTGGGGGGGTTTGCCAATAGTTGCCACGCTTGCCAGACGAGTTAGGAACCGCAGTTAGGCTTTGATTTTAAGAGTAGTTTTTTTTTATGAATGAAAATGGTATGGTAACCCCACCTGCGCTAACGGGATACACTGGCGGAGCACCAGTAAAGGGTGATAGATGAGAATGAAAACAGGCCAGTTCGCCCATCATGATGAATTCATCAGGAATTAACCATGATAGTTTCCAGGGGGAACCGCTAGGAGGTCGACCTGGTTGGGTATATTGCTAGCAATGGGATTCTTAGTCTCCATTACTAACAATCCCTTTCCCGCCAGAGTTGTTTTATTAGGGACGTTGCTGCCCTGCTCTCGCCCTCCCTTAGTCGCCTCTTACGACATCCACAGTTAAGAAAGAGGTATTCTATGCGGACCACACGGCAATTTATAATATATATATATATATATGTATGTTATTTATATATTACTATTTTATATTAACGTCGTTTTTAATTCTATATCTATTTGCCCATCACTTTGCGTCATCAATTAAATTTTCTGTCGTTCCTGTCTACGGTCGATTGGTAAACAACACCATATGGTGTTAAATCTGCCATTTACTAATATATATCTATCTATCCTATTTAAGAGCTGCTCTCTCGTCGGTGGAGCTCTTGCCACTCACTACGATTTTCAGCGAGTCTCTTCACCTCTTGATGCGACACGACACCAACTCCTTCCTTGATCTGCCTGATGTAACTATGTCTCGGTCGGGGGGAAAGGGATTGTTAGTAATAGAGACTGAGAATCCCATTGCTAGCAATATACCCAACCAGGTTGACCTCCTCGCGGTTCCTCCTGGAAACTATCATGGTTAATTCCTGATGAATTCATCATGATGGGCTAACTGGCCTGTTTTCATTCTCATCTATCACCCTTCACTGGTGCTCCACCAGCGTATCCCGTTAGCGCAGGCGATGTTACCTATCATTTTCACCCATTGAAAAAAAAAAACTATGTCTCGGTCTCCCTCTCCCCCTCCTTCCTTCTATATATCTATCTATCTATATATAAATATATATATATATATATATATATATATATATATATATATTAGAGCACTAAATATTTATCAACTGGACACGAGTAGTCTATCCAAGTGGCAGCAGTATCAGATATCGAGCGCTGTGAAATTGCAGATCATGCTCCGGAATGGTCTCGATAAACTTCGCGCGTTCCGATTGCTTCCGTAGTTTTTGAAACTACACTGGACAAACAGACGGATATAATAGTATGCTCGTATTATATTCCGTCTCGAATTCTCCTTGCGTCAAACTTGTAGAACAACTTTCTATAAACATGGAACCATTACTAGAGTTAAATTGTGAAGGATCGCTTACAGTTTTTAACTGAGAGTGTATAAACGAGGGAATTCTCAACTCGATTCTTTGGAACTTAATTCGTCAGTTTACGATCGATACGATTACATCGATTGTATTGAAGGGTTTACATTGTGCTTTATCCGTGTAACTGTTATGTCAACATTGAAGTTTTTTTTTTAATAACTAGACTTAAATCACCACTTTCCTTTTTATTAACGGTTATAATTGTTACAGAAATTGAAATACAGGATTATTATCAAAAAACATGTTACAGTAATTACAGGGCATTTGAAAAATATATAACAATTTGAAAACAAACACATAACTAATTCATAATTAGTGATTTCTTTTTAAAAATCCGGAGCACACCTACAATGCCTCTGTTTTTTTTTATACAACTTAGAATGGCAAACAAGCTGACGGCCCACCTGATGGGAAGTGGTAACCGTCGCCTATAGACATGACCAGTACCATGGACATAACAGAGTATACAGTTTCGCCCATGATACCCCCCATGTGTTGCCATTCCTGTGGACTCGTGTGTTATTTCTCTGTACCCAGTAAATTCACGCCATATCCCACCCTTCAAACCTTAACACTGCCATGCAAACACAACTGTTTCACGGTTGAAACACGAATGGGACAGAGGTACCCAAGCAATCGACTTTTGTACAAAGTCTCCCTCTGGTTTTGTGGGTGATCTTGGGCAGCGGCAGTCACTTACCTCAGACGAGCCGCACGCTCATTTGCCCCTCATAAATGATCATAGAAAGAAAGAACCTTTCTTTACTTTTTTTTTTTTTAAAAACCATTAGTTATTAAATTTCATAATAAAAAAAAACAGTAAAGGCAAAAAGCCAATAACAGGTTTACACAAAAAAAAAACAAGAATTAACTAAATGCACATGACATCGCTAATACTTACAGTCAACTAAATTAACATTGTAGTATTACAAACATTATAGGTAGACAGTTATGCAAAATAAAAAGTTTAAATCACACGTTCGAAGATAAATTATCACAGAACCACTAACACGGCACACTTATTATTATAAAGCTTTATTATCACAAAATTGTCTAATCATAAAACGACAGAATCATATTTTTTTATTGCGACGACGCCATTTTTAATCCGGCGGATCGAGGGATTCGATAATCTAGTCGCCCGAGGTAAACATTTTCCGAGCCGGTCAAACACTGTAGGCACTTTTATTTTACTCTTCTGTAAACTGTATATTATTATTGTGATTTGTTACGAGATGGACTGGCTGAAGACCAGCGCTGTGCAGCTGTACACATTGCACTGGGACACTCGCAGCATCAGCTGAGCCAGCTCCTTTTGCCTAATATGACACACTTCTTATAGATTTACTAGCTGACTCGGCAAACGTTGTTTTACCATATACATTATCTCGAGAACTATACATGAAAATATATCGTACTACAATTATTATATTCGATTGTCATCTTGCAATACTATTGCGCAATATAAAAATCGCGATTAAAAAACAGGGGTTGATCGTAAAAGCGTGAAAATTTTAAGTTGTATGTATTTTTCAATGCTTAATCATAATAAAATAAAAAATTAGAGGTGGTAAATAAATTTAGAGGTGGGTCACTCTTATCATTGAGGGCTATGAAAAATAGATGTTGGCCGACTCTCAGACCTACCCAATATGCACACAAAATTTCATTTAAATCGGTAAAACCGTTTCGGAGGAGTTTGGTAACAAACACCGCGACACGAGAATTTTATATATTAGATTTTCTGTACTTTCCATTGTAATTATGTTTTTCTGGCAATAAATATTTTCTATTCTGTAACTTTAAAATATATTTACTAAAGCCATTAAATTTAATTCATTAATTTATTCACTTCAGATATAAGTCGTTTATTATAAGTTAAATAATAAAATAAATATTTCTATTGTATTTTAACCGACTTGCTGAAGGTTCTTAATTAAACTGATTTATAAATTTTTTTATACGCAAGTTAAGCAACATCGTTGTCAAATGTGAACCTATTTTGATGATTCTTTTTCTCTAATCGACTACTGTTCACTCGCATGTTATTGCGATACCTACATCAAGATTGACATCGAAGTGAATAATAAAATTAAATTAAATTTATTTGCCAAAACACATTGTAGATAAAATGTTGCATTTGTCAAATTTACAATACGTCCATTATGTTTCGCCACATCGAATGGCATGCGAACATTGATCATTAAATTTACATATACCTATTTCATTTTTAACAACTCATTACATTGTATAATTTTAATAAAAACACAAAAATCACTATTGGTATCAAATGCACACTTTGGACTTATATATATAAAACTATAGCTATGTTCTTGTATTTTAATATAATTATCAAACCTCTTCTATCGCAAACTAAATCAATATAGTGCCAGCGAAGCTGTACTGTAGCCGTTATATATACTTATCATCTTCCTGCCCTTACCCCAATTATTTAGGGTCGGCGTAATATGTTTTCCTCTTCCATTCATCTCTATTTGTAATCATTCCAGCATTCGTCCCCTTTCTGGGTAATAACTTTCATACAGTCCATCCGTCTCTTTCTGAGTCATTCACTACCTTTAAATCATACACACACTTTTATAATTATTGTTTTTTTTTTTTATAAATAAAATATTTTACTAACCATTCATGCTTTCCAATCGTTTCATTCAACAAACATTTTATGTGCTAGAAATGGCGATTAGACTCGCAATAAAAGAGCGGGCAAGTCGTAAACGTATGCAATAATAGTAAAGCTACAATCTATTGTAAATATACCATTTGATTTGTAATAACAAAAAGGTTTATGTTTATCGATGAATAACAAGTATTGTGGCGGAGTAAAAATCTACATGGTATCTGTAATCGAATACAATCTATCTATCTATCTATCCTCTGTCTATCCCATCCGTATTTCTGCTGTGAAATAGATAGATAGATACTCTTTAATGTTTCTTCTAAAAAATTACAATAGTAAACTTATTATAAATATAAACAATTACAAGAAATAATCACAACGAGAAAACAATGAACGAATGAATTTCTTTACCAGAGGGAGACTTTGTATAAAAGTCGATTGCTTGGGTACCTCTGTCCCATTCGTGTTTCTACCGTGAAACAGTTGTGTTTGCATGGCTGTGTTTTGGTTTGACAGGTGGGATATGGCGTGAATTTACAGGATACAGAGGAATAACATCCGAGTCCTCAGGAATGGCAACGCATGGGAGGTATCATGGGCGAAACAGTATACTCTGTTATGTCCATGGTAACGCTCATTTCTATAGGCGACGGTTACCACTTTCCATCAGATGGGCCGTCAGCTTGTTTGCCATTCTAAGTTGTATAAAAAAAAAATGGACGGCCTCTTCGCTGAAAGCGACTTCAAAAATAAAGCTTTATACAGCTGGAGAAGAAAGATTGAGTACTCTTTTACAGCGAATCGATTGGCCAAAATTATGATACCCTAATATCCTCTAAGGGTTCATTCATGCCCAAATTTTATTAACAAGTAAGCAGTTGCTATGAAGCAGTTATATTTGCATGGCTGTGTTTCAATTTAAAGAGTGAAATATTGCAATGAATTACAGAGTACAGAGACATAACATCTTACTCCTCAGGAATGGCAAGGTATAAGAGGTATCATGGACAACACAGTGTACCCTGTTATGTCCATGGTACTGGTTATGTCTATAGGCGACAGTTATCGTTGACCAGACAGACAATCCAACTGAATACAATTGTCGACATTTGTAGTAGTGTTTGCATAACGTTGTAGACAGACAAACAAAAATTTCGAAAAAATTATTATATTGACTTCTGTTATTCATATATGGTATACATATATTTTTTTCATAAATATCTCTCACGAACAAACATCGTGTAGTCGCAATTTTATTATAATAGTAAGAAGTAAAATGACCATTCAAAACTAGTGCTCGCAGGCAGTTTGTGAAACTAAAAAGGCTAATATATTCACTAGACCTAAGTGGGTGAGACGGAGGGCGGAGGGCGGAGAGCGAAGGGCGGACGCGGTGTTCTCGGAGGCCGTATGCAGATGTGTGTTTGTCCAGTCATTACTGCCAGGGATGTTTGCCAGGGCCGCTGCCGCTCGCTGCAAAGAAGATCTGTGGTCCAAGTTAGGAGATTTCGCGAGATATATAAAATAGTGTAAGCGCCAGCGATTTTGATTTTGCAAAAATGAATAATTGAAACACACATTATGACAATAAACAAAATCGTAACAGGATCGGATTGTTTAATCCTTGCAGCACCAGAATTGTTATATTTATTTATTTATTAAACTTTAATACACCTATAAAGTGTAAATGGCGGGCTTACACCATATGGCGTTATCTGGCGGTCAACAGGAATAAAAGAAAATATAATTGACGATGCAGCGTAATAAGCAATATAAAATTAGAACAATAATTCAAAAATAACATACATATAATAGTCATACATTATACATACATACATATATAGATCATTACTATTTAATGATATATATTTTCATTGTTTACATAACCTCAAAATCATTATATTTTTATATATCAGCTTATTTGCCATTCTAAGTTGTATAAAGAAAAATTTACGAAAATATTAATTTACGCACGATTGTAACAAAACGCAATAACTGTAATAATAACTTTTTAAAAATAAATACACGAACGCTCAGGCTCTGGAATGACTTCCCTGCCGGGGTTTTCTCTAGGGACAACAATATAAGGTTCTTTAAAAAAAGATCTATTAAGGTTTCTGCAGGGTCGACAACGCACGTGACACCCCTAGTATTGCAGGCGTCCATACATTACAGTGACCGTTTACCATGAGACGATCTATATGCTTGTCGCAATCTTCATAATATAAAAAAATGTGATAAATATTAAACTATAAACGTAACATAATTTATGTAAGGATTATAAAAGTGGGAAATCATTTTCGAGCAGAAAACAAAAGTTACTGGAATGCTACAAGCTAAGATTAAAAATTGGGTTAAGCAAGAAATGTAATAAACTTTTATTACCCGGTTGTTCTCTGCTTACCTCATAGCGAATCTAGCGTAAAGATAGATCAGATCACAGCAGACAAATCAAATCTAAAATAAATACAATTGAAACAAAAATATGACGATACATTGTCCAACCTATTTATAAATATGTCTTTCCGTTTATTTGTCAGCAGTAAATAGATAAGCTTCTATTTCGTGAACAACGCGAACATATTTCATGTAGCAAATCTTTATAAAACAATCTCGATCTGCCCTAGTTTCACCTCGCAATTTCATTGTAACGTAATCTTATGTCATTTGTCCTGTATGCCCATCCAAACATAATTTGTTGTATAGTATTTTTGTTTGTTTATACGTAACAAAATTAAAAACATACTTTTTAGATGTCGCCACTGTTTTTCAACTTCTTTTCTTGCCTATTTGTTTTGCAGTATTGTTAAAATTATAACATTATTTTTAGTCGAAAAAAAGGATGTAATTGATTCAAATGTTCTGAGTTTATGAATGTAATTTTTTTAAGTACTCATAGTAACTATCATTAATAAAATAGTATTGATTTTTAAATTGAAATCAATGTAACCTTTAGATATTTGATGTCTAAATATTGTTGTTTTATTGCATCATTGCATATATTGACTATTTTATTTGTACAATGGAATAAAATGTGCTTAATTTTAAAATTGGTATTTCGCATATTTGTTTATATTTTAACAAATTTGTATACGGCAGTAATTATTACTGAAATTATAAATATTAAAATACGAAAATTATATTTCAATAATTATTGTAATATAATCATTATTTCAATATTTATAATTAAAATAATTAATAATATTGTAAAGTACAGCTACAAATTTTACAGTGACACCTCAATACGCTTATACCTTGTACCACACAACTACGGTCCATTATGTATGCATCAGGGTTCCCCATTTTTGCATTTGTAATGTCGATCATTGTGTAATTATTCACTCGTTAGTGTGAACCAATCTATATAGACGGACCACCAACCCTTAGTAGCCAATTTAGAATGCGAAACATGGGTTGAAAGATTCGCGCGAACTAAAAGAAATATGGTGGTAATATATTATCGTTTATTTCAAATAAAAGACATAGATTTACCATCTACTCGAGCTCCACCTGTCCTACACAGAATTCTGCTATAATACAGTAGTGCTAGCGTAGCTATGTTTTAATTTAAACAATGAGATATGGCAGTCTTCTTCTTCTTTCGAGTCATCAGGCAACCTAAATGTTTATAATTACGCCTCTCCATCCAAAGGTTGCTTGAAAGAGAATCGCTTTTAGCGATAAGGTCGCCCATTGTTTTCTCATTGTGATTATTTCTTGTAATTATTTATATTTATAATAAGTTTACTATTGTAATCTTTTGGAGGAAACAATGAAGAGTATCTATCTATCTAAATATATTTGGGACAGAAATTAACAATTTCCACAATACAGTTGGCTACCTTATTCAGTAAAGTTACAAAGTACAGGCATAAGACTTTTAACTCCAGATAAGTACCATGAGAATCATAGCAATGTCAATGATGCTGTTCATGACTATAAGCGACAACTACCACTTTCCAAAATATATTTATATATATAATATTTTTAGAAGAGATTTATACTAGCGAGATATTTCAATAAATTAATAAGCTAGCTAGGTGTTTTTAATGGATCAAAATGGAATGGTAACCCCGCCGTATACACTGACGGGCCACCAATGTGGGATGACAGGTGAAAATGAAAAGGCAAGTCGGTCAGTTAGCCCAGCATGATGACTACACCTAGAATTCAGCACTCTGGTTTCCAGGAAGGGCCACGTCGAGAGGTCAACCTGACAAAGGTAGTACGCATTACTAACAACGCCTTCCCCCCTAACGTCTAAGTTAGATATGATCTGTTTGTGTACCAAATTTTATTGTAATCCGTCTAGCCGTTTAATCGTGTTTGCGTAACAAACATCTTACGTCTCTAAATACTTAAATCAAAATGTGCAACCCATAAAGTTAGTCACGTGAAAGAAATAGTTTGCAAAGTTGTGAATCAATATATACTCGTACCTTGTGTTTGACTGTTTGTTTGTACAACTGTAATGAGGGTACGTGGAGCGATCAGCGCATTGGCACCACGCCAGGCATCGCCCAAAACAGAAATATAGCGAGTGGAACTTAAGATATTAAGTTACGTGCGTAGGTAGCGTGATATTTATTACAACATCCATTCTTGTTATTGATTAGATATTTATTAACAATGCAGTCTTGTGGGAATAGCGAGGCGTAAATAAACTTGGAGCATTTGTTTATGGGAATGGTAACCGAAAAGGAACAATTACATCAAATTGTACTAAATTAATATGAGAAAAACAGCACTGGATTACCCAAATTAAATTATTTTCTCTCTAACTACACTGGGTTGGCTGGAAGAGATCTCTTTCAGAGATAAGTCCTGCCTTGCTAACAAGTTGTTAAACTAATTGTCGAATATATTGTTTAAGTGCAATAAAGAATACATCCGTTCGTCATCTATCATAAAGATTTCAATTTCCACTGTGCTTGATTTGTAACACCATTTTATATATTTCTTTTTGTACTAACAGTTAAACATATATATATATATATATATATATATATATATATATATATATATATATATATATATATATATATATATATATATATATATATATATATATATATATAAATCCTATCCTATGAATTCCAAAAAGAATTATGTAAAATCTATTCATATTGGGTACAGAGGAATAACATCTGAGTCCTCAGGAATGGCAGCGCATGTGGAGTATCATGGGCGAAACAGTATACTCTGTTATGTCCATGGTACTGCTCATGTGTATAGGCGACGGTTACCACTTTCCATCAGGTGGGCCGTCAGCTTGTATGCCATTCTAAGTTGTATAAAAAAAAAATGATAATTAAGAATTATAAGAATTATAATAACGAAACTATACACAAAATATTTATATATAAATAAAGAATGTGAACTAAAGAACCAAAAAAAAAAACAATTCGTATTATAACAGTTTCATTCAAAATGAGTGTGTGTGTGTGCATACGTCGCAACACCTGCTTAATGATAACACCGATAAACAAAGAAAAATTGAGACATTTCCCTTTTCGACCGACTTCAAGTTACCTCATAACTGTGTCAGTTCTAAACCAATTTGGAAAATTATTTTTTTATCTGAAAGAATATACTTACAAATTGGTCTCATAGAAATTTTAACAAAATCGACTTAGTAATTTAGTTTCGAAACCAAAAACACTGGTTTTGCTACAATTCAAGAATCTTAAATTGTTAAAGTCACTAAAACTACTGTAAAATTTTCTATACTTTTTAAATCTGTAAGTATTCTATCATTATTTGGAATATAAATCACCCTTTGTTTTCCTATTACAAATAAATAAATAAACCAATAAATGATTGATGACTTAGTAGTAATCATCAATTACTTATTGGAAAGGTTGTAGAACTTCTACGAAAAATTATAGTAGTCAATCCTCAAATGTCAGCAGTCACACGTATGCTAATCGTAGTAGAGTTCGACAAAATAATTTTAATCCACTAACCAGTAATATGGACTTCCGCAAAATAGATAGATAGATAATTTATTTGCATTACTCACAGCACACAAATAACAATACAAACATACGCATAATACAGGCATACACAGTAAAAGAGATAAAAGAATGAAAAACAAAAAAGTAAAAAAAAAAACAAAAAGCTGAAATATAAAAACAACAATTTCCTTCTTTAATGCGTGTAGTAACAGAAAATGGTCACAACTCAGTTTATTGCTTTGCCATCAAAAGAGCAAAACACTCATATTCTATTGTGGAAAATACCACCTAATTCAGTAAAATAAATTAACCAAATTAATTGTTCTTTCTCCCCAAGTGACAAAGAATGGTAACCAATCAACTATAACAATGCTATTGACATTAAAGATTATACTACTACAGTATAATTTCAAATGTACCTCACATTCTAAATTTTAATCTATTTATATCTAATAATACACCATATGGTGATAAAGTATTAAGAGGCGACCAAGGGAGGGCCAAGGATTTGCAGCAGCGTCTCTCTTAAAACATCTCCAAAGCCCAACTGCGGTTGCCAACCCGCCTGCCAAGCATGACAACTACTGCCAAAACCCCTCAAGGAGGAGACTTATGCTCAGCAGTGGATAGTAAAAGCTGATACGAGGGAGGCATTAAAGGAATAAAAATATATTTTTAGTTCTTATACACAAAGCAGTTACTTGACTGTAGAAAGTAGATCTAAATTTGATTTGTTTCCCATCCTTTACAATATCCTATACAGATCTAAGAATTCTAATAGTCTGTGACAACGACAGAAAACTCTCACTAAACAATACGAAACTAGAATCAGACGAAACTACTTGAAATGAAGCAGCAAAATCTAGACTGAGCAGTCGAAGCTTTTACATCTAACTGCTTTAAAGAGCAATAGAATCCGCGCACTGAGAATACCGAAACAAGGTTGAAATGGCACAATGCAACTTTCATGCAAAGGAGAGTACTCGAATAAGTTAGCTCCGTTTGCATAAAAACTCCAATGCTAGATACCGTTTAGGCTACATTCGGTAGGTTAATTTGCATAGAATAACAAGAGGATCTTGCGGCGCGCTCGAGGGTACTCGGCATCGATTCGCCACTGCCATTTGGGGCAGACCCAATCATCCCGAGCGGGCTGAGGCGTCAGATTATCTAGATTTCGTATATTTCAGTTCAGTTGTTGACGCGATATACCTATATTTGATATGCATAAGAAGAGTGCATTGCATTCTTTACCATTCCCGATCATGTACAAAAAAATGGTAAGTTCTGTAACATCAAACAGAAGTGGCAGTTCCTTGCTCCATTATTAAAAAAAAATCTCCTTCAAACCTATTTAACTGCTAATGTGTTTTAAAATTAAACCGGTAGTTTAGTAACTTCATTAAAATATCAATGTAATGTTGTCATATAATTTATTTCACAAGATAGAGACAAAAAATAATTCAATAGCTAAAATAGATTTGTAAGACGTTTGTTTTTTTTAATGTGTAAACTTAAAATGTTCGTAACGAGATATATTGCGCAAACAGAGCTAAGAGAAATAATTGGTCAGGTGAAAAACTACGACTTTCCCAGCTTCGTCAATATTTTTTTTTATGCAACTTAGAATGGCCAACAAACTGACGGCCCACCTGATGGAAAGTGGTAACCGTCGCCTATAGACATGAGCAGTGCCATGGACATAATAGAGTATACTATGTCACCCGTGTTACCCATCATGTGTTGCCATCTCTAAGAACTAAAGTATTATGCTTCTGTACCTTGTAAATTTTTAAGATTTAATTCAATTCCTGATTTTAATTTAATTCCTGAGGACTCAGGTGTTATTCCTCTGTACCCAGTAAATTCACGCCATATCCCACCCTTCAAACCGAAACACAGCCATGCAAACACAACTGCTTCACGGTAGAAACACGAATGGGACAGAGGTACCCGAACAATCGACTTTTGTACAAAGTCTCCCTCTGGTAATCTATAGTTTAGAAAGTTAGTTTACGATATCTACAAAGGTTACGTAAAAAATACAGTAACAAAGGTCGATAAAAAGACAGCTTCGTTCTTAAACAGAATACGCGGGAATGGCAACAGTATCCTGAACATGTTTGTAAATAAATTTGATAGTTCTCTCGTGACAATGCCCGCTGAGAGGACTAGATCGTTATTAGTGATTAAGTATTAACATAATTTTTAAGTACACTTGCTAACAGAAATGGACTCGAGTCATCTAAAATAAATAAATAATATAAAATTGTAAATTATTTCGATATTGCTATTGTTTGTTCTTTTATTTATTTATTTATTTATACTTTTGCACACATTAGCAAATGTCTTCAGAGCGGACCTAATGCCTGATGGCATTCTCTACCAGTCAACCGTTACGATAAACAGAGAGAGCAAATGGTGGTGCATAGATTTAAAAAAAAATTAAATAAAATAATTATTTTGAAAGATAACAATTTATGATAGATAAACACACAAACATATATAATAATATACTCACAAAAATGTCATACAATACATATATAAATAACTATACATAGTATATATTAAATTAATAAATATATAAATAATAACTAATTACATAACAGATTGAGGCTTTACATTGTTGTGATAAATAGAAGTAATATTCACGGAGGGACTTTTTGAAGGAAAATTTGGTTTTATTATAATGAACCTTTCAGAATTAATTACATTTTGACTTTTTGGCAACAATATAGCCCTCATAAAATATTGGTCTGCTTTATAGTTGGCTATTTATTAAAGTGCATAAGATAATTAAGAGTTAGTTAAACTTGAGAGTTTCAAAGTGGGTTATTAGCGAAAACTTTTATATTAGGTATATTACTTTTAGTTTTCTTTTAATTTTTATTATTTTAGGGTATACGATAGTATTATATTAGAAAAAGTTAACTTATTCAAGCATAATTGAAAGAAGAGATATCAAAGCAATCTTTCATGGACAAATTACACAGTAACTCAACTTAAGGACAATATTAGGCTCGAAATGTAGCCATATATCCCTTTTGGGTGAAATTAATTGACTTGAAAATTTCATATTTCTAGGCATCCAGATATTTTTTTACATTATACCTTGGTAATGATTATAAAAGGCATTTAACATTTAATGGTACGTGAAAAGGAAAATTGTCCGACAAGTATTATTTTATTAATAGCGAACTCGACTTACCTACAGATATCCACATAAATGATTCAGTATGAAATATTTAATGCATTCCGTCAGGAAAAACTTCGATGGGAAAACATTCCTGGTACAAATTAACACTGACCTAGTAAGACATATTTATTGTATAAATATAGTGTAACAAAAGTGTTGCCGTTCGGCCCCCGTATAAAATGGACCACCCCTTCCTTTCCCATGGGTGTCGTAAGAGGCGACTAAGGGAATTTAATAATAGAAGGACGGCCAGCAGCATCTCTCTTAAAATATCTCTAACAGCCTAACTACAGCTGCCAATCTGCTTGCTAAACGTGGCAACTGCTGGCAAAGCTCCCCTAAGGGGAAGGCCTTAGTTATTTCTTTTTGAAAATTTTAAATGTAAACAAAAAATTGGATTTTTTTTAAATACACAATATTATTAAGAATGTCCTATATTGCTTATCTTTTTTACAGGCCTACTAAGACTTTATTAATCACGCCTATGTTTGTCTGTTTTATATTTTATTTAATTTTTTTTTCAGAATATTAATACGTTTTATTTAAAAAAAAAAGCCGGTCTTTATCCATATTATTTTGAAGTGCCGGATTATGCTTATAAAGACTTACTTAAAAATTAACATTAAATGAAAGGGGACTAATGTTTTTAAATCGATGAACCCTCGCAAAGTAATTTCGCTACGGCTAATTAAGCGGGCCTCTACGGCGATTAAATTGGCTATGAAAAAACAATTATGTCATTTAAAATTTTAATTTCATTTTAAAAACATTATGTAACTTTTATGTTCTCGTAGTGAATGAATAATAGATGGCAATGCACGCGGCGAGGCTTCCACAAAGCGTTCGGGGCAAATGAATTAACATTTACTTTTACTTTGAAACAAAAAAAAAAAAGCATTTTTAACGCATCCCTACATTCGAAAGGAACAATACGCATTGTCGGCCTCACAGACGCGGATGGTAAAAAAATTGGAACACTTTGAGCGGAAAAAAACGTTGTTTTATAAATAAACAACGCGCCGTTATCAGTTGTCGACACTCGAGCGACTTTGACGGGACATTTAATAAAAACTGCGCTCTCTATCCGTGTCTATTGCCCAGATGTACGGTTGGCCTTATCTGGGAGTATGGGAGCGCTCAAGGGTGAATTATGCGCCGTACTTACCACTCGGGTACTTGTGGAAGATGAAAATTAATGAGCTAAAAGTGAGTTCTGCGATGCGGCCGCCGGAAACTTAACGGTTAATGCGGTTTGATACGTTTTAGTTTCTTTTTTTTTTCACTGGTATGCAATGTCCTCTTGAATTAATGGCCGGCTCCTTTGCGAGTCTTTTTGACTTGATAATTTTCTAAATGTGCACGAAATACGAATAAATGCATTGTTTATTTAACTTTTACGAAAATTACTGCATAAATAGATATATGCTAAATTACTGCATATATAAATTGCTGCATATATAGGTATATGCTAAATTACTGCATATATAAATTGCTGCATATATAGGTATATGCTAAATTACTGCATATATAAATTGCTGCATATATAGGTATATGCTAAATTACTGCATATATAAATTGCTGCATATATAGGTATATGCTAAATTACTGCATATATAAATTGCTGCATATATAGGTATATGCTAAATTACTGCATATATAAATTGCTGCATATATAGGTATATACTAAATTACTGCATATATAAATTGCTGCACATATAGATATATGCTAAATTACTGCATATATAAATTGCTGCATATATAGTATATGCTAAATTACTGCATATATAAATTGCTGCATATATAGGTATATATAAATACTGCATATATAAATTTGCACATATAGATATATTTTGTTGCATATATATATATTTACAACATATACATACTCGTATATATATTGTTGTTATTTCCTAATTAAAATTACTGAAGTTATATAAAAATATTAATTATGTAAATTCCACAAAATATACTTGCAATAAATTCTTTTACTTTATTTGAGCCTTTTATTTTATTATGGTAAATTAGTAAGAATGTCACCGATGCTTTTCATCTTCAGAGACTTCTTACATATTCAACTGACTTCAGAAAAAGAAGGATTTTAATTCGGTTTTATTTTTTTTATGTTTGTTACCTTTAAACTCTGTTAGTTCTGAACATATTTGAAAAATTCGATTGGTCCAATAGAAATTTTATTAAAATCAGCTCAGTAACTTACTTTATAGATCAAAATAACTTTTTTTTCTATCACAATTGAAATCGATTTTTTGTGGAACACAACCTTTAATTATTTCAAGTTGTTCACCTTTATTTTTAATTATTATTCATCTCCCTCTCATCCTCATCCGGGCTCATCCCATCTGTCTTGTTGCCGCAAAATTTAAAATTTGAACGCATAATTAATTATCCGTTTTCGATCCATTCCGCACATCCAACCCACTTCAAAATTCCATTATATCGCCATAACACAATACCGTCGGTCCGCATTCACCTGTTTATTACAATATTTCAATCAATAGGGTCGTGGACGCGACGAGCGCGCGGCATACGTCCATCACACGCCGACCTACCCTTCTCATACCACGAAATTCCATCGTACAAAGTTCCCCGTAACGTTTCCAACGGCCGCATTCAAAAACGGGTCCCCAGAAACCACTCTCGTAATAAACTGTCATTATTTACCCGTATACAAGTAGAAATTACAGCAAAGTTATGACGCTGTACTTAATACAAATTGATTACTTTATACAGAGCACCGCTACGGTAATAAATGTAAAATTCCAAATCCATTAGGGAGAAGTTTTGATATTAAGTACGTACCTTAATTTTGTTGATGGAAAACTTGACTCGTGCCCTAAACTCCTTATGAAAAAGTTTTTTTTTTTTTAAATCCCCGTCTAGCGAGTTCAAGGGGCTAATGAAGGAGCAACTCAATTTAACGTAGACGGCCACCGTGGACGCGGCCAGGTATGGAATTTTGCTCCTCGGAATATAGAAAAGTGTTGCGAGCCACCACGGAGTGTTATTGATTGGTCGGACGAATCCAATTTGCGGGTTTGCTGTCGTTGAAAAGAAACGGTAAAGCTTAAAATACAGAGATGTTTCGAAGTGAAAACGTTGCTGTAGACGCCTAATGGCTCGGAGCAGTTCAGAAAGTTAATAATATTATTTCGAATAGGCAGTTTTGTTTCGCTGATTGGTCGGCAGGTGAGAGCGCTGAATGTAATATTACGTCGGTCTGGAGTCGTTACAACAGAGTAATTTCTGTCATTTCTCAAATTCCGTACAAAAAAAAAAGCCATATAATGTCATCCCCAACGATTTTGTGGCCACCTTTTTCTCTAATAAAGTGTGAAAGGGATTTTTAAATTCATGCATAATGATGGTTGACTCACCTTGTCGCGTGGAGAGTGACAAAAATTAAATCTTATAATATTAAATTATCATGAAATCTAAAATATATTTTATCTTTGTAAATCTTATTTTTGTATCTGCATCAAATTAAATATAAAAAGGTTGTCTGTAAGAGATTGCTTTTAGCGATAAGGCCGCCTTTTGTATATGCACATTCTGTATAAATACTTCTTGTATACATCTCTACTGTGCGCAATAAAGAGTTTATTATTATTATTATTATTATTAAAAATGTCCAGTTATAATTTTTCTAGTTTTACCACTCAATTTTCTTTGGTAAAAATACTCTAAAAATAAGATTTTTATTTAAAGAATAAACTTAATCACCAAGCATCTTTAAACAGTCATTCTCTTATGATTCTATCACATATTCGAAATGTAATTTCAGCTGAGAAAAACGACCAAGAACTGTCAACTGTTACTTTTTTCAACAACAGTTTTACAATTTTGTATATAATTGTGTCACTGCATAATAATTAACAGCAGAAGAGTTATTCGAATTACATATTAGACAAATCAAGTCTGTTATAGTAAATATTATATTAAATTGTATGTAAAAATTTATAATATAAATAATAATATAAATCTCCTATGAATGACAATTTTACTTAATGCACGATGTATTACTTCTATCTCACAGAGGGGAAGAGATTGTTAGCAATGGAGTGACAGCCCCATTGACAATGTGCCCTATCAGGTCAACCTCACGTGGTTCCCCCTGGAAACCATCGTGAACAATTCTCGTTGAATTCATCACGATGGGCTAACTGACCTACTTCATTCTCACCTATCATCCTTCACTGGTGCCCCGCCGGTGTATACCGATAGCGCGGGTGGGGTTACTATTTCATTATCACCTATAATAAAAAAAAAACTGTCTCACAATATCGTGAAAGGTATAAATTGCAAATCCTAAGTAAGTTACTAATTATAACACTAATATCTGTAACATCTTTCATTTACATCTATTCATCCGTCTCCGTGGTAATGAATTCATTGCTTCACCTTCAATAAAGGAAGACTTCTTTCACAAGCGTTACTATGGGAACGTTCCTATGATATTTCTATATACAGACGAGTCCAAGATTATCTTTTATCCTGGTTGCGTCCTACTGGAAATGATTCGCACCCTATTCTTCCTCTCCCTAGTGACGTTTCACGCTTCACATGTGGACTTTCACGTAATATTACCGGTTTTTTTTTCTATACGAATACGCATCGACAATATTATTTGGAATGTAATTTGTGTCTCTATTCGTTTTACATGGAAGATAAAAATGTAAGCGAGACATAGGAGAAATGTATAACATGAATAGTATTATAATAAACTATCTGTTTCCCGCGACTTGTACGCGTAGTGTTGTCGTGTCTCATACCCCTCGGATGGACCTTTTAATTTAAAATTTTCGAAAAGTTCTCTTAGCCAATATAAGTGATATTATAAAATAAAACTTTTTCCAAATCTATATTCCAAATTTCAGCTTTCTAGACTTATTAGATTTATTGATTTTAATTTTAATTCTGAAGAAACATTTTTATAAGTATTGATTCATCATTTTCAACCATTATCTGTCCATTGCTGGGCATAGGCCTACCCCATGCCACTGCCATAAGGAACCGGAGCGTTTCTTATAGCAGTTTACCATTAGGAGGATATTACTAGTAGCTTCCATTCTTGGCAGGCGGGTTGGCAACCGCAGCTTGACTCATGGTGGTATTTTAAGAGGGACGCTGCTGCCCATACCTCTGTCTTTAAATTCCCTTAGTCGCCTCTTACGACACTTGCGATAAAGGTATAAAAATAATAGTTGGCGTATTCTTTGCCGAAACCACAATGCAGTATTGGTTAAGAGTAATTTATTTTTATATCAGCGCCAAAATAATATTAGCAAATAAAATCATATAAGTAAACTAATAATAGTTTAATAAATTATATGTATTTGATATTTTTGTGCAAAATTTTATACGAAAAAATGTCACTCTTGCGCCAACGTTCTCTATAAATTTTTGTATGTTTATGCAATAAAGAGTTAAATAAATAAATTCTAATCTAAAATTTTTGTATGTTTATGTAACGCAAAATTTCTAATTCGCAATTTCGCTTATCACCATAGTAAAACAGTAGGCATTTTGCATTGCCTAAATTAAGTCTTGGATGTAATTTTCAACAAAATCAACGTGTAGTGCAAAACGTACACCTATATTATCTCAGATCTGAGTATTTTGGGTTATGTCTTTAAATATTTATATATTTTTTTACATAGTTATAATATGCTTATACATAACACATATACAACAAACTATTGCTTATTTTACAATATTTTTTATTTGTAAAACCGTTGGTAGAAATCTTACCAATACAATACAGTTCATACCAATACAAGTCCAAGCGACATACCAGCACTATTATAACGGCTCGCCAACACAACCCTACGAATTTTTGATATTTCTATTTGCGCCGTTGAAAAGACACTGTTGCGTGCTTCCTTGAGAGATAGATTGTTATTTTGTTCTTATACGTTATTTTATACTTGTTTTGTAAGATTTTCAAAATATCGAAGATTAAACTATAACTGCATCAACTGAAGTGTCGCATCATTTGAGACGTTGTACAAAAGTCAATTGCTTGGCTACCTCTGTCCCATTCGTGTTTCAACCGTGAAGCAGTTGTGTTTGCATGGCTGTGTTTCGGTTTGAAGGGTGGAATATGGCGTGAATTTACTGCGTACAGAGGAATAACACCTGAGTCCTCAGGAATGGCAACGCATGGGGGGTATCATAGGCGATTCAGTATACTCTGTTATGTCCATGGTACTGCTCATGTCTATAGGCGACGGTTACCACTTTCCATCAGGTGGGCCGTCAGTTTGTTGGCCATTCTAAGTTGTATAAAAAAAAATATTGACGAAGCTGGGAAAGTCGTAGTTTTTCACCTGACCAATTATTTCTCTTAGCTCTGTTTGCGCAATATATCTCGTTTCGAACATTTTAAGTTTACACATTAAAAAAAACAAACGTCTTACAAATCTATTTTAGCTATTGAATTATTTTTTGTCTCTATCTTGTGAAATAAATTATATGACAACATTACATTGATATTTTAATGAAGTTACTAAACTACCGGTTTAATTTTAAAACACATTAGCAGTTAAATAGGTTTGAAGGAGATTTTCAGCTTGTTTGCCATTCTAAGTTGTATAAAAAAAAATTATGTAATTATCTTTTTTTATTTTTAATGAGACTAATCAAACTGTAAAAACTCTTTTAAAGAACCATAAACATCCCTATAACGACACCAGTTGGTTTAAAATTTATTATAATTTAAAAATAGCTTTATGTAAATGGATTAAAACATAAACTTTAACCCCCATCACCTGGTGTTCCGGTCGTTTTTCATCTTTATGTATATTTTAGTGTTGCCACGGTTAATTAATATTAGTAAACAAGGACTGGCAGACGTTGCTAAATAATAATTAAAAAAATGCCCATTTTAATTTTTTTTTGAAAATATGAATAAATATATACAGTTTTTAATTCCTATTATTATCTTATTTCTATATTTGGTGCTAAATTAATTAATTCAATATATTTTGTATTTAACTTGTAACTATGTAATACCGTACAAAAGTCGTCTATATTATGGGTATCTCTGTTCTATTCGTATTTTTACCGAAAAAATACTGTATTTATTTATATTGATAGACATAACTATATTGATTTGAAAAAAAAGATGTGGCAGTGAAATTACAGGGTACAGACAGAATATGTGACCATAATGAAATAATGAAAATTTACACATTTTTAAACCTCTATATATATATATATATATATATATATATATATATATATATATATATATATATATATATATATATATAGATAGATAGATAGATAGATAGATAGATAGATAGATAGATAATTTATTTACATTAAAAATACACATAATACACAGCAAAAGAGATATACGAGTAAGAATGAAAATAAAAAAACACAAATAAAAAAAACAAAGAAAACAAAATATATAAACTAACAATCTCCTTTCTTTCCCTTCCTTCATGCTTCATTTATTTTAATAAATAAATAAAATATAATAAAATAAAAATTGCACACTGCTAAGTACGTAACATTTAAATAAATAAATAAATTTGTGTAACAAGTATAAAAATTATACGCTACCAAGTCCATATCATTAGAAGACGGCCAAAAAGGTCGGATGTTGTGGAACTAAATCGTCACATTGGGAGACTCGTTGTCCAGTTAGGGATTAATTCGGCTTATTACATGGGCTCGTGTAAAAAATATAAAACAAAGCCATCTCTAATCCTAGCTGGGTGGGCTGCAGTATCCGCCAGCGTCCAACGCATAAACCCAGAGCGGTATACGTCCGTAATGACTGTCGGCGTATTATACTCGCGGTAGAATCGTGACCATTAAAAAACGTGGTCACGATTATATATATATATATATATATATATATATATATATATATATATATATATATATATATATATATATATATATACGATTAAATATGATATAATTAGTTATATATAAACTTAAGTTTTTCTAATTGTTTTTGTTTAAAAATTGTCCCAATATTGTACACCGCTCTACCCGCTGACATTGATGCTCCTTTCCACTTTGGGTGTTGCTGGAAGAGAACTCTTTTAGAGTTAAGCTCGCCTTTGTACATTTGATTACCTCCGTCATATTTGTATGTATTATAAGTGTAAAAGAATAAAAATATAATAAAAAAACATCTACAAATCATTGATTCTACATAATATTTAGTTTTTTTATATTAAAATTATACTTTCTAATATGTCCTTTCTGTGCACTTTAATCCAACCAATATTTCGTTAAATTAAACAGTTGAAGTGAGTAACAAGTGTTCACTATACTTTGAGCATAGAACCGAGTTAAAATTCAAGTATTGAAATACAGCTAGTCAATTACCGTCACAAACGCTTACCTGCGCCTCTACACCGGGAGAGAAGCTCGTTATAATTGGCCATTCAATAATATAAATGCAATATCCCAATTTTAATCTTAAAGTTTAAATCTTAAAAATTTACAAGGTATAGAAGCATATTACCTTAGTTCTCAGAAATGGCTACGCATGAAGGGTATCATCGGTGATACAGTATACTCTGTTACGTCTAGGGTACGGCTCATGTCTATAGGTAACGGTTAGCACTTTCCATCAGGTGGGCCGTCAGCTTGTTTGCCATTCTAAGCTGCATAAGGAAGCCTCTTAGAGAACTTTAAACAGACACCACATTATTCAATTTGCAGACACTAAATTAATTAAAAAAGTACTATGGCCTAGTGGTAAACTATCTCAATACAGATTAAAAATCGTAATTTCGAATTTGACTGACACCATAAACATGCGCACTTTCCCACAAATAAAGACAAACTTATGATAAACAGATGTACAATACATGTCTAAACTGTGTGATGCCTTAAAAAATAAATAAAAGTCTGTCTTATTAAAAATAAAAAGTATTTAAAATAATATGTTTCATAAAAATTGTTTATAGACATATAAAATTAGAAATAAACATTGTTGCACTGACTAAACAACGTTTAATAAACTCAGTTAAGTTTATAACATCGACTGAATAATATTTAATCACTTAGACAAAGTTTTGTTGAATACTGTAAACAGTGTCTAAAGATAACCATTGTTTTAAATTAATTTTTCTTATTAAACCGTGTGTGTTAATTGAAACTGACTGAATATTCAATTTTGGTCCCTACAAGCAGCACCCGTTCTCTAGTATGACGAATGAGTCAGCCGTCATTACGCTCAACCATATTTAAGGGAACTCGACGACACTTCGCCATATAAAACCTATTTATCAGTAAAACAATAAAATTGTAAACAATAATAAAACAATTGCGCATCGAAACAATAAAAGTAGAAAGTACCAACTCGTTTATTTACAAACAAAATGTCCGTTTGTACGGAGAGCGACATAAGAGCGTACAATGGTGAACATCTGTTACCTAAGTTCATTCAAGCCTAATCCCGCCTCCCGTCGGCCTTATAGTTGAGCAATTCCAGGGCCCTTTATTGCCCGAGTAAACTTTAAAAGATTCCAATTAAGTTAGAGGCGTACAAGGCGAAGCTTTTATCGCTGTACCCTCTTACAGAACAATGGCCAACGAGCGCAAGCTTTGACGCTCCATCACAACACTAGCACATGTCCATTTGTAGGAGAGAATTAGACCCGGCCATCTATGAGGGCGGCCTAATAAAACCGCGCTAAAGCCACCTTAACCATAAAAACAAAGGAAAGACTGCGCAATGTCGCCAAAATTAGCGTTAAATTGAAGTAAACCGTTGATTTAGTTGGGTAAAGGATTAAATGACGGTATTAAGGTCGTGAGGTCACATTTGTAGACGGCGTTGTGGCGTTTTAATGGGAATTTCCTTTTGAGTGCATACAGAAATGTGGACGCCATACGATACGGAGTATAAAATCCTAAATAAGTACATTTTTTTTTTTTGGAATAATTACCGGATCAAAATTATTTTTGTTTTCAACCGATAGATAGATAGAGATTTACCAGAGAGATACTTTGTACAAAAGTCGATTGCTTGGCTACCTCTGCCTATTCGTTTTTCAACCGTAAAGCAGTTGTGTTTGCATGGCTGTGTTTCGGTTTGAAGGGTGGGATATGGCGTGAATTTACTGGGTACGGAGGAATAACACCTGAGTCCTCAGGAATGGCAACGCATGGGGGGTATCATGGGCGAAACTGTATACTCTGTTATGTCCATGATACTGCTCGTGTATATAGGCGACGGTTACCACTTTCCATCAGGTAGGCCGTCAGCTTGTTTGCCATTCTAAGTTGCCCAAAAAAAAAATATTCAAACAA
Source organism: Galleria mellonella (assembly GCF_026898425.1). Taxonomy (NCBI): domain Eukaryota; kingdom Metazoa; phylum Arthropoda; class Insecta; order Lepidoptera; family Pyralidae; genus Galleria; species Galleria mellonella. Next base: position 4,506,149 of record NW_026442112.1, read on the forward strand.
ATGAGATTCAATTCAAATTCAAGTTATTTCATAAAAAAAAGTACTGATTATGTAATTGTGTAAACAATATAACAATTATGTAAGTGTCACTTAATATGTTCGAGTTTTCAAGAAGTTTCCATAATTTATTGACAAATTAATTTTTATGTAACTCAATTTAAATCTATTGACCGACTTCAAACAGATGGAGGTTTTTAATTCATTTGTAGTTTGTTATTTTTTTTTTTTTGTTTATTACCTCATAACTCCGTTAGTACAACTGATTCGGAATGTATTTGGAAAAATCGATTTTTTTTATCTGAAAAGATATATTTACAAATCAGATGCATAGAAATTTTATCAAAATCGATTTTGGACTTTAGTTTGGATTGATTAATTAATAATGATTGGATTTACCGCAATTAAAGTCGGTTTTATTTTTTATAAAACACATCTTGAATTATTATTCTTTCTTTTTTTACATTTTGGTATAACTTTTATTTTTTATTATGTTTTGAAAATTATATCAATAAAACCAAAGATATTTTTCCAAAATTTTGCCCTTTTAATCGTGTTTTAGAAACAAAACGGCCGCCTACCGATATCAATTAACTAAATCAGCTTAGTGGATCTCGTGTAAAAACTCCTTAAGGCGCCGCCAGAGCTTTTAGCATTCACACCCTTTGTAACGGATTTAAACCAGTTTGAACTAGTTTAATCTCGCCATCGCTCCAATCACACCTAGCTATTTGTGTTTCAATTAAGGAGGCCGATTTTGCGGTTCTGCGATGATTAATCGCCGTAATAACTTAAAGTAGTAGACTTGTTTATAATGCTTCAAATTGATGCCCGGGCTTAAGGCGTTTCGGCTGCGATCCAGATGTTACCCTTCAAACATTAGCGAGTTAGACGGACAAAGGGTTTTTTTTTATTTTTATTAAAATTAAGAGATTTCTTTCATTAATACCGAATGAAAATTAAGTCATTAGCATTTTTTTTTATTCAACTTGGAATAGCAAACAGGCTGACGGCCCACCTGATGGAAAGTGGTAACCGTCGCCTATAGACATGAGCATAACTTTAAAAGTAGTCAAATTGAATATTTTTCTCAATAAAACATTTATAGGTCCCCATACTAACTTGAACTGGGTATACCTATTCCTATGCGATCTTCAAATTTTCTAGTAAATTTAATAAATTTATTTCTGGTAAATGTAACTAAACGATGTGTGTACAAAAAAGATGTTCAACAAAGAATTATAAGAGAGTACTTAATAAGAGTAATAAAAGCCAAAACTATAATAATTTTGGTTGTAATTCCTAATTAAAAGTATTGCACCAAATTGTATACAATTTTCACAGCTGTATCCACTTTTAGACTTACGAATTGTACATTTTTTGTTTTATAAAAAACAGTTATTAACGCGTTCGAATAAACTATGATAATTTCTTTGAATTATCTTAACGTTTTGACCAGGTTATACCAACCGTGGTCAAGAGTTGACTGTTCACAGCTGTATTACTAAAGGTGCAACATAAAATATGGTATAATTAATTATATATTTTATTACTTGATACGTTATCTAACAATAAAAAATTGTGTCCCACAAAATACCGATCTCAGTTGTAACAAAACCAGGTATTTTGAATTAAAACCGATACCGTACAGAAACGATTTTCATAAAATGGGACGAACCTGTAAGTATATAGTTTCAAATGAAAAATGAATTATCCAAATCGGTTTACAACTAACCTGAAAGCCTCCATCTTTTTCAAGTTCGTTGAAAATGATCTATTTATTTTATTTATTTAATTCATTATTGTACACATCAGTTATAAGAATACGACAGAGGCAATCAAATGTACAAAGGCGAGCTTAACTCTGCAAGAGTTCTCTTCCAGCAATACCCAAAGTGGAAAGAAACATCAATGTCAGCGGGTACAGCGGTGTACAATATTGGGACAATATTTAAACAAATTATTGTATGTATATATCTATATTGTGTATAGTGACCTATCGCTTGTTTTCTAACTTTTTACGGCCAAAAGTTAGTAGAAAATAAAATATGAAGCTTCATCCGACTGAATGCAAAGCTAGAATTTAATATGTCTGTAAATATCTAGTATGTACGAATAGATGACAAAACCACTCGCCACTATGACCTCGTGCAACGTAGATTCGGCAAAATCGAAATTTCAAATTCGCCACGCTATAATCTGCACGACTGCAGGAGCGGCCACTGTGGCGTACTTATCGACGTTGTACCGCCGTTCTAGCTTGTCAGCGGCGTCATTTAACATTTCAGATTTCTCCCCTATTAACGTTCCTGCTAGTAACCGTGACTTCTCTACATAACAGTAGTAATAGAATGAATGAATGAAAATTTATTTCAATAAACCATAACACTTACATATACTTAGATTATAAGTAATAACAACATAAAAATAAATAAATAAAATATAGAAAAGTTTACATTTATATATTCTTTATATGTAGTAGAAATCAGTCAGTGTTATGATAAAGAAAAAGGATGCTAATTCAGCTTAAGGTTCCTGCAAAAGTAGAAACGCTGATTTTCAATTAGCACCTCATCACCTAGCCCGGTCCATCGAGATCATGAATAAGTAACACAATACACAAACATGCGCATAACAAAAGGTAAAAAACAAAAATATCAGTAAACAAAGAAAAACAAGAACAAAAACAGTTTTCGAAAAACAAGAACAAAAACAGTTTTCGACCCTATGTGTAATAAACAAGTATCCAATATAAATAATAATAAATCCAGTAAAAATGAATCCAGTAGCCTTGACAATAGCTGTACGAAAAAAAACACATTACATTATTTCTAAATATAAAATCTGTTCTTATAAGACACAAAGAATTGGGGATAAAAATTTAAAACTCAAATAAAGCATCGTCCAAATATTCATTACATATATTACACCATACACAATATATATATACATATATACACATATATACACATACATACATATATATACATATATACACACACATATATAGACATACACATAAAAATATTTATTAGATGTACACATATTTTTATGTTATATCCTAGCCAAATAAAAATTATGTATTAACAATCCGACGGCTATCCAGTAGCCTAATACTATCCCACTATTATTCCTCGGGTTAAGCTTCAATAAAACTCCGTACTAAGCCGCCTGGATTCAGTATAGTATTTTAATTTAACATACTGTTTCCTACAATTGTAGTTTTTTTTCGATCGGTGAAAATGGCATGGTAACCCCGCTTGCGCTAACAGGATACGCTGGCGGAGCACCAGTGAAGGGTGATAGATGAGAATGAAAACAGGCCAGTTAGCCTATCATGATGAATTCATCAGGAATTAACCATGATAGTTTCCAATGGGAACCGCGAGGACGTCGACCTGCTTGGATATATTGCTAGAAATAGGGTTGTTAATCTCCATTACTAGCAATCCCTTTCTCCCCTACACTTGTATTATATGTTCTGTCATTATGCAACTCCGTTATTATATTAATTTAATTTATATGTATATTAATGGGATTTTTTATGAACTTACTATGTTTGTTGTTACCGACAATTGTTTCAACTTCATTTGTAAATCTTCTTTTGGATGCATACGGCTTTGCATCACAGCGTCTCACCTTGCACAGAGAGCTGCAGCTAACAGAGCTCACAAAGACGAGATAGCGTCGACAAGAGACATTTTTTTTAATTTAATTAAAAAAAATGTGTAATGTCCAAGTAGGTACCACTTGGTATTCATTTTTAACGGTCAATTAGATCAAGTCTTTATATATGTAAAATAATGTATAGATTAATATTTTTTTTTTTAATCTTTAACAAAACTGGATACAAACTTAAAGGCACACAGCCACAATTTGCTCATCAGTGAGTCATCATAGCCGTGATCTGGCGCTTGGGCCGGGGGCAGGCCATTGTGCGATTGTGCCCCTCCCGCGCCCGCCGCCGCTTCCGCAAGCCACTGCCAGCCCGCTCTCGCTTCCGCTAACCCGCTCTCGCACTAGGGTTGCCAACGTGTTATTTTGTAATAACTAATTATGTTTCTAAGATATAATAGTTAGAAATAATAGTTGTTTTTCCTTTAATTGGCAAAAATATACTTATAAAGAGATCTTATTCAAATTGATTACAGTTTTTTTTTTTTTCTATTAATGAAATATAGAATTTTGTTCTTTCTTTTTAATTAAATAATGTTTAATCAAAAATTACATTAAAATAATTATTTACATTTAATCACAAAATATATATTTCTATTTGAATGAACACTAATAAGAGACACTAAGAAGTCATTTGCATAATTATCTTTGTCTTAATAATTTCTGTTGCAAAACAAAACAGAATTACTGTTTCCGTATAGATAACTTCCAGCAGCAGTATTTCCGAACCAATACGACAACATAACCTTCAAGAAAAGAGCATATTCCTTTTTAAAAGGCCGGCAGCACAACACTAATGCCGTAGTTGTTGTGGGTGATCATAGGCGGCGGTAATCACTTACCATCAGGTGAGCCGCATGCTCGTTTGCCCCCTGTGTTGTAAAAAAAAAAAAGTTCTATGGTAAACATTACACAACATCAGTATGTTCATGATTTGAAATATATAAGTGAGATTTTTTTTTAAATTGTCTACAACGAACGAGGGGCGCCTTTGATATTTCTAGAAATTCATTATCTGTATTGGCTACATTTTTTTTAAACAACTTAGAATGACAAACAAGCTGACGGCCCACCTGATGGAAAGTGGTAACCGTCGCCTATAGACATGAGCAGTACCATGGACATAACAGAGTATACCGTTTCGCCCATGATACCCCCCATGTGTTGCCATTCCTGAGGACTCAGGTGTTATTCCTCTATACCCAGTAAATTCACGCCATATCCCATCCACCCTTCAAACAGAAACACAGCCATGCAAACACAACTGCTTCACGGTTGAAACACGAATGGGACAGAGGTACCTAAGCAATCGACTTTTGTACAAAGTCTTCCTCTGGTAATATATACATACATACATACCTTAAAAAAATATGGAAGATACATATTTTTTCACATTAATTACATTTAAAACAATAGCTAAAGTCACAGTACTCGGTACTTCGGTAACTAGAAGAAATGTTGTTGAGTGGCGACCTCGTCCAAGCGAATGTACTATGGAGTGACTCCCACGAGTTAGAGTGAAGATTTCAAAAATATAGCAGTCTTCAAGACAGTCGCTGAATGCAAGCGCTGCATTTATATTCAATGAATAATAACAATATTTATTTATTTATCTCACAACTTTTTTGAGTACAATGAAACACTTAAAATAATACCATGGATACATCAAACTTATAGAGAAATGAATAGGTTTTTATAATGAATCGTCTAAAATAGATTAAATTTCTAAACACTCATTGAGTTAATAAACACCGTGGCAACCCTAGAGCCGGCCATTAAGTGCCAGTTTGGCAGGAAACCCTCTGTCTCGGAGGCCGTTATTTACTGTTGATCTCGATCTGTCCTGTCCTATACATATGGCACAGCTTATACGCCCACTGTTTGTTTTAGGTGTAAGAGAGGTCAGTGTTACAACACAAATATATGCATTACATTACACTGTTGGAATTAATTATTACATACATTGTACGTATTTTTTTTACATATACCTTAAATTGTAATTTATTAATACTGTATCTACCATACTATATCATATCAGCCGTTAACTGTCCACTGCTGGGCATAGACCTCTCCCTATTGGATTTGCCAGTAGTTGCCATGCTTGGCAGGCGGATTGGCAACCGCAGTTAGGCTTTTGGTGATGTTTTAGGGGGGATGCTGCTGCCCATCCTTCGACTATTAAGTTCCTTTATTCGCCATTTACATCATCCACGGGAAAGGAAGGGGTGACCTATTCTATACAGGGACCACACGGTGAATCACTGTATTTTTTTTAAATAATTGTATAAATATCGCAAAAAATGTACAATTTTTTGCGAATAAATTTTTATGTTTTCGGCTCTATACTATTATTAACCTATGATGTCCCACTGCTGGGCAAAAGTCTCATCCATCCCATTATTAAAATTCATCGCAGTATAAAAATTTAAACAGTAAAATGAGCACAGTTAATTTTTTTATGTTTATTTCTAAATTAAACAGTATTAAACAGTATTACAGCGTTCATAGGCTACGGTAACCGCTTACCATCAGGTGGGCCGTATGCTTGTTTGCCACCTCAGTGGTATAAAAAAAAAAAAAATTAAGTTTTAACAAAAAAAAAGTTCTATTATTTTTTTGCAATTTTGGTTAAACCAAAATCAAAATGAATACCGTATAAGTTACTTGAGCATTTATTTTAGTTATTTTAAACGTAACTAATTATATTATAAATTAATAATAGTCTATGGGAGAGACATATGTACAGCAGTGGACGGATGATTAATAGGAAAATAAATTTATTTAAAAACTGTCCTCTTTCGCGTACCCCTAAATCGTATGAAATGGCGAGAACGGGATACCTAGTTCCACTAAGTGTACCAAACTAGAAAAAAAATATATGCCCATATGTGTAGCTCTACGCTTTCATGTAGTGCTACGAACACTACGCCTCTACGTATCACTAGATGCTACGCGTCCGCGTAGAACTGCATCTGAGGACGGTTATCGCTACGAACATTACTCGAATTACATAGTACCGTCGGTTCTGTGTAATTCTTTTAATATATTTTTTAATATATTCTTGTAATTCTTTTAACATATACATAATACACATATACATACAATATACATATACTCGTACATACACAGTGAAAGAGATAAAAGAATGAAAAACAAAAACAAAGCAACAAAGGAAAAAACAAAAAGCAAAATATATAAAACAACAATTTCCTTTTTTTTCATGCGTGTAAATGTAATAATAAATGCAAAAGTTTGTAACAATGGAAGAATGTTTGTTACTCTTTCACGTTAAAGCTACTTAACAGATTTCAGTGAAATCTGGTACGCGAGTAGGTTATACCCTATTTTAATACACAGGATACTTCATGTACTGATTCAATCATGTGAGTGAATCTATGAGATATAGCTAGTAAATGACACTTATTTATTTTTGTTGCCAACTTTATAATTATTTTAAAATAAATATTATTCAATAGAGATTATTTGCTTACAATTAAGGAGCGAGTTATTTCTTGTCATATAATATTTTTCTCATGGAAATGAAATATTTTCCAACCGCATTTTTTTTTATACAACTTAGAATGGCAAACAAGCTGACGGCCCACCTGATGGAAAGTGGTAACCGTCGCCTATAGACATGAGCAGTACCATGGACATAACAGAGTATACTGTTTCGCCCATGATACCCCCCATGCGTTGCCATTCCTGAGGACTCAGGTGTTATTCCTCTGTACCCTGTAAATTCACTGCCATATCCCACCTTTCAAACCGAAACACAGCCATGCAAACACAACTGCTTCACGGTTGAAACACGAATGGGACAGAGGTACCCAAACCATGTAACATACATAAAGGAATCGTAACGACGTCAGTTATGGACCGACTTGGATTTTTTTTTATTTATTTATTAAAATGTATTTACGTATTGGTCGCATAGAAATTTTAATACAAACGATTCAATAGTTTTTAAAACATAACAATTAATTTCAACTTCGACTAAAATTGGTATTTTTTGTCTTAATAAAAATTATTAAATTATTTGAAAATTACGCTTTCTGTGTGCAAATATAATTATGTCGTTAAATCAAACGACACAGTACACCACTATAAATCAGAAACCGCACAAGAAAATCGTTAACCGCACTTACGCCTAGTTCAACAAACACGTAAATTACGGCGGATATTGCGCGAACAGTAGCGAGTTTTGCAACAACAATTAAGAGACTAATATTATCCCGTTAATTGGACGAGACAGTGTAACGGAGAGGCCCCGTGAACCTCGTTATCGCTGAGACGCCGCGGGAACGCAACGATTACGTCATAAAATAGGCAATAAACGCAACAGTACACGAGTGGTATACTTATAGCGAACTGTTCGACGGCGCAATTAATGTGAACCGCGCCAGCTGTGGACAAGATTTGATTGTGCGAAGAATGTAACCCTTTCAACTATGTCTACGACGTAAACAACACATTCTTTTTCGATGGGTGTCGTAAGAGGTGACTATGGGAACTTAATGGTTGAGAAATAGACAGCAGCGTCCCTTTTTAAACGTTACCAAAACCTAATTGCGGTTGCCAACCCGCCTGCCAAAAACTACTGCCAGAACCCTCCCAATAGGACTTCCTCTACTTTGTTTTGCAAATAGATGGAAAAAATAAATAGAATAGGGATTGTTTGACAAGCCTTCGCCTATGTTCAGCGGCGGTATTTTGTAAACAATTACACCTAATGTTCCAACATACCAGATCCCGATAGCGCAGGCGGGGTTACCATTCCATTATTACGCATTAAAAAAACATACCAGGCTGGCACACTCAAGATATTTCGAATTCTCAAATCTAGCCCAAATTAAGAAGTACTATAGATGCTGCACAATTGAAATTCCAGAGGGAGACTTTGTACAAAAGTCGATTGCTTGGGTACCTCTGTCCCATTCGTGTTTCAACCGTGAAGCAGTTGTGTTTGCATGGCTGTGTTTCGGTTTGAATGGTGGGATATGGTGTGAATTTACTGGGTACAGAGGAATAACATCTGAGTCCTCAGGAATGGCAACGCATGGGGGGTATCATGGGCGTAACAGTATACTCTGTTATGTCCATGGTACTGCTCATGTCTATAGGCGACGGTTACCACTTTCCATCAGGTGGGCCGTCAGCTTGTTTGCCATTCTAAGTTGTATAAAAAAAAATGTATATGACACTGTATATGTTTTCTAATGGCCGTGTGTGGGAGGCGACTATCACCAAAAACCTAACTGCGGTTGCCTACACACATTTTTTTTTCCGTGTGGAAAATCTTCGGAAAGACCGTCCCATCTGCCGAAGGGAGGGCAGCTGGGGTGTGTGGGAACTAAAAACCACACGACGTACCTCGAGGCGCGCCAAACATGGCAAATACTGCCAAAACTCCCCTTATGAGGAATGCTTATGTTCAGCGGTGAAGAATTAACAGCTGGAATAATAAAATGTTATCTAATATATATACTTATATATAATATATACTTAGGTAAGAAAGAATTTAAAATAGATAAATTCTCTTTTCTAAAAAGTTCAAAATACCCGTAGTATATAGATAGATAGATAGATAGATAGACAGATAGACAAAATAGCATCAGCGTTATTAATAACTATGTACTCAAACCTAAAATTACAGTTCAATATGTTTGTGCATTAACGGTCCCCTTAGCGCAGTGGCAGCTACTTAGTGGGTGATAATGGAACCATAACCCCACCTGCGCTAACAGTATACACTGGCAAGGCACCGGTGAGGGATGATACGTTAGAAAGAAAAGGCAGATCAGTTAATTCATTATGGTAGATTCAACAAGAATTATTCACGATGGTTTCCAGGAGGAACAGCATGGAAGTCGACCTGCTAGGATACATTGCTAGGGAATTAGCCATATTACTAACAATCTCACTTCCCCTGTGCAGTGGTAGACATCTTGCATTATTTATTTATTTATTTATTTATTTATTTATATATATATACATTTTTTGTTGAGTTTTACAAGTTTACCAATGCACTCACCAAAAACTAAAAAATCAAACATTATAATGATATAATACTGAAAAAATAATAATAATAACAAGAAAAAATCTAATTATGCTATATAAAATAAATATTAAAAATGCATTTTTGCGTATTTTCAACAAAGTAATCCAACAGCTTCATCGCTACCATTATACTTTATCAGGTCCAAATCCACGCTGGATACCATCGCGTTTAATTCTTGTAAAATTCGTCACTACCTGCTTTCATCCTTACCTATCATCTCTCACTAGTACCCTGCCATCGTAAACCCATACCGCAGAGGAATTACCATTCCATTCTCATCCATTAAAAATACAAACGATGCTATTATAAATTTTTGATACATAATACATTTTCTAACAAGTGTACTGTTATCACAAGTCCACTTTAACACAATATAATAACAGTGAGTTCTCGTGACGTAACTTGGGATTTAACCCGAAACGTTACACCATTAACGTTCAAGCGACACGTAAGTACAGCAGACAACAACATTGTAACATGCGATTATGAACGTAAACCTCGTGCTTACATTGTGGGCTATCTTTAGAGTTTCATCGACAAATGGACCGCCCCATAACTTAACAACGACGTGCATTATCTGTTTTTGTATTCAGCGTAATTTGTAAACGTGCTTTTAGCATAGATTTTTGTATCTAAACTTGCAATTTACACTAACTTCACTACCAGTGTGAAGTTAGTGCAAATCGCATGTTTAGATAGACAGGAAAATAAATTCACATTTTATAGATAGATAGATACTCTTTATTGTTTCCTCCATAAGATTACAATAGTAAACTTATTATAAATACAAACAATTACAAGAAAATATTACACTGAGAAAACAATAGGCGGCCTTATCGTTAAAAGCGATCTCTTCCAGGCAACCTTTGGATGGAGAAGAGTAATTATAAACAGTTTCACTGGAGGCACGAAACTGTGTACGTTTTTTAAATACATATAGAAATATGCATACGTACAATAATGTGAATATATAAATGTATATTTTAAATTACTAATACATACATAAATAAATCAATATATATATATATATATATATCAATATATATATATACATATACATACATATACATTTACAAAAATAAAAAGAATTTGAGTATACTATCAGACACAAATTATGAATATGACAACTTGCTAAGATAAAAGTCCTTAATTTTTGTTTTAAAACTTGGTAGGTACATTATAGTTTGTATAGAATTTAATATTTTAACTATAGTTATATTAAAAATTTTTGATACCTTCAGTTACTTTGTTATAATTTTCATAAGGATCTCTATTTTGTTTATTTTTAATAAGATATTACCTATTGATTAATTTTTAAAATCAATTTATAATTTTTGAGTTTTGAGAACATAAAAAAAAAATAATCTTTCCTTTTTATTATATTGCCTATATATTGAAATTTCTGTTTTATTTTAAAAACTTTAATTCATAAAATAAAGAAATTTCTAAAATTAATAATGTAAATGCAAAACAAACAATTTTTTTCTTAATTTTATTCACTTAAAAGGTGTTGAATATCCGTTAATAAAGAAATAAAAATGTATTACTTTAACGATAAATAAACTATTAATGTGGTAAATAATTTGTTCATAAGTTACTAATTTTAAAGAAAATGAATTACATTTATAATTAGTAGTGTAATTTTTATTTACAGATTAAAAATAGAACATAAGTATTATATAATTAAAATAGCTTATTAAAAATAACTCATGCTACATGTTATTTTTTTTATATTTTTAGACAAAGTTAGACGCATATGCAAATATATGTCCAAATATTTAGCGTAAACATAAAATTTATGTTATTATTTAAAATTATGCTGACAACCATAATAAAATGTCTCTTTTTACTACATTAAGAATAATTAAAACGACAACAAATAACGAGTAAGTAGTCGCGATGAAATATTTAATTGACAGAATTAAATTGGAATCAAACAAATGAAAACGCCGTCGGAATAACATAAAGCACCGGCCGAGTTTCAATTCCAATCGAACGAGCCCACTCGCAGTGCATGCATAACAAAACGTGCACGGATCGATAAAGCAGCCGCCGACTAATTAACGCCCAATTAACGAAGTACTTAACGTCAGTCAATTAACGAAAGTGGAGCCTTAACGGCGGAACTATTACGCCCCGGATGGGAAGGAAGCCAGTTTTCCGCAAGAGAGGACGGCGAAGTTTGCGGGTCGTGCGTCTCGGCCGATGCATTTTTGGATACGAGCCCAAATAACTTGTTGCACCGCCGGGGCGGCGACCTGTTGCGCTCTACGTGCCCGGCCTATGCCACGCGGAGCCATTTTTGCCCGTTGTCTGCAAATACATAATGAATGCCGCTCGCATTCACCATTTAGTTCCCGCTGTAGGAGTTTTGTTGCTTTGTAGTTTGCGGCAAATTGAAATAGTCTTCGGAGTTTTAAGTGGCTTTCCGTTTGTTACGAGCGTAATGTTGAACGACTGCTGAATTATTCCGGTTTACTAGCTACTGTCGAGCGTGTGGAATGAGGCCGTAACTGACTTTTTGATGTCGCACAGGGAAAACTGTTGTTTGGTACAGTTTACACTATATTAATGGAACGATAACAAATATATATTTATTGCTAACACTATATATAAATCATTATATGTATATATAACACTTTTTATGACGATTACATTAAATTTTGAAGTAAATTATAAATTTTGTTATAAATGTTATTTTTATTACAATTTAGATTTTTTTTTTATACCACAGCAATGGCAAGCTAATATGTGGCTATGAGTTTTTGTTTAATAGATCAAGAAACACATACGAAGATAAAATCAAATATAATCACAATTAAAATATACATACTAATTTAACGAAACAACAATAAATCGTCGTAATTATATGTATATATATGTAACTATTTCTAATAATTTCTTTTACGTATTTTTACAAAATTTACCGCTGTAATCTTTTGAAGGAAACAATAAAAAGTATCTATCTGCTCGTATTTTTAACTAAACAAAACAACCCAACACACATATTATTAAAAATTATGATAATTTATGTAATATTAATTAGTACTCAGGCATTAAAATCATCTAAGTACATGTAATCCACAATAAGAATATAAGAATAAGAATATCTTTATTTCCTTTAACAAAATTAGCCTATGGTACAATATGGCTATGACTCCACACTAGGCAAAGCCTGTCTCGTGGAAGTCAAAGAAAGTAATTTTACAGTTATGTTCTAATCTAATCTATTCTAATCTAATCTAAGGTTTATTTCAATAATAAACTAGAGATTAAAAATCTATTATAACTTACTAGGATATTCGTAAACTATTTAAAGTAATATGAAACTATAAACTACTACTAGTCATAATTAACTGTAGGGAAAAAATTAACAGAATACATATAAATTGTTCCAGGGTGCGTCCTCGAGTCTAGTGGTGAAATTCGCTGACACCGAGAAAGAGAGACAACTCCGACGTATGCAGCAGATGGCTGGCAACATGAGTCTACTCAACCCCTTCGTGTTCAACCAGTTCGGAGCTTACGGCACCTACGCGCAGGTCATCACAGAGCAGGTGAGCTGTATTCTATACAGGAACTTACAAGTATTCTATCGGAAATTACGAATATTTTGTTGGAACTTACAAGTATTTTGTCGAAAGTTACAAGTATTTTGTTAGGAGTTACAAGTATTTAATTGAAAGGTACAAAAACTTTATTTGAAATTACAAACTTTATTATATCTGATTCATATGAAAAGCTTTTAATTACCCACTGTTCACCACAATTGTCCGTGGATGAAGTTGAAGTGGTGGCTTTGGTCCGTTCTTTATAGCAGTCTATGGGAGAAACCTATGTTCAGCAGGCATATATTATGCATAAAACACAAAGTGTTATTACAATTAATCATTCGTAATCATTCCTCAGCAACAAGCGGCTCTGATGGTGGCGGCGACCGCACAAGGCTACATCAGTCCAATGACGGCGCTCGCGTCGCATGCGCTCAACGGCATGGCCAATTCCGTCGTACCACCCACCTCTGGTGAGTTCGCAATGTAATAAGTGTTACACCATCACTCTAATGGCCTGCTCCTCAAACTAAGATACCCTGCATTATAAGAAATCAGGCAACATATGGAACCACAAACCAGGACACTCGAATGAAGCCAATTTGGAAAAAAAATCCATTTCCTAAAATTAGTCCGGCCGATGCGCTTAGCTTACATTTTTTTTAATTACTAAAAGTAACTACAAACATTTTCACTCCAATGTATTATAAGCAACATGCATATAATGGATCTCTGCAATACATTTAAAATAAATGTCCCATTTAAGGAGATTCATTGCACACAACGTTTTTCTCTACTTGAAGAAGCTGTGTTTAACTTTAAGTGTGGCTTGAATTCTTTCACACCGATTGTCGGTTATTTGAACTAAAAGTATGCTGTATGCTGTATGATCGTGTATGAGACCTCTAATGACAAATGTCATGTCAGATGTCATTTATTGCCAAATTGAATGATGTAGACTGACTTTATGATTGATTGATTGATTGATTGATTGTAAGTGATTATAAGTTATAACAAAAATAAATCTTTTAGTAAATAATTAAGATTGTGTTCCACATAACAAAATCGACTTCTATTTTATCAAAATCAGATATTTTGATTTAAAAACTTATCTACTGAAACGATTTTGGTAAAATTTATATAGGACCTACAGTAAGTATATCCTTTCAGATAAAAAATAATTTTCCAAATCGATTTACAGAGTTATGAGATAACAAACATAAAAAATACAAGCGAATTGAGAACCTGCTTCTTTTTGAAGTCGGATGAAAACTACAATACTTCACGCTGGTCCTTTTGATTCTCATTTCAAATCCTTATCTCCTTGTACATTTTTGACCCATATTTTAATGTTAACCTGTATTTCTAATATCTTACAGACTACGTACTAAATATTAATGTGTAATTAAAACATCTGTCTGGTGACGATATAGCGTAGGTAACGTACCCAACAGTATACTAGTCCATTATAACAGCATGGTAGCAGTACAAAATAATACATACTACGAGACATACACACGGCGCCATCTAGTTAAAAATTATGCAAAACTTGTACTAGACGATTTATAGACATACTTTTTTTGTAAATACATGCATGTTATATACAGAAATCACCCAGATCAATACAAACAGACATACTTTATGAATATAAATATTTGTATTATGCGGGAATCGTGCTATGTTAAACCGCTAGACCTCAAGAATTTTCGAATAAAGTTTCTTCGTGTACCCTTTCAAACTTGATTCCAGCATCTCTACAAAGGTTTGGAAAATATCTAGATCTGAGGTTTCCAGGCTTTTTTCTCATAGATCACTTTCAAAATTTTGCTGGTTCCGGTGTATCCCATGCAGGTACATTTCTAGCATGTTCCCAAAATTCGACAAAAAATGTGAAGATTAATTAGATCTAACTATGAAATCTGCGTTGCGGCTGAGTTCCAACCAAGAATTAATAATTTTCGAAAAAAGTGAGAACTGATTGCGCTGTGAATGGAGGTCAAGAAAGTGAAGTTGACTAATCAAAAAAGTGATTCCATCCGACTTTACTTTTTTGACATTCACTTACAGTACAAGGAACCAATCAATTCTCACTTACACTTATTTTTTTGTCACACCAACGTAAACCCATATCGAGTCTCCCTTGGACCCCTGGGGTCCATCTTAGGATCTAAGGATCTAGATAGATCCTTAATAATGCAAATTAACTGTCCATACCCAAGTCTATTATATTATCACAATAAAATTACCCGAATGATTTTTATAAAAAATATTAAATGTACAGCTGACGTCATAATTTATTAGCGGGAGGTAAGCCCACCGCCGTCTCTCAAATCAACTTTACCGAGGAAAATTAGTTTGTAATTAAAATTGACATACAAAATTTTGGGGCCAAAATCTGAAATCTCTCGAACTCTGAGCCCTTCATGAACGGGGATAATAAAGCGCAAGATCACTCTGACTAATAATATTTATAATTTAATATTTTATCTCGAACCCCCATTCAAATTGTACTTTGTAAAGTCATAAAAAAGTTATTTGATTGGAATTATTTTGTTTAATTCCGCTACCATTAGTATGTGTGTGACTGCCAACACTCGAAGATTGACCACCACTACTACTGCCAGAAATTCCACAATCTTCCATATTAGCCATCAATCTTTGACTGCCATTTTATTCACTCACTGGTTTTTCTAAACTTGTTCATCTTCGAGTATTGGCAGTCATACATATACATAGATATATACTAATGGTAGCGGAATTAAACAAAATAATTCTAATAAAATAACCAGTGACATGGATTTCCACAATATAACACTTAGTACATAAAGAAGTATCTCTGTCCCTCTCACATTTCTGTCGTGTAGCACTTGTGTTTTTATGGCTTTTTTATAGTTTAAAAGATAAAATATAGAATTTAAATTACAGGGTACAGAGGCATAATATCTTAGGTCTCTAAAATGGCAATGCATGGGGGATACCATTGAAATGGCAGCATATTCTGGTATGGCCATGATACTATTCATATTTACAGATGAGGATTACTACTTTCCATCAGGTGGACCGTCAGCTTATTCGCTATTTCCGATTACATAAAAAAAAAACGTTTACATGCATTTTCTATACGCCTGCTAGTACGGGATAGTGTTATTATCTATTTCAAAAACATTTCATACCTTCTTAAATTTTATAGGAGGGTCATTGATCGCGCCCTGGTCGCAGCGACCCCTGTCCAATGTCCACACAAACGACGTAATTCGTTCAAAGAAGTACACATATGGTCTTTGTAAGGCAATCGTCATGCTTAGTATTCCGACTGGTGTTCTGGCCCAGACTTACGTCTCTCGGCGACAAATTGAGTTTTTCTTTTAGAACTTATTTTATTAGGTCCCATCTGGTTGCAATTCAGTCTACAAAGAAATGTCTATAATGTGAATTGTATAGGTTAGATGGTTGGAAAATTGCTAGTAAGATTTGAAGGTGCTAAATGAAAGTATTGTATGGTGTTAGTTTTTTTTTTTTTATTCTATTTGATGTTCTATCTGCGGTTTATGTGATTACTGTCGTTATTTTTGAAAGCTTGTAATTGGCCTTAATTATGTAGCGTACCGAAAGTATTCTTCCTTCCTTATGTATTATTGTCGATTGTAAATTTTCCTATTGTTGTAAAATTAAATATTGTAACTGCACTTGATTTTTGAAATTGAAATTGAAATCATTTATTTGCTGGAATAAGGTACATTTTTAGGTGTTACTTTACAAGAAAAATAGTCCAATCTTATTCTGCCACACTGTAGGCGTGCAAATATAAAAACTTATTAAACAAAACATTAAAATAATTTTATCATAATAACATAAACATTTGCAATAATATTTTGTCACTTTTTGTATCTATTCATGTCAATTCATTGTAATATAAAATCATTAAAATATAGACAACACAAAGTGAACACATATCTAATCATTTATAATTATTCTATCATTTAAAACTCATTTACTGAGTAATAACATTTATCCATAAAAAGCTTGAAGAGCTTAAGCTTTTAACGTGGGATTGCTCTTGGTAACATTATTAATCTATGTTTTTTCTAGAATCGTTCAATAGTTATTCTCTAGTCAGTATTAGGATTTTTTTTTAAATAGACAAGCACTACAAGCCGGGATAGTAAAATCATGCTAACAAATAGATAGATATATGATTTTTTTTTTCATCACTTACAGCACACAAATAACATCAGTTCTTGGTACATATTTAAAAAAAAAAGAATACATATACAAAAAAAAAAACAAAAGGAAAGTGCTTAAATTAAAAAGGGAACAATTTTTCATGCTTGTGCAAAATGTAAATAAAAAAAATATAATGTATTGTAACACAAAACGGTCACAACTCAGTTTATTGCTTTGCTCTCAAAGAGCAAAACACTGATATAATACGTTCATTATCACTTTATTGTAACATGAATTCATAATTTATGACAAAATATAGAGTCCGAAAAAAATATGTAGCCGTATATACGAGTATCTTGTCGTAGAAAAACTCACCCTATACTTTCTCGCAGATGTCGTAAAAGGCGACTAAGGGAGGGCGAGAGCGAGGGATTTTTTTTTTTGATGGGTGCAAATGGTATGGTAACCCCGCCTGCGCTAACGGGATACGCTGGCGGAGCACCAGTGAAGGGCGATAGATGAGAATGAAAACAGGCCAGTTAGCCCATCATAATGAATTCATCAGCAATTAACCATGATAGTTTCCAGGGAGAACCGCGAGGAGTTCGACCTGGTTGGGTATATTGCTAGCAATGGGATTCTCAGTCTCCATTACTAACAATCCCTTTTCCCCCGAGCGAGGGATTTGAAAATAGTAACCGTTGAGTTTCTTCTCAGCAGATAGCATCCCAAACCCAGCAGTAGAATCATAAAAAAATTACGATTTAAAAGTGCTTGTAAACAAGTCTATTTAAATAAATGTTATTTCTATTGACCAGTGAGTATGAGCTCAGCGGGTCTACAATGAAATGAAATTCCGAAATTTCGGACTCAATTTCGTGTTTTTGTTTATACCAAAGTCGGACCAATAAATGGAGTTTAACATTTCGTTCGTCATACATCCTATCATAAAAGTCCAAAGGAACAATATTTTAACATTTTAAATATTTCTAAACGGCATGTATTATGTAATTTTAACATCAAATTTGTGTTTCTTTTGGCTCCGAAATTTCGGAAAACATTTCATGGTAGGCC
The DNA here is from genome assembly GCF_026898425.1 of Galleria mellonella. NCBI lineage: Eukaryota > Metazoa > Arthropoda > Insecta > Lepidoptera > Pyralidae > Galleria > Galleria mellonella. The sequence goes on from NW_026442112.1 coordinate 4,524,671, forward strand.
CTCAGTTTTCATATCCATCTTCGACCCACGTTTCTTTCGAAATAAAATTACTGAAATAATGCTTAGAATGGCAAACAAGCTAACCGCCTACCTGAAAAATGGTGATAATCGTCGCCTATGCATGGACATCACATAATATACTGTGATACTAATAATACCCCTCATGTGTCGCCATTATTGGAAACTATTGTGTTATGATGCTGTATGGTCCCGGCATAGAATGAGCTACCCCTTTCTTTTCCGTAGGTCTCTTGACAGGCAACTAAGGGAATTTAACGGTCAAGGGATAGGTAGCAGCGTGTTTCTTAAAACATCACCAAAAGCCTAAATGCGGTTGCCAATTAGCTTGCCAAACGTAGCAACTACTGCCAACCCCTCTCCCTGTTATGGGGGAGGCTTATGTTCAACAGTAGACAGTATGGACTATATAATGATGATGATGTTATGCCATCATATATGGTTTCATCCCAACCATCTGGACGAGTGGCGGTCTTCCACCGTGCCTTTTTCAAGGCACTTTCTTTGAAATCAACTTACAGTAGCAATATTTCCGAACCGATATGACAACATAACTTTCAAGAAAAGAGCATATTCCCTTTTAAAAGGCCGGCAGCACACCTGAAATGCCGTTAGTGTTGTGGGTGATCATGGGCGGCGGTTGTCACTTACCATCAGGTGAGCCGCATGCTCGTTTGCCCCCAGTGTTGTAAAAAAATTGCCTCCGTGCCCTGAACTGAAACACACTCAGTTCGAAGTATGCTGATGATCTTCATTTCACCCAGTATACATTAGTTGTTAATTTGACCTCTATTCCCGCAGACAACTTCACGGGCCTCGCGATAGGCACAGGAGGCGCGCAGCCGTTGAACGGAGCGCTGCCGTCCCTCCCCTCACCGACCATGCCAGGCTTCAACATGGCGGCCCAAACTGCCAACGGACAGCCCCCGCCGCAGGATGCCGTCTACACCAACGGCATACACCAGACGTTTACTGGACGTAAGTTTTACTTTGTTTACTGATATAAAATCTGTAACAGTGCTGGAGAATTACGCGGAAGCATAAACATCGTAGTCCTGACACGAGGGATACATTTTCTTGGATGAAGTGTACAGGTTTACGATGGCATACGTGATTTCCGAGGGAGAACCGCATGGATGTCAACCCAGTTGAAGTATACTGCATTGGAGGTTCTAACCCTGGGATCTGTCTCATTACTAACAAACCTTTTTCTCACTTTGCATGAGGGGTACTATAGGCGTTCCAGTGTATTATACCATATCTGTGATGGTATTCATGTCTACAGGCGATGGTTACCATTTTTTATTAGGTGCATCAGATCATTTGTCATTCCAAATTTAAAATATAAAAATTTCCAATTTATACTAAATCATACATCCTTCTACTAAAGTATTTGTACCCAAGTGTTCTCATTTAGTATTATTATTTCCTTTGACAGTCAAATTATACAAAAAAGTAATCGACTGATTAATTAAAAAAAAAAGTTACTTATCCCCTTTTTCATTATGTCGGCAAACAGCATTTGAATACCTACCGTAAAAGTTTCATAACTGGCAACATTGAATTCCAGCGGTGCCTGTGACCGCGCAAGGCCTCCCGAACGGCGAGGCGGCCCTGCAGCACGCGGCCTACCCGGGCATGCAGCCGTTCCCAGGAGTCGGTGAGTAACGCCCGCCTAGCACCCGCCCCCGCCCCCCGCCCCGCCCCCGCCCTAGGCGCCCGTCCGCCCATCCCTCTGCTTACACAGTACACACGCTTACCCGGCCGCCGGTTGGACCGGCTCGGTCACTTGTACTTTTTAATGTATCCGTTATGAAAATATTGTCAAAAACACCACTAGAGATACAAAACGCAGATAATTAGTAAACGAAATGCTTCTCTAAACTACACGATGATTGAAAAAGTTACCCCATAGCTACTACCTGCTTTATTTTCGATTGAAATTATCGATCAATCAAAATGCAAAATTGACATGTTAATAACGGATACATAATATTATTTGTATTCATAACTCACATTGATTAAGTATGAGTAGGTATAACTTAATCGCATATAGGTATGTAATTATTTAGGACTTGTGGTATAATATCGATGTGCAAGGGAAAGAGATTGTCATTGTTTATAATTTTAATCAATCGATTGATCTACTGATTGGAAATTTAAAATAACTTATTAATAGATTCATATATAATTAACCTTCTTTCAAGAAATAAAATAAGTACGTAATTACTTACAGAAATAAATATTATATAAACTGATTTAATACATATATAAATACATAGATCAATCGATTGAAACGAAATGTCGTACGAATAGGATTTTATGCGCTGTTCGTTCACGCTATTCGAATAATCGTTTTGATCAATTCACATATAATGTAGTTGTGTGTTTGGTGTTTATATTGTAATTATGAATTGTTTATATGTACGTACAAATATTATATATCTGAAATATATGACGCGGTTAAACATTTTATTTGCTATGCATACGAGATGATGTGGTCGCACGAAAATATTTATATTTATTTTGAACAGTCGTTAACTGAAGTTGTTGCGCAGTTCCAACAGTTAAACTGTTTTTAACATAAATTAAAAATGACAAATAGACGCTTAAAATTGTTCAAATGTATTTATATTGGATCAGAATCATTTAGCTTGATATTAAATGTTAACATTTCATGGTGTATGCATGCAACTGTAAGTACGCAACTACTAGGTGTTCATTGTGAAAATGTGCAAATTAATGTTCAACAGCTTACCCGGCGGTATACGGACAGTTCCCTCAGCCAATCCCACCTCCGATGTCGACTATTGCGCCGGCGCAGAGAGAAGGTAAGTTGAGCCCCGTGATGGAGCAAGCGAGAGCAAGAGACGACCTAATAATTTCGAGCTATACCTACACTATTTAACATTCTAGCTTGATACTTCTGCGCGTGTATGTTTATGGAGACTATGCTGTAACTATTTTCCCGCCGCCTTCCAGCTGATCACGATTTTTTTTTTTTATAAAACATTCATTTTTGTCGTAATGTCATTGTTTATACGTATATATTAAAATATTAATCAATCGTTTAATATCTCTATGTCTTATTTAATGTACTATTTTAGTATTTTTTTTTATTTTTTTTTTTTATAGAATATTAAAATGCTTACCTACTTAAACGTACAAACTCATTAATAGAATGACAATTTTTTAAAATATACGTCTTTTTTTATATGTAATAATATTTTATTTTTTACTTATTACCTATTATATTTTATATTTAAATAATTAAATTTTAAAAACTCCAATCAAAAATTAATACATTTTTTTCTGCATTAGTTCTCTCGGATTATTATTTATCTTTTTTTTTTTATTTTTTTAGCAAATAAAATTATTTTTTCACAAGTTTTACTGGAAAGCGGCCATTTTGTAGTTTGTAACACAAACACATGCATAACATTGTGTGTAGGTGATAGTGAGTGTATCGATGTGTCTCACACTAATGTGTACGTGACACTGTGCAGTGACACACAGACATAGCTCATACATAACAAACACATACGCAAACTTCTTCCAAGCTGAGTCTGTCGCTGTACTTTGTCTATTAGTAAATGTTTTGCACTCTTGTGTATTAATGTTCAATGTATATACCTATAGATATGTTAAGTTTAACTACCTGTACAATTCTGAGTCTCTAACATGCCTTCACGCATTAAAACAACTTTTTATAAAGCTTTTTATCTACTGTGTCAATAGATATATAATAGTTACTTAATAATATAGTGTGCAGCTCGGACGTTTATAATTTTTACATTTATTTATTTTAATTTTGACAGGTATTTTAAAATAATACAATTTATGATTAAGATAGGTGTTTCTTTATACAATAGACTTATATTAAATCTGAAACAGTTATATTAGAATACAAAGGGGATAATTACACAATAGAAAATTCAGAAAAATACGGATAAGAGAAAACAAAATAAGATATAGATCTGAAATGCTGAAAACATTGAAAAATTACACCTGTAATGATACACAAAGTAAATGTATCTACGTACTTGTTAAGGAGTGTTATAAGAGGGGAATAAGGCATTGAAATTATTGTGTACGGAGATATTACAACTTAGTCCTCAAGCAGTAATGCAGATGGGCGTCACAGTATATTCTGTAACGATCGCAGTGTTGTTCCCGTCTAAACGATAGTTACCACTTGGTGGGCCGTCAGCTTATTTGCTATATCAAGTTATATATTATATATATATTATTTTTTGTTTGTTTCACTTCCAACGTTGGTGTCTGGAGGCAGATTTGTGAGTTCTTTAAAGATTTTCTTATGTTCCCAGGATGCTCCATCTCCGGTCCTGAGGGTTGCAACTTGTTCATCTATCACCTGCCGCAAGAGTTTGGTGACGCAGAGCTGATGCAAATGTTCCTACCCTTCGGCAACGTCATCAGTTCCAAAGTCTTTATTGATCGGGCCACCAATCAAAGCAAATGCTTCGGTGAGTAACATAAATACAAGAATGTTTTCTAAACGAATAAAAATGAAATGGCAACCCCGCCTGTACCATTTACACTGACGGGACATCAATGGGGGTTGATAGATGAGGTTGAGCAAGTCAGTTGACCCATCGTGACAAATTCACCAAGAATTAACCAAGATCATTCCCACGTCCAGATAGAGGGGACCACGTGAGAATCAATCTGACAGCATGTATTGCTAGCAATAAGACTGATAATTCCCGATCCCCAAAATATTTTTTTTATAATTTATAAAAAATGTTTTCTATCATAATAATATATTTGCAATGAACAATTACGTATACAAAGTAGCAGAAACACTAAAGACTTTGTTTTGTACAAAATTCTTCATGTGTAATCTCTATAGGTGATAGGTGAGAATGAAAAGGCAGGTCAGTTAGCTCATCGTGATATAGACACTTGGAAATCATAACAATAGTTTCCAGGGGGGGAAGTTCATAAGATGTGATAGTACACATTACTAACAACCCCCCCCCCCCCCCCCCCAATGAACCTCTATTATATTTGTATCTATTCTCAAGCAACTGTTTGGTCATGGACCAGGTAGGCCATCAGCTTGTGTGCCATAACCAGTTGCTGAAAAACGTGCATAAAAATTTTACTGTTTTTTTATATGTACTAAAAGTAATTACACTACTAAAGCTACTTTCAATATTCATATAGATAAAGATTAATCTCTCAGTCCTGTTCTCCATCTACTATTGGTCTGTTTTAAAAATAGATACAAATTGAAATAATTTTGCCAGCTATATTTAACAAAGAAAAAAAAATAGTATTTCATCTAAGAATTTTACACCTGGATACATAGATTAAGAATACTACTTACAATCTCGTTGCAACTAGATATTTGCTAGATAAAAAATCTCAAAGATTGAGAACAGTGCATATCTGTCGAAGACTGACATTGACAATCTCTCTAGTCATATTATATAATATCATAGATTAAGAATAGATCTTTAAATATCTCATCTTAAATTCTCGTTGCTTTATATTCTTTTAACAGGAATAAAGATTTTTACACTGCTTTCAGTTTGTATTTTTACGTAGATAAATACTTCCTTATAAGCGTACATAACAGGACTTTACGCGACACGATTATAAATAAATAGTATCTGCATACCTCATTTTTATTTTTACCAACGTTTGACGATCGTGCCATGACTGAAGTGAGCGACGTCCTCTTCATTATGTTCTCTTGAAGGCAAATAAAGTTAAAAAGCAAAAACAATTTGAACCGAAATCACTGGTAAATTATAAGTTTTAACAAATTTTAACGAATGTATTTCCGAGAATTTCCAAAACACTACAACATGTGTTAGACTATATGATTATATTTTATACAAATACAAGATAATAAGAAATCCCTTTATGGGATAAGTCCGCCATTGTATATTAAATCATTTACCAGTTTTAATCTGAGTTATGAACAATAAAGATTTTACAATACAAATACTCGTACATATTTACTAATACTATAAATAGATAGTCAATTGATTGTTGTTGACGTTGTTATAATTCAATTATTAAATCTTAGTATATTATTTTAATAAATACAATATTTTATAATACAATGTTAATAAAATATTGCCATATAAATGCTTATGAGATTATTGGAATGTCAATTGTTTTAATTATGAATTTAAGTATTGCAGTTGATTCGATCATGTATCCGTTACATTATTTTTGTATTTATAATTTTTGGAGAGGGCAGTAATAAATAGACTGGCTGTCATTCATTTCTGCTCTAATTTTTGCCGAGGGTACACGTATTAAACACACGTATCCAAGATTAAAAGTATATTTTATTTCTAATAATAGACGGTAAATAATTTTCCAGCTATTACACGCGAATCCTCAAAAAAGAGTTAAAGATATCTCTTTAGGATCTGTAAAGCGTAATGGCTCTGGAATTGAAAGCGTGCCAACAACCGTTGACAGCTTACCAACAGGTGGACCGTGTGCTTGTTTGCTACTTCAGTAGTATATATAAAAGAAAAGAAAAAGCATTTTTTATTTTTTTATTTTCGTCAACGTTACAGGTTTCGTATCGTTCGACAACCCAACGTCGGCCCAGGCAGCTATCCAGGCGATGAACGGCTTCCAAATAGGAATGAAGCGGCTGAAAGTGCAACTGAAGCGGCCCAAGGATGCTAACCGGCCTTACTAACCCTAGACGCCGTCCCTGCGCGCCCACTACGTGCCCATGGTGAGTATTATCTTTTTATAAAAGCAGTACTGGCATTAGACCGGGGCGCATGGTCGGGTACCGCCCAGGAGTGCCCAGCCTTTTTTCATCATAAAGGGATGGAGCGTCATCAAAAACTAGTCCAAGGGCTTAAGGTAGGCTAATGATTGCCCTGTATATTACGTTTTCCTAATAGAACAAAAGATTATTTATTTTTTAATGGGTAAAAATGGAATACTAACCCCCGCCTCTGTTCTCGGTATACGCTAGCGGAGCACTTGTGAGTGATGATCGGTGAGGATGAAAGCAGATCTGTTTATATTTAAGGCTCATTGCCCCACTTTTGCCCTATTACCGTGCCAAAATTTGCGTTCTCAATGTGTTCCTTTGTCCCCAGGAGGCGGCTGGAATGTTTCCCTCGCCAGCGGCGCACGTGATCGCGTATTATCAACAATTCCAAGGAATTTACACATTTATTGTATAGTGAATATCATTACCTACATACTTATCTAAAGAATTATGCAAGCCCACTCGGCGAGTATACTAAATTAGTTAAAGTAATTTATTAAATCAGCGCGTAGGAATGCTTCATTCTTATCATTATCGATTAATCATTAAATTACTCTATTATATTATTATATATACAATTTATTAACTTTGATTAAATTATTATTATTATTATAAAAAAAAATGACACGTTATAAAAATTTTGTCATTCGTAATCATACTTCTACTACTAAGTACTTAACGTTTAACTGAAACTTTAACATAAATTTATTAAACTAGTTATTTGCTTGAACTAAGCCAAACTGAATTTATTAAGTAAGTTGAAAATGTAAGAAAAAATGTATTTTAATTATTGTATATTGCAACAAAATGTGACGCCGGGGGCGCGCCAGCATCTGTTCTAATTTGTTGTTCCGCTGGTGGCGGTGCGGCTCGGTCCCGGCCCGGCCCCGGCTCGGTCCCAGCCCGGCCCCGGCCCGGCCCCAGCCCGGCCGCAGGTCGACGTTCCGTTTGACGTGGGCGCGATGCTCGCGCGGCGCCCGGCTCGTCGCGGACACTGTTGTCTCCCTCCGCCGAACATGATCACACTAATATAAGTGCTCGGTATAGATCACTATTGGAGTATATATGTCCTATATTTTGTTAAATTATATTATGTGTGTGTCTGGTAAGCTAATACGCGGGGTGTACCACACGACAGTTCCCTATACGCGACATCGCGCATCTCTTTATCTTTCGATTGTTTGACTGAGACGTGACATCCGAGCGCCCTCTCGGCCGTTCTCTTCTAAACTAAACGTCTGTACATCACGATTTGCTATTATTTTGTATGTCTACTATGGAAACGTGCGTTCCGTCTCACTCAAACAACACAGCGAGCCGTTTACGACACGAACACGCAGACAATACACAACATTGTACATAATATCTACACGAAGCAGTCTGTCTGTACTTGGTACGCCCAGCTCACAAACCTACATGTTAGTGAATGATGTTGTTAACAAAATTAAATGTTTGTATTTAACGCTGTGTACAAATGAAAGTGCACTTCAACATAAGACCGAATACTTAGGCCTTCGTTTCGAAAGATCGTGTTATTATGTGTTGTAAATTCCAAATGGGCTGTGATATAAAAAAAATATAATATCAACATAATGGACTGTACAGGCCGTTAATCTCTATTGCATAATCTATGTTGCGCTCTACGGATCCGCTCGCACACCACTCTCATTCACATATGTGCCGTAACGTATGAAAATATTAAATGTCCTTGTACGCAAATAAAAGGTAGCCACTCCGAACACAGTCGGCAGCAACAATTGGAAACACGACATACACAGCAATCGTATGCAGCTATCCGAATTTGGATACTTTCTGAAGTTTCATTATATAATGGAATAAAACAATTTATTTTTATACATAAACAGAAAAATTTCAGGAAATATCACGAATCTCGGGGAATCCCCTACAAGGTCCGAGGCCTATTCTAAATTTCCGAATGATGCGATTGATTATCAACGGACACCTAGGACGGTTGCCTGTTTGCAGTGGTGTGCGTGAGGTCCCATACTTCGCTCCAACGCGACGTCAATTCATGAGCGTGCTTCCCCAACTTTTGTTTTGTGCATTCGTGTGTGTGTCTATACATATATAAAACTATTCGTGTTAAGATGTTAAATACAATAACTGTGACGAACTGCGTCCAGGGAGTCAACAGTGATTGGTACGCGATTAAACAGATTACAAAACTAGTGTAATTTCTATACAGACAAAAATAGATTCATAATCAAAAAGTACCAATATAAATATAAAATGATACTGAGATACCTTAGATATATTGTGTGCGCGCGGGCGGGCTCCAGCCCCTGTGTGCTGGCGGTGAAGCGGCCCACTGCGGCCACGCGCGAGAGTTGCCCGCTTCGCAAACACTTCACTATAATACATGCTTGTTTGTCCATAATGAACGCAGTTTGTAAACAAAAATAGTCGCAACTTAAATCTAAATTAAGTGTAAAATATATATTTAAAAAATAAGAAAAGCATCAGCTGAAGAAGGCAACTCTTTATCGGCGCAGCGGCGACTGTGCCCGGCGAGGTCGCAGCGGGGTCGCGGCGAGGTCGCAGCGATGTCGCAGCGCGGCCGCGCGCTAGCGGCCGCCGCCCGCCTCTAGTCAAATATTACACTCACCACAAGACATAGAATTTTATATTTACACAAATAATTATATTATATTGATATAGTATTCTAGTTTTAGGCGTTTGATTTACGAGTAAGCCAATGTATAAAATGATATACATGAAAAAATTGTCGTTTAAGTGTGTATAGTTCTTTTTCTTAAACTCACGATTGTGCAATACGTTGTTACGCTTTTTAAATTGTTTTAGCGTCGTTTTTGTTCATGGATGCCATTATTTTACTTATAGTACTTATTATGTTACCGTTTTAGATTATTCGTCGACGTGGTCTCGTTTTGTAATCCGACTGTAGAGCCGGCCTCATGTTAAAAGCACAAAGTAGGGGTCGCTGCGGCCGCGACGGGATATGATTAAATTGCGTAGACGGTGCTTCGTAGGAGATACGGATCTTTGAGGCGATACCACGAGGTCCCATAAGATTAAACACCAAGTTGCAAACTTTAAGCGAAATAATTTTACGGTATCGACGTATCGCTTCGTCGATCGTTCGTTTCCCGTTACGGAACAAAGGGCGACCCTGAATTATTAGAAAAATAATGTACATACGTGTAGACGTGACTCAATAGCGATGGTGTCAGCGGTTGTTGTTGCGCACAAAGGCCGAGCTCGAGTCGAACTGATGAGTGGAGTGCAAGCGCTGACGATAGCGGAGCGGCGGCGGCGGCGCGGACGGGCCGCAGCCGGCGCGGCGCCGAGCCGCGGCACGCCCGCGCCGCGCGCTTTTAGGTTACAGATTAATCGATGCCAAACCGGAACACGTATACTTAGTATATCGATTATCGATAATATCACCTCGTGGGTAATGTAGAAGTAAACGCCCGGGGCCCGGGGCCCGCCGCCGCGCGGTGGCACCGTCCCGGGCAATTAATAATATTGTGTACTTATATCTTTATACTGATTAAAATTAAATTCCCTAAAGATATATTGCGGTGACGCGAACGTTTGTAATAGATTAATGAGTCCTCTCTGAATGTATAAACAATCGCCCATAAAAGTGATTCTAGGATACAGGGTATGCTTTGCAATTATTTAAATGTATCTAAATGTTTTTCATGTAGGCAGATTTTGCCGACTCTCTCACTTAGTCTACGATTCGTCGTACTACATCCCGGCGGCGGCGCGCTCCCGGGGCGCCGCGTCTCTCTCGGGTCCACTCACTAGTCTGTCGCGACTTTTTATACTCTCTCGTACTATCGTAGCGTACCGACTCATCCTCATCACATTACTGTACCGCGCGACTCTAAGAGCTCTTTCACGGTGGCTATTCGACTGACGATTTATGAGCTTGTTTTCAGTGACTTTGGTGTACCACCATCGCGGCAAAACGGCGTCTCCTGACGTGTCAATGCCCAGTACTGTGACCGAAGTCGCGCTGCAAACGCTCAATACACGTCTTCAAATCGTCAGCTTGTAAAGTCTCGAACACTAGGCGCTTAGCTGTTTATTTCTAACACCCGTCGACATACTCATCCCAAATTAAAGCGATTTGCGTTACTAAGTATCCTCATTCACTTATCATCGTGCCATACTTATTGCGGGTGATGCGTGCGCGTCGCTCGTCAGCGAACTAACGGGCCTTTGCTAATCAGTAAACGCCATAACGCCTGCAACTTCTTTCGGCTTAGACACGTGCCAATACAATATTCAAATGACTACCCTGTGGAACAGGCGACAAAGCCCGAAATGCCGTAGCGGCACGACGCGACGTTCACGTCTCGCTACCCGCACGCACAGTTCGATAACATTATTAGTATTACGAAATCGAATTTCTTAAAACTATTTAACTCCTAAAGTTTTATAACATATTTATATCGTTCGCATTAATTACAATTCGTCGTAGCGCTCGCGTACACGTTGAACATTCTCGATGCACTCAAGGACGTTTGAATCATTTGTAAATGATATGCGAGACGAAGCGGATCGTTATATAGGCGTAGGTAGATAGACCGTCGGATGGTGGGCGCCGCGGCGCCGCACGGGGCCGTGCGGGCCCGCGCGGCGCCGCGGGGTCGCCCGCGAACTCACATCACACACACAGGGCTACTGACACCGTTCGATGTTAGTTACTAAGATGAATGCCAATATTTTAATCAGAGAAAGAACAAACATTAGATTCGGAATAATTAATCATATTATTATATATATATCTATTTATATAATAAAATATGGAGAGAGGCGCATAGTGCTTTTATGAATTGTAGAACCTAGTAATGAAACAAAACGTCTAGTCATATCTCTTTCTGTTATTTATTTTTTCTATCGCTTAGCATAGTTTAGCTTCAAGCACACTTTAATCGATTCTTACGTACGACAAACTGGGAACGTATTTTATATACGATTGTTTTAGGGAGACTTACGTTACCATTGCGTTTTTATTTCCCGCATCGTGTCGCTGTAACCACGCGGCGGCACGTTAACCTGTACTCGTAACCTTTCTAAAATAAGTTAACAGTGCATTAAACAACGGTTATACGAAATTATGGTGTCACATATTTTTCATAAGTTATCCAGAATGCTGTTCCAATCTAATGATATATTTATGTTCACCCATAATTTACTTAGATGCATACATTAAATTTAAGTGTGAGATAATTTATTGGTATAAACAGGTAGATCACGAGTTTCGAATGGTATAACCGTTTGGTTAAGTTAGAAGTTTAAAGTTACCTTAGTAAGAGCAAGTTAATGAGATTAAATGATTTAGATAGACGATGTAACCGTCATAGTTCAGCTATCAATTACCGAAGCGCAGGAGTGGCGCCGCCGGCAGCCGCACGCCACTCCAAGTTTCAGAAACAAATTCGCGCCGTCCGTGTAAAGAAATCTCTGTGTATAATTAATTACTCTGTAACCGATGGTTTCGTTCTTGATAATTTTGGACGCTATGAAACAGTAGTTGATCGTGAGGTATTGGTGTAGCGGACGTCAGTTGCCAGTACCGTGCACGTGTAGTTTGCCCCTAACTCGATTGTAAATACAAACATAATGTGACGTCATATCTTTAGGAGCTTACTAGCCTTTTGCCCCGAGCGATCTCGGGCGGGTGACAGGGTGTCGCTGTTTAATGCTAAGTGAAAATCATAATCATTAACAGTTTAGATTGGTAACAGCCGAATTTCTAATTGATAAACTTAATATAGTTCGGGCGACGGAGATCTCGTAGGGATCGGAAGGAGCGTGTTGGGATATTTACTCTGATATTCGTTTGCCTTTCTGACATGCCTTCCGTTCTTATAAGCTTGCATGGGCTGAGATTCAAAGACACTCTTGTGAGTTTTATTCACGACGTATGAGAATTTTATACGATTGTGATCATTTTAAGTTGCGTGTGAAACTTGAACGTTCTCATATCTATTGTGTCTACAGTGTCAAGTGTCTACCATCAACAAGAGCTATAGATTCATCTAAATATATTCAACTTGACGTTAAATCGAAATTTTGGCCCACTCAAGAGAAAAATCTATATCCGATCGTAATGTTACGAAGTCATGAAAGTTGGCTACATATATCTGCCCCCAGCCTCAGTCGCCCAAGCCCAAAAAATACATGGACCTATAATAGAATACTCGTGTATGTCCCATACATTGTTCTGGATAACTTATATTGGAATAGTTATAGTAAACGAACACCTTTATTCGGAATTATTAGATTTTACATTTCGATAACTCGAGAACAATCGAATATTAATTATAATAACAGGTTTCAATCACGAAACATCGGTGAATCGATTCTTGAGATATCGACTCGGATTATCGAATAATCGGAGCAAGGGACAGAGAGTATAGCTGTTTACGTACATATTATAGCTTAGCATTGGGATGCCTGAGAAGGCATCTGTGATATACGCTTGTAATGATCGTCCAAACCTACTATATATTAATATCGTACCCTCCGTTCTACTGTTACGTTCCTTTCCCACAAAGGACTAGAATGTCACCCATAGTGTCATATTGGGTTCGATTCTGAAGTACTATTACCCTAAGATTATCTCTAAAATTTTATATTGATAGTTTAGGAAATACATTATGTTAAGGACCACCCAAGAACCAAATTTAAAGCACTTCTAACTCAAACGTCTTATAAATTTGGTTTATATTTGGTCGTAGAATTGATTTAAATATATTATTATTAGATTTTGTAATTAAAAATTAAAATTTTAGTTTTAGAGACGATAGTTATCGAATGGCGTTTCAGAATCGACCCCATTGTTAATAGTTACCAATAAAAGTAATATTCAAATTGGCGGTTACCCGCTTTTGCTAAATAAAAATCTATTTCATAAGATATACCGGTACAACTCTTGGGAGATTGTATTCAACAATTGTAATACAAGCAGACATACAGATGTACGGTTGGCAAATAAAGTGCCCGATATATTTCATAACAGAAAGGAAAATATCTCTGACTTTTTCCTGGCCACTTTGACATTCTACTATATAACGATACACCTATCTTTGCTGACCGTACTTTCGCATGTATGCAATTAAGTCTATCGTGTAAAAAGCTATACAGAACATATAAAATTGTATTATAATAAAATTGAATTTAAATTCCGCACTAACAACTATGGTGGTCAAACTCGCTTACGCAATAAACATTCAGATATTCAAACTGTAACCCAAAACAAACCGATATAAAGTGCACTTTCCTTCAACTAATATCCGTTTGCCTGTGACAATAAAGGCGAGTTTGCTACTCATAGCTCGTATACAGCTAATATAGTCCTCATTCGGATACACGTGCAATAGGCGTTCAGGAATTGATATTTATGAACCGGCGCACATTATAGTCAGGTTCCAGTAAGTGTCACTAGTCGGCGCTGCTAGCGCACGTTCGTTGAAATTCAAAATATTGTATTCTAAATGTAATATTTTTATTGTTTGCTTGCATAATAATTATAATAGTAATTATGTGGTATTGTCCAGTACATACCACTATGTTCGGAAATAAAAATCTTTTTATTTCCAATAAAATATTAAGATAATAAATTTTTACGCAATTTTAATATTTTTTGTAAGTTTATTATTTTCCATTATATTTTATAAATTAAAAAAATAATGTAATAAAAAACAGATTTAAATGTCAAAACATTTGACAATTAAACAATCTGTTTTGAGTTAATCTGTTTTGAGTGCAATGCCATCTAGTGGCATATTTTTTCTGTTAAATTTGTATTGCCAAATTAAAATATACTCGCATAATATTGAAAGCAATTTGACTATAATGTATGCCGATTCTAACCTATTTCACTAAAACTAATCATTAGACAATCTGTTGTAAGTTTCTAGCCAAACCGTACCTGTTCAATATTGTCGCTATCAAAAGGAACGTGTATCCGAACTGTTAACCACAGCAAATTGTAATGTACAAATACCAATAGACCGATGTCGTTCTGTTCTGGCTTTGTATAATTATCTATTTAGAGTGTACGCACATCTGTCCGCACCGAATGCGACGAATTTTATAATTGTTTATATACAATCTTACGAAAAGTCGGTAACTAATTGATGTAGGATCCAGCTAATCGCTACGATTCGAAAATCAAATGCCGAAGTAACCGATTTGGTGATTCGATATCATAAAGTGCCCAACTACGCACCGTTCATGTAATCGAATCATCGAATCGATTACTACGTGCAACGGAATCCGGTATTTCGTTGGACAGCGACTCTTTCGGCGTGGTCAGATGTGGATTCACCCTTATACTTGCATATATTCAGATAATGTAAATGAACAGAACAGTTTAAAAACTTCAGTGCATTTGATAGCTAGCTATTGAAATGTTTATTCTCGTATGTTGTTATAGTTCGCCAAAGATTTGTAAAATAAGAGAGTTATGATCACAATTTTTTGGAGCGTCGCTAGTTAATTGTTTTCTATGTTTATTTTATTTTTTATCGTTTTTAATTTATTGAAATTATTAACTTATTAGTTTTAGCATAATCAGATGTACTTACTTAGCCAAAGGTGACTACGTACGTAGACACATTATTATGGAACTAATACAATAATAATTCGCCTACTTTGCATGTCTAATTTAGTTAATGAACGTTTAAACATATTATCGAGTTATTAATATGTATATTGCTGAAATATTTCAAAACTAAATTACTATTCAATTATTTATTATTATACACTTATTACGTTTAGTATGCTAGAAATATGATGAAGGATAATAAATAATTTTAATTATATTAGGAGGGTGTTTCATTTTCCCGCTACAATTGAATTTGGAATTCCTGTCACTTTTTTTTTTTAATTTACAAGGAGGCCAAATGCCATGAGAATTACAATAGAATTTCAATTCAATAATCAAACTATAACTTCATAATCACAAATAGCGCAATCCTTTCCATTTTAAAATCCCGTCTCATTTCCTGTTTGTTATTGATATAATTGGCAATACTAGATCCTTGCCAAAATTGAAAAAGTAAATCTTTTTACGTTAAGTGTGAATAGGAATGCGAATAGATCACTAATGTTAAGAGTAAAAGTGAAATAGAAAACAAGCGAAATTTCAATTATTTTTATAGCCCTATACTACAACCTATACGTTAATATAATAATAATTAATTAATATAATAATTACGGAATAATAAATAATTGGTTTCTGCACCCTTGCTGGAAAAATAAAACTCCTTGTTCTTAGAAAAATATTTCACATACAATAGATTTCACAGATTAAGAATAGTACCCGAAATACTCTATATTGTGAATTCAGATTAGTTATTCATCTGAGGATAAATTGAATTCGGCATAGATTAAGGATAGGTTTTTTTTCTATTGTGAATTTAAATTAATTATTTATCTAAGGGTGAAGTGATTCAGCATAGATTAAAGATAGTACCTGTGGGAATTCGGTGAAGGAAAATTTAAGAAGCCTACCCTCAATTCCTAGATAGATTGAAGACAATACCTACAACACGCTCCTTTATTTTACCAACTCATTTCCCATCAGTTATAAAGTGGGATATAGGTAAATAATAGCTCATTTCAGATACTATCACACTAGGAGAAATTTAATTTTAATGTTGATATCAGCCGTTAACCGTCCACTGTTGAAAACAGTCCTCCCCTGGGGTGTTGCCAGTGGTTGTCACGTTTGTTTTTTTTTTATACAACTTAGAATGGTAAACAAACTGACGGCCCACCTGATGGAATGTGGTAACCGTCGCCTATAGACATGAGCAGTACTATGGACATAACAGAGTATACTGTTTCACCCATGATACCCCCCATGCGTCGCCATTCCTGAGGACTCAGGTGTTATCCCTCCGTACAAATACAAATTGCCATAACTGCGGTTGCCAATTCTTTAGTGATGTTTTAAGAAGGATGCTGCTGCCCATCCCCCGACCATTAAGTTCGCTTAGTCACCTCACAAAACACCCACGAAAAAGAAAAGGGTCGAAGAGAAAAAGAAAAATTCTAAAGAATTCACGACTACACGGAAATTTTAATTAAACATAATTAAAATTTATGCTTAAAGCCAATTATATTTCAAGTGAAAATATCATATTGAGATCTGTCTACCTTTTAAGAAACTACGAACCCAGTTACAGGTATACAAGATACAAAAATTAAAATATATAACACCCGTCCTTACTACGTCGTTGATTGAAAACAAAAAGACAGTAATAAAGTAAAATAATTTATTATTTCACAAATTCATCAAATGGTTTTTTTACTAAAGTAATCCGTAATTTTCTTACTTATCTTCTTTTTCGCTTCTACTGATATATCCAATTGTATTTTCTCCTCGCAATCCATTGATATGTCCATATCATTTAATCCACTATTAGCACTTTGGTTAAATGTTCTTATGTGTGAGTCGGTTAAATTTAACCTACCATTGTTTTCATCAAACTTCTCCATTTCATCAAATAATCGAGACGTGCTACTCGAAGTACTCGCCGCCATTTCGCGTTTGTTAGTCGCCATTTTGTTGTTGCTAGCTGATATTTTGTTGTCGCTAGCCACCATTTTGTTTTCGTCAACCGCCATTTTGTTGTCACATGACACCGTTCTACAATCACTCGTACTAGGTTCAGAACCTTTTACGCTTACATCCATTTGATTCGACTTAGACTCGTCTAAACTCTGATCCGCTTCGTCCTGTGAGAACAAGTCGGATGAATTGTTTAGAAATTCCTTTTCTAACGAACTTGACAGTTCTGGTTGTTCCAATTTGCCCAGGTCAATCTGAAATTATATTTATCTTTATTATTAATTTTATTGTAAGCAGAGCAATTTAGTAAAGAATTACATTCACAGTTTTTATTCTCTTGACCAGGTGTCGTGTTTTGTTCCTCTAGTCTCCTATTAGATTTTAACTGTTCACTACTGCACATAGGCGTTCCCCTCGCCATTAGTTGTCACGTTAGACAGGCGAAATGGCAATCGCTGTTAGCCTTTGATGATTTTTTAAGGGGAACGCTGCTGCTCATCTCTCGACCAGTAAGTTCTTTTAATCGCTTCTTACGACACCTTCGGGAAAAAAGGAGTTACCCTTTTTATACTGGAACCACACGGCAATAAAATAAAAAAGTTAGATCATTTAAACACTAACCACACTTTCTGTACTGCTTTTCATTCCATTCTGGTCCTCCTCAATCGTACGCTCGATAAAGTCGTACAAATTCGCCATGTCCGCGTCGGCGGTGCGTGCAAATTTTAAGATGTAGTTATACAGCTGTCCTGAAATAGGATAAATAAATAATTATTGTGGTGTGAGGTATAGTACAAGGTGTTTGTTAGATATTTAGCCTACTTTGTAAATTTATCCAATATACTGTATCTGTCATTTTCGACAACTGTTTCGAATTTATTTATACGTCTGCTTAAGAAGACGTCTTCGTAAGCCCCCTTAAGGGGGCGTACAGTTCTTTGCGTCACAGCGTCTCTCTACACAGATATACAATAATACACACAATTTGTAGAGTAAAATAGATTGGTAGATACGACGCGTGACATGTTTTTTTTTTTTTGATGGGTGAAAATGTTATAGTAACACCGCCTGCGCTAACGGGATACGCTGGCGGAGCACCAGTGAAGGGTGATAGATGAGAATGAAAACAGGCCAGTTAGCCCATCATGATGAATTCGTCAGGAATTAACCATGATAGTTTCCAGGGGGAACCGCGAGGAGGTCGACCTGGTTGGGTATATAATAGGATTCTCAGTCTCTATTACTAAGAATCCCTTTCCCCCCCCGACGCGTGTTGTAGTGTGGTGTGCGGTATGAACGTGGCACGTGGCGTGTGGCGGTCGCACCGACGGTGGCGCGGGCGCGGCGCAGGCGCTGGTGCAGCGCGGCGAGGCGGCGGCGCAGCGCGCGGTCGCCGTAGCTGCAGTAGGCGAGCGGGCGGCGCGCGCGGCCGGCGGCGGCCAGCTGCAGCAGCGCCTTCAGCGGCGCCGAGCCGCCGAACGCGCCGCAGCCCCAGTTGCCCGTCGCCACGCCCGGCCGCTGCAGCGCGCCGCCGCCCTCCTCGCACGTATTGAACGAGAACCCCACCCACGCCTAAATTAAACAAGATCATTGTTTCCTTTGTCTTACAAGTAAATATATCTTTATAATACTATTGGTTCTTCTTCAATCAGGTCAATATAGAGAACAAATATTCTAAATAAAAAAAAAATTAACTTTTTTTTTATACTACTTAAAATGACAAACAAGCTGACGGCCCACTTGATGGAAAGTAGTAACTGTCGCCTATAGACATGAGCAGTACCATGGACATAACAGAGTATACTGTTTCCCCCATGATACCCCCCATGCGTTGCCATTCCTGAGGACTCAGGTATTATTCCTCTATACCCTGTAATTTCACTTTAATTTTCTATATGGTCCTAGCATAGAGTGAGCCACACTTTCGTATCCTGTGGGTGTCGTAAGAAATGACTAAAAAAAACTTAATGGTAATAAAAGAATGATTAAGTAAATGAGTGAATGATTACTTGGGAAGTAGTGTCCCTCTGTAAACATTACCAAAAATCTAACACTGCGGCTGTCAACTCCTTTACCAAGCAATGACAATTACAAGCAAAACCTCCTTTATGGGGAAAACCTATTTTTCATTAGACAGTTAATGCTTGATATATGAATAGTTTTACTTTAATTAATTAAATAATAATATAACCAATCAAATAATTAATTTTCAAAAACAATTTATCAACATACTGATTAATTATTTGAAAAGTGGTCTGCTAGTAAAACCAAATCATTAATCATAGAAACGTGTGTGTAATCCGTATCGAGTTAAATGCTGTAACCATGGCAACAACAAAAATACTCCTCATGTTGACCACTAGATGGAGTTGTTATTTTAGTATTTGTGTGCTACAACGCGATATTAAGATTTCTAACCCGTTTATATAAGCTCAAAAATATATTGACTGACAACAATAAATCTTATCTGGTACAGTTCAAGGGTGTATGTATTTATTGAAAACTAAATTATAACATGCCTATACTCGTGGATGTGAATAAGGGTTTGTTCAACATGTTTGAAATACACTACTAGTTATTTTTGCCTGGATGGGTATACGGTAAGCAATAAACTGAGCTGTGACCATTTTGTGTTACTATGGCACACGCATGAAGGAATGTTAACAAAGGAGATTGTTAGATTATGTATTTTGTTTTTGTATTTTTTATTTGTGCTTTTTTTATTTTTATTCTTTTGTCTCTTTTGCTGTGTATTACGTGTATGTTTTTTTTATTGTAATTTGTGTGCTGTAAGTAATGTAAATAAATTGTCTATCTATCTACGGTAAGACGATCGTAATTGTACTGAAAATTAAAGCTATAAAAGGTGGCAGCTGTCACAGACAACGCGCTGGAATGTGTGAGTGAGATGCACGACACAAAGCCGTAACAGCAGTAAAAGAGAATGTGGTGACCTTGTTAAGATCCCGCAGGATGGCGGCGGGTCGCAGCTCGCTGGCGAGGCTAGCATGCGGCAGCGCGTCGACGGCCAGCACGGCGGCGCGGCGGCGGCCGCTGCCGTCCCGCGGCGTGCGGTCGCGGTGGGCGCCCGCCCAGCGGAACGAGCTGCCGTACCCCGTGTACGAGCTGAACCGCTCGCACCCTGCCACCACGCCAACCGACATAATACAGGGGGGAAAGGGATTGTTAGCAATGGAGTTTGACAGTCCCATTGCTAGCGATATGCCTTATTAGGTCGACTTCCACGTGGTTCCCCCTGGAAACCATTGTGAACAATTCTTATTGAATTCGTCACGATGGGCTAACTGACCTACTTCATTCTCACCTATCATCCTTCACTGGTGCCCCGCCGGTGTATACCGATAGCGCGGGTGGGGTTACCATTCCATTATCATCCATTAAAAAAATAACCGACATAATACAGTGAACGCTCTATATAAGCAACCTCTCTATACGCAACATTCTTTACATATCATTTATTGTACTCAGCTTAGTTAGTAAAAAAAATAAAAACATTTTCCAGACGGTATTTTTATACTCCTTTTTCCCCTTTTCCCAATAAAAAATTAGTTTTGTTTTATTGAAATTAGTTCAAATGAGTTGCTTATATAAAACGTTCACTGTACATACACCACTGACAGGGTGAGAGGGGGGGGAGTGTTTAAAAACAAATTCCACCACGCAGTACTCTCTGGAAACCATCATGGTTAATTCCAGTTGAATTCATCACGATGGGCTAACTGGCCTACTTTCATTTGCACCAATCATCCCTCTCTGATAGCCCGCAAACGTATACAGATAACGCACGCTAGGCTATGATTTCATTATCACTCATTGAAATAATCACTACTGGATTTATCACAGATATATATATATATATATATATATATATATATATATATATATATATACAGCTGTCTAGTGTATATATAGTAAACAATTCGTAGAAGCTGTCAAACAAACTTCTCTCCTTATCATATTGATTCATAACAAAAGTGAATAAAATTATTTATCCTTAAATTCCTGACCTATGTATATGTATTATTATTATATTATTAAGAAAGGAAGATACAAATGGAACTATATTCATTTTTTACCTATTTTTCTACAGAAAGACTTAGACAACGTGGAGACATTTACCAATCATAATCACAGCTTCATTGGATAATAGCATTTCCGTAAAGAGCATGGAAATGAGTAGCTCCGGACATATGACGAATCTAATCTCCTCTTGTACACAGCCATAGCCTAACACGCCGCCGCCGAGGTATCTACAAAAAAAAATAAGTTAAAAAAAAAAGTTATTGTATGTCTTTGTCTATAATCGACTGAGAAATATTACAATCCAACAAATTGTATTTAGGAGGGTAAAGTAGACAGAAATCTGTGTATAAGAATAAAATAGTCTATGGAATCTTTAAGAAATAAACTACAACAATTTTTTTTTTACAATTCAGAATGGCAAACAAGCTGAAAGTGATAACCGTCGCCTATAGACATGAACAGTACTGTGGACATAACAGAGTATACTGTTTCGCCCATGATACCCCCCATGCGTTGCCACTTTTGAGGACTCTAGTTATTCCTCTGTACCCTGTAAATTCACTGCCATATCCCACCCTTCAAACCATAACAAAACCATGCAAACATAACTGCTTTACGCTTGAAATACTAATGGGACATGCTTGTGGACTTCAAGCAGCTATATTCAGCAGTGAGGATATTAACGTCTGATACAACAACTAACTTGTTAGCAAAGTCGAGCTGTATGAGGCCGTGCATGTCCTCGATAGTGGCGGCGCTGTCGACATGCAGCGGCACGGCGACCAGCTGCTGCGAGCTGGACCAGTCGGGCAGCTGCGGACGTGCCACCGCGCGCCGCACCACCGTCATCACGCCGCTCGGCACTGTACTGCAACACACGCCCCTTGTACCACAACACCAGTCCACGCTGCTATTATTTTTACAGTCTAGATAATTACTAAATGTGAAAACACACACATTGTTAAAATCAATCAATGAATAATTTACCATGGTTTTTCCTATGTAACTGCAGCAGTTTAATTAAATATACAACTCGCATACTATCATATTTTCTACTGTGCGATATATCTCAAAATGCGAGCTGCTCAATTTTTATCATTAAAGAAAAATCATTATTTTAAACTAAACAATATTTTATGTACAAAGAGATATTATTCTATTCCCTTTGACCACAACAGAATAACAGTGCTTTGCTCTCTTGAGGGCGAAGCAAAAAACTGAGTTGTGACCATTTTGTGTTACTATGGCACACGCATGAAGGAATGGTAACAAAGGAGATTGTTAGATTATGTATTTTGTTTTTGTATTATTTTTTTTTATTTGTGCTTTTTTTTATTTTTATTCTTTTGTCTCTTTTGCTGTGTATTACGTGTATGTTTGTTTTTTTTTATTGTAATTTGTGTGCTGTAAGTAATGTAAATAAATTGTCTATCTATCTATCTATCTATCTATCATTTTATATTGTTATGGCACATACACAAAAGGAAAAATTGTACTTGGCTTTATGTATTTTTTTAATCATTTATTTTATCTCGCTTTTTATGTATATCTGTATATCTTATAATGTGTGCTGTAATGCAAATAAATTATCTATCTATCTATCTATCTAATGTGAAAAAAAAATAAGTTATAACTAATTTTACACAAGAATAATATTACCTTTTTCAGTGACTCTTTTGAAATAGTGACAGATGCATTTGAGCTTCTCCAAAACAGAGTCCAAAGGAGTAGTTTCATATAACCTGTAACAATATTATGGCTATGTAATATGAAACATCAGCTTTTTACAGCAATGTGTAGAAGAGTTATAATATTTCTTTTTTTATTGGATATTTTTTTTTAGATGGGTGCAAATGGTATGGTAACCCCGCCTGCGCTAACGGGATACGCTGGCGGAGCACCAGTGAAGGGCGATAGATGAGAATGAAAACAGGCCAGTTAGCCCATCATGATTAATTCATCAGGATTCAACCATGATAGTTTCCAGAGAGAACCGCGAAGAGGTCAACCTGGTTGGGTATATTGCTAGTAATAGGATTCTCAGTCTCCATTACTAACAATCCCTTTCCCCCCCCCCCCCCTATTGGATGATATTGGAATGGTAACCCCGCCTGCGCTAACGGTATACTCTGGTGGAGCACCAGTGAGGGGTAATAGGTGAGAATGAAAAGGCAGGTCAGTTAGCCCATCGTGATGAAGACACCTGGAGTTCAGCACAATTGTTTCCAGGACGAACCAAGTGGAGGTCAACTTGACAGAGTATATTGCTAGCAATGGGACTGGGAGTTCTCATTACTAACAATTTCATCAAATTCAATTCAGTAATACAGTTTTTTAAATCAAAATAGCTGGTTTTGCCAAATATGAAGTCTTTTTTTTATGTTAAACACAATTTAACACTTTGCTAACTGGTAATGAGTTAACTCGTCTTTTCATATCCAAACGTTGCTGACGGATGACGGGTCATTGCACCAGCGTAGCGTGTAGGTACGTGAGTGGTTTTTTTTTTTTATGGATAATAATGGAATGGTGACCCCACCCGCGCTATCGGTATACACCGGCGGGGCACCAGTGAAGGATGATAGGTGACGAGATGAAGTAGGTCAGTTAGCCCATCGTGACGAATTCAACAAAAATTGTTCACGATGGTTTCCAGGGGGAACCACGTGGAAGTCGACCTAATAAGGCATATTGCTAGCAATGGGGTTGTCAAACTCCATTACTAACTATCCCTTTCCCCCCAGTACGTAAGCGGTTTAACTTTCTGTATTCAGCGGAAAGCAATACTAGTATTGCTCTCTCTTAATCGTTCTTTATTGCGAACTCCGATTCATTCTGGTCAAGCGTATTCAGACTCTTTTATTGTGGTTGCAATTAGATTATGGAATACACTTCCTCATGAAATTAGAAATAGCCTTGGGATTTTCAAATCGCGTCTGAAGAATTATTACCTCTCACAATGCTGACGTTCGTACTTATTATATTTGTGTATTATATATAATATATATCTATTTATATGTATTTATTTATATATATTTTTATTTATATATTTATACCTATCGGTCTTTTCAATTGTAAAGACTATTTATTTATTTTTAACAATAACATTTAAGTCGATTGGTAAACATGTGTTAGCATCTTTACATTTAGTATACCAATATTTTATTATATTTGTATCATAACATAACCGTTGTCAAGTGCCACCGTTGCTGATTTGATTTAACTGCAAAATGGTGATTTGTCATTTCCGGAATAATTATTTACCCGCCAAAATAGTCGACATAAAAACTAGAAGTAACGACCAACAGTTGACAGTTGTGGATTGAACATTGATCAGTAAAGACGTATAATTTGGTAAGTCGCTTTAATACAAATGTATTTTAATTGCAAAGTTGTGGAACTGTTAATACATGAGTCGGATTCCCCTATAATGACACGAGTAACCACATAACCACCGACCTCTTAAACATGTATGACTGTAACTACTAATGAACTGTCAGTTTTCTCATTATGGGTTTGCTGGAAGAAATCTCTATTGGAGATAAGCTCGCCTTTGTGCACTATTATATTTTATTTTTACATTTCAATAACCTTTTGTATAAAATGTAATAAAGAATAAAATTTTAATTTAATTCCAAAGATTTCAATCATGACGAAATTCCCGGTAAGCAAAGCGTTAATAATTGTAACAATAATCACGTAAAAAATATAATTGGATTCCACAAAACAAGGTATACTCACGAACTAAAGTTGATATGCGGGTATGAGGCATACTCGGAGGCCCTCTTGGAAGTATTCCGCCGTGGGAATGTACAGAAAAATGCGTTCGCCAATAAACTGGAGATCTGTTGCTGAGATAAGGACACTGAGTGGTTCATGTTCTGCCTGAAACATCAATATTTTATTTATTTATTTATTCATTAGTACAAATATGTGTACATAACGACTTAATGCTAAAAGCATTCTAACCCAGTCAACCATAGGGAAGTGTCAGAATACTCGAATGCGGTACTAGTAATTATTGATATACATACATACTAAAATTACATATATAAACGAATAAATATAAATAACAAATATACTTACACATGTATGACATATACTATATTATACACGAAATTGAGAATAATATTAAGTACTTACAGTACTTACTGCTCGGATAAATTAAAAAAGTGAGCATGAACTTTTTTTTTAAAGACGGTTTAGTCTGTAGTCTCTTTATGGTATCAGGAAAAGGTAAAGAAGTTAATTTAACATAGATAATTTTCTCAAATAGTACAAAATGTATACTAAAACTCACTTCAGTAAAGGTATGGGTGCTTGTATTAGTTTTGGTAATGCCAACACCAGTTTTGCTATTTCCGGCAAAGTTACATCAAAAAAGTACTGGGTTTCTTCCTCTTCTAAGTACTGAAAATAGAGAAATATATTTAAAATAAAATATAAAATATTAATCATAAAATATCAAATCCCTCGTAAATCTATTTTAGCTATTAAACTGTTTTGTCTATTACTTTTGTACTAAAATTTAAGTTTAAAAGAAAGTGAGCAAACAGTTATTGTTAATAGTTTCGTAAGCATACAGTCAGGCTCATGCTTGCATCACAGTCGCTCATAACTAAGGATCATGAATTGATCCAGAAACTAGTCAAGCTTCTTCGATCTAATTACACATAAATTATTACATTAAAACAGTGTAATACTTAAAATTTTGGGGGGAGAAGTATTGTTAATAACGGAGACTGAGAATCTTATTGCTAGCAATATAGTTTTTATGAACTATCATGGTTAATTCCTGATGAATTCATCATGATACTGGCCTGTTTTCATTCTCATCTATAATTTCAAATTTTCACCCATCAAAAAAAAAACTTAAAATTGGTTTAAGTTTTTATGAATAAGATGGTAAATTGTAATTTCAAATATACATATAAATAAAGGTGATTCATATTGGGTACATACAGTAAGTAAAAAATTAAGAAAAATTTAGGATTCATACAAAAAATTTTATATTTTGGGGAAATATATTAAAGGTTTCTCTCACCTCTCCACATAATAATATATGCTTAAAAATAGTTACAACACAAAACTCAACAGTGAAAAATAGAGAATAGAAAAAGCTAGAGAAAGCATAATCTAACTTGATACTCACTTCATTGAAAAATTTGTGTAAAGCCCGGAATTTCCAAATAGTTTTAAACTTAGTATTATATGACAATATAGCATTGGTTAGTTGCTCACTATTGCGTATTGGCTTCCATAAAGCATGTTGAATTAACTCCCATCTTTTCTTTAACCGTGACTTACCATTCTTCTGAAAAAAAGAAAGATAAACATAGTGAAGATAAAGATATCTGGTATTATACCTTTATTTCATTTCTAACTTTTACTCGCTACTTTGAATGTATGAATTTCAGAAGTAGGAAATACAACAAACCATTTCTAATGTTTCAAGATTAAATATACACCAGTTAAGACCTTAGGAAATATAACAAAGAAAAGCAATTCCAATTTGCTGCAGTAGTTCTTTAGGAAATAGCAGACAAACATAATCTTGGGCAAACTTTCTAAAAATAATTTTCTAAATTTATTTTAAATTATTTATTATTTTATAGATAACTTTGAATGGACTTTATATTTTTTACAACATAAAGCCTAAATATGTCCATTTTGGATCATGTTGTACTGTCTACAAAACAATCAACAAGAGTGTACTTACATCTTCAACAGGATATAAACTGTGGCTGGAGCATGGCATCCTCACATGATCTTGGTCCCATTTGTCTTGACCAACATGTGGTTTGGGTGGTTTGTCAGTGGGTATGCTACCATCACTTGATACATGATATAACACCGCATGATTATACGATGGGGACACCAGAGGAAACTCCGGGGCATCCCAAGGTGATTGGGAGCCTAATATTTCAGAAATCGGAACACCGCTCCATGTAATGTCGTCTTCACTCGTAGTATTGGACATCATTGAAAAATAATTGTACCGCTTTGTTATTACTGTAAAGCGAGATAGGTAAAATTAGAGAAAAAAACAACTATTTATTAGATACTTATTTAAGAATTAGTTGGTGCTAATAAACTTACAAGATTTTTTATAATAGTGGTATCTTGTAAACGATCTCAATAAAATCATTAAAATTATAATTTCGATAAAACCATTTTAGTAAATATTTTATGATAAATATAAAAATCAAGAAGTTAAAAATTATGTTAATAAATAATAATTTCACAGATTAAAAAGGGATAGAAATTTTATTCTTTCTAAAGATTCTATCGCAATATTATTTATTCTAAGTCTATGCGCACAGTATAGTCACAAAATAAGTACAGCAGGCTTACTATAAGCTTTTTTAGCAGGCCTTAAATTCAACTGTCCTGCTAAAACGTACTATGACCGCGTTATAGCTGGCCTGCTACAAGACTATTTAGACTAGTATTTCTAAACCGTTCACCTTTTTTTTATATGAACAATTCGTACCATGACGCCAACTTTGACAGCAACAAAACGTTTCTTACGCATCTCTAATGTCAAATAAAGCAATGTTGAAAAAGTTAGTTCTTGAGTAACTTTTTATAAATTGTTTTGATATTTGTAGTGGTTTTGTAAGGATTTAATTAATTACTTGCTCTGTGGGAGACATTCAGAGTTCAAGTGACCCTTCATTTTACGAATTAAGCCAGAATTTATAAATTTCAAGTGGTTTTAAGGTTCATATTTTTACACAAAAAAACTCTTATCTATTTCTATTTTAGTTGCATCATAATCCAAGTTAAAATTTTTTGTAGATGTGCGACGAGTACGAATTGTTTGAATACTTAGAGAGTGTATACCGAATGGAGAGAAGAAATAAGCGTCGTCGGTTAAGGCAAATTAATGACCCTTTCGAATTGGAGGATAGAGAGTTTATAAATGAATATTAATACTTTACTGTTATTTATATTATACATTTATATCATATTCTACTTATAATAGTCGTTTTAGTTAATGGATAGTCTTATATAGATAAAAACCCTTAGTTGTTTTTTCTAAAAAAATTCATTATTAAACTTATTATAAACACAAACAATCATAAGAAAAGATCACACAATTACAAATCTTAGAGACAGGTTTTATTTAATACCTATTTATTTACAACTTTCTTTTATTAGATTATCACCAGATTTGGTTGAGATCTGTGTGAGGAGTTGGAGTATTTTTTGATCCAATGATTTAAGCATTGAAACAAAGGTAGTTGTGATTTATTATATATATTGTTATCTACTGGTTCTGCTTTTCTCTAGTCTAGATCTTTAATAAATTAACTGTTTTGTTTTCAGGTGTTAACAGCAGTGTATTTATATGCACAACGTCTTATCAATGATAAAATCTGCGCAGCAGACTGTCTCTTCTGTATTATCAGAGGTTACAGCTGCTTTAAATAATTTGGAAATCAGAAATAAATACATTAAATTTCCCCAAAATACTGATAATACAAATAAGTTAAGGTATTTTTTATATTTTTAAGCCACACAAGAACACTTTCTGTTACAAGAGATCATGAATTTCAGACAACTTACACAGAATGCCCTTTATTTTCTTTCCTTATTTACCTTTCAGATTTTATGAAAAATTTTATTCCTGGTGTGATTGGATGCATTGATTGTTCCCATATTGCAATAGTAAGACCCAATGAACATGAAGAAAGGTATTATTGCAGAAAAAATTATCATAAATGTTCAATTGGTAATGTAAAATTTAATTATGATTTACATATTTTAAAATATTTGACTCATTGCAGCCAAATTACCTATGTTACCTACTTAGTGGGGGAAAGGGATTGTTAGTAATGGAGATGAATGGACCTCCTTGTGGTTCTTAGAAACTATCATGGTTAATTCCTGATGAATTCATCATGATGGGCTAACTGACCTGTTTTCATTCTCATCTATCACCCTTCACTGGTTATCTTTTGTTACCATTCCATTTTTCTTAGTAAATGATAAAGATGTTTAAATGTTTATATATATATATATATATATATATATATATATTTCATGGTGGTTTTGCCACTATAAATTAAACAAAAGATTCATAAATTATATGCATAATGTAGCTAGTTAAAATAACCTATTCTTTTTTTTATTTTAATTAAAAAATAAAACATATTATAATATAGTATGAGCTATATTGAAATAAAAGATACAGAATTTACATTGTATTGACTGTAAAATCTTTATTGTGCATAATTTAAATTACATTAAAAGATTTAATATAAAAAGTGGACTTAGCCCATTACATTTTAATTATAATCTTTAACATAATAAAATTGTAACTTTTTCTATACATGTGATTTAAGAAAAATGATTTATAATTACAATATAAATATATAAAATAGTTTGTACAACAAAGCACTTATTCTGGCTATATTTGTTTTATTTTTTTTAGAAAATGGTGACATACATAAGAAATATAATAGTTTCATATCTACAATAATTAAACATATATCTAATTGTTTTTCAGTAAAAGGTATTTCTCTCATTTTTATACTTTATTATAATAAATTAGGAAACTTTTCGAATATAAAATTATTAGCAATAAAAAAATAAAAAAGTTAATCTTTATCAGATTTGTAATGCTGATATGGATATAATCAGTGTTGATGCAAGTCATCCTGGTGCCAACCACGATTCTTTTATCTGGAATAACCACCCCCTTAGATCTCATTTAGAAAATTTGAGTGCATCAGAGGCAATATGGCTTTTAGGTAATATTAAAGAAATACGTAATTATTTATGTGTATACTAATAACATAAAGAAGAAAGATTTGTTTATTTATAATGGATTAATTTAAAATCATTTGAGTTTAAAAAATTTTCTGCTATAGAGAAACAAATTGTCAATAAATAACATAGGCTATATATAATTTTTAAAAATTCTATCTACCCATGCGAAATCAGACTAGATCACTAATTTTATATAAAATCATAATTGTATTTAAATGTTTATATAATATAATTGATTTTACAATAAGTAATGGTCTTTATTACAGGGGATTGTTATCCATTAAGAAAAACTATGATGACGCCAATTTTGGAGGCAGCACCAGAATCACCAGAAGCTCATTACACTAGCTACATTGAAAGCAATATACTATTGAGAGAACAATAGGTGTTTTAAAAGCTCGCTTTCGTTGTCTATTAGTTCACAGAGTGTTGCATTATCAACCTCAAATAGCTGGCTATATTACAAATGCGTGTATAATTTTGCACAATATTTGTAATGCAGCCAGTTTATCAATACCTGATCTGTCTGCAGAGGAGAACCAACAAGAGGCCTTAATGCAAATCTGTAGTACCTTATGAAGACCCAGTAGGACGACAAAACCGTGAATTGCAAGTTGGTATATCCAGTCTCTGCACTTCATCAGATACACTGAAAACAAATTATTTTGGTTTAGTAGATAAATTTAGTAATGTTGATAAATAACGGTAGCTTTAGGAAGTTAAAAATGTATGCAGTGTTGAAATATATATGGGAATACCAATCATTGTTATATATACATAATCTATTATTTCATATTTTTATAGATACAAAATCTTTACAACTGTACACTATTATGTTTTCAACAAAACTGAATTATCTCTTTTTCTATTACATATTACTTAAGTAGAATCTGTTTAACCATTTGTTTTTAGTTTACTTAGTTTGAAATTATTGTTTAAATAAATGAATGAAGATTATTTCTATTGTATTCTATTTTTGTTTGAAAAGATTAACATCTAAGTTTTTTGCCTATATTTCTCAGCTAATATTGTTTTCTAAATTAAGTGATATAAATTATAAAGTTATTATTCAAAATAATTAATTTACTTGAAAAAAAAAATATACCATTTTTTTATTACTGACCTTGAGCATATCCTTTTCATTACATCCAACATTTCTTTGAGTATACCAACAGCCTGTTCTATGGAACTGTTGGCTAACTCTGCTTCTGCTCGTGACCTGGAAATTGCCATCAACTGCTCCCTTGCCTCTGCAATGGACACGTGACGTCGTCGCAATCGACGCCTCCTTCTTGGTACTTTTCCTTCAACAAATTGAGTAATGCCCGATGGGACATTGCTCTGCATATCAATGGATGATGTTGATGGTCTTGGTGATTCTATTCTTTCTGTCACCATAATATGGGCTGATGATATCGATGGTACTTCTATGATCTGGGTTGTACCACTATCGGTATTTGTACCAGTATCACTAGGTCCCGATACTGCAGTAGTAAGATCACTCTAAATAAAAAAATAATTTTATATTAGGAGGCCTTTGCACAAAGAATTATAACTTTTATGTTTGAATTATTATTATTTCATAATAGTAATTAAGCATTTACAAATATTTAAGTGCATAATATACTTATCATTAAATACTTACATTTCCTTCTAAGTCAACATTTAACCAATATGCCTCCTCACTTCTTCCTTCACTGGTGCTGTGTTGGGAAGGATTGTAAGCAGCAGGTTGCGGTTCCTATGAAACATAAATGAATATTTTCTCAATAAAGTGACATAACTATAAAATAATATATTAAACTTCTACGTGTTTGCATGGGTACATTTGAGAGATATATTTTGTTTTCAGTACTTAACATTATATCAAACAAATAAGGATATAGGTACCTGAAATAAAATACATAGAATACTTACTTCTATCAGAATTGGTTGCACTTGTACACCAGGTAATCCAGAACCATAGTCTCCTAAAATGGACAGGAACTTTATATCCATTTCTGACAATTCTTCATAAATTGATGGACCTCCTCCTGTCTGACTAATCTCTCCTCAGTTTTTTTTTTTTATTTTAGCTTTGAGGTCCACCCAATACTAGAAGAAAAAAATTTTATAAAAAAAATATAAAAAGATGTTTAAGAGAATAAACCTTATTGGAACATACCTTAGACCATTCGGGGCCAGACTTAACAGCGCCTTCACCTACAGAATTCAATACAGATGCAACTCTTAACCACATCTGTTTCGAGTGTTCTCGGGCTTGAGCAGACTTGTTGTACCCAACTGCAATTTCCCTATGATCTTTAAGAAATTCCCATAAATTTTGCAGTTGGGTATATGTGCCGTCTGCTTTGTTGTGTTTCACTGCAATTCATATAATAATAAACACAAAAATATAAATAGACCTATAATATAACACACGTGGCTGCTAATATACAAAGAATTTTTATTAAACTAACAATAAATAGTTACTCACGACATTATAGTTTCGAAAACCTTTATGCACAAAGGATAGCCAAATACTGAAAGTAAAGTGCTACTCCCCAATCCATGGTTCACATTTAAACACTTCAGCAAGTTTGGATTTATCCAACTTTATTTTAAAACACTTGAAATTAAAAACTTTTTTTGCCACTTGAGTGACGACGGTTTCAAATTCTTAATATTGTTTATTAACTTGTAATGATTTAAACTATAAAAACACTGGGTTTTTATATCGAGTTAACAAGAATTCATAATATTTATTATATAAAAATTGGTAATTATCATGAAATTTCTTGTTCAATATTCATGAAAATTTGGTAATAATTATTTAAGTGTTTGAATGTTCGCGGTAAAGTAATATTAGGCCAGACGACCAGAGACAATTTAAGCTATTCACCCGGTGGAAAACAATTTTTAAATAGTTCACCTTTAAAGGCGTCATAGTATGAATTTAAACAATAGTGTTTAAGGTCTACTTTTGAACTGCCCTGTATAAAGATGGTTTCTTATAAGCTGATGGTAAGCCTCCAGGTCCACTGAGTAATTTAGAAGTGGAAATAATTATTTTTCTAAATAGTTATTTCTAAACCCTTGTGCTTAAACCTAAACTGTAATTCCTTGTTCTTAGTAATATAGGAAATTGGTAGTAGCACTCACCAGTATTAAGCAACGCCGGGATCAGGATCAGTATTAAGGAAAACCAGGACTAGGATTTTGGTTACCTACACTAGTTAATATGACTCAGTTAACAAGTTCAGTCAATGTTCATAGTATGTAAGACAAAAGTGTAAACCATCATTTTTATTTTATTATTATTTTCTTATTTTACATTGATAAGCGCTGCTAGAATGCATATCGCCTGCCATTGAACCAAGGAGGTTCTTAACACTTAGATCTTTGTTTACAATCATTTATCCCGATTTTGAATTTAGCCTGTGTCTTTTGTCTAGACAGAGAACTTTTGTGTTTCTATCAGTCTTGCGTATATTCCATACTAGCTTTTAATGATTAGATTTTAATAATTAGATTTGGTTAGGAAATATCATGCCAACGTTTAATTCAATGATAAAATCTCAGAAGTGCCAACTTAACTAATAAAAATACTATCAAATTTGATGAAAATAACTGCTATCTAAACTATTTCTGAAACAATTTCAGCTTTGTATTTCATATTTCTTTTATTTTAATGTGAGAATTACGACTATATGTAATGACTACATGTATTGTTCAAGTGCAATAAAGAATATAAATAAATATTGACTCTACTACAAGGTCTACTTTAGAAATTGACGAGATATTACGGGAAGTGTTTTAAATTTGTGTTTACTGTCAATAATATTACGAAATTTAGATCTCCAGGTTATCTTTTGTTTTATTTTTCTTAAAATATGGTAAAAATATATATATATATATTTCTTTTATCACATGATTCTCGTTTCTAGTATCAAAGTATAGTATAATTATAACCTATTCGTTTCCATTTTGAACATCAGGCTGGCCAACATAACGAGAAAAGGACTGACCAAGTCGTTTTACGTATGAAGTGCGCACTCTTATCCTTTGATTATATACTCTTTGGTCTATGTTTATTTTTTTTCTGTGTGATTTGTGTTGTTTTGTATCCTGTCTCATTCTTTTCCCATTAGACGTTTATTTTTTTCGAATTTGTCTAATTATTTATAAATATAAATCTATTTATATATCTAATTTTTTCAGTGGTATTCTTCGAATGATCTGCTTTATTCGATCAATAAAATAAGAATAAAAAAAAATCACCGCATTATATCATGAATTTAGAACTACTCGGTAATCTCATACCTATCTCAACTTTTTAAATTAGATTTATACATTTTCGAAATTCTTGTTTTGAATATTTATATTTTAGGTAATTTCACATTGTTTATTTTTGTGTTTCAGAATCATTTGGTCAAAATTATCCAGAGGTAAGTTTTCACTATGCCTACCCACTGACTAGCTATTTAATTAAATATTTATCAGTATATAAAATACGCAATTTTACGATTGTTATATTTTTTTTTCAAAGGAGTTCGATGGCACACTAGATTCAATATCGTTAGCGGCAACTTGTTCCTTCAACCGTCGCGGTACACTGCTGGCAGTGGGTTGTAACGATGGCAGAATCTTCATTTGGGACTTTCTGACCCGCGGCATAGCTAAATCAATATCGGCACATGTATATCCAGTGTGCAGTTTGAGTTGGTCAAGGAATTGTAAAAAGGTATAATAATACATCATATAAGGAGTCTTAAATATCTAATCTTATAAACACATAACGTTGGCTAGATAAAAATTTTTTATAGACATCCACAATGTAGGCATATTAAAAAAAAAGTCAGTCATGTTATAAACATCAAATTAAAAGCTCAAAACTATTGACCAAATAAAGACCCTAAGTGTCTTGTAATCTACATTAATTGGATATTTGGCAGTTATTGATTACAAATTATATAGATTTTTTTTTATTCAACTTAGAATGACAAACAAGCTGATGGCCCACCTGATGGAAAGTAGTAACCGTTGCCTATAGACATGAGCAGTACCGTGGACATAACAGAGTATACTGTTTCACCCATGATACCACCCATGCGTTGCCATTCCTTAAGACTCAGGTGTTATTCCTCTGTACCCTGTAAATTCACACCATATCCTACCCTTCAAACCGAAACACAGCCATGCACACACAACTGCTTCACGGTAGAAACAAATGGGACAGAGGTACCCCAGCAATCGACTTTTGTACGAAGTCTCCCTCTGGTAAATAAGAAAGAGGCTGACATAGTGTAGAGATTTAAAGTTCTGATCCCATATGCTGTAAAATTTTTTCAACCTCCTAATTATTAGAATATGAATTTTAAGTTCAAAAATATCTCTAAAACTAAGTTTAATTGTTTTAATATAGTTTTTTTTTATTTTTTTAGCTCCTGTCAGCATCAACAGATCACAATGTGTGCATATGGGACGTACTGTCCGGAGAGTGTGAGCAGAGATACAGGTTCCCAACACCAATACAAAGGGTACAGTTTGATCCTCGCAAAGATAAAAAGTTTCTTGTGTGCCCGGTCCGACACGCAGCTCTACTGGTCGATACAGACGGAGACCACAAAATATTACCAATAGATGAAGATGTAAGTTTTGAGTGTGATATCTTAATCATAATAATATTATAAATGTAAAATTTTGTAAAGATGTTTGAATATTTTTACTAGTGTCATTGTAGTGTTGCAGTCATCAATAGGTTACAGTGACCATTTACGATCAGATGGACTGTATGCTTGTTTGCCACCTTTGTGGTATAAAAAAAAGCCAATAATGCTTATGGCTGGACAGATTACAATTAATGTGTAGCTTATATCCTTACTTATAGAATACTCTTTATACTTAATCACACAGGCAAAGCAGTCGAAATAGCTAGTATTAATATAAATTATTAATATATATGTGTGAGAAAGACTCTGTTTTCCGCACTTAGATTATTAATATATATAGTTTACCCAAAGAGGGTTGACGTCAGGCAGGTGGCCGGTCGTAAAACTAAAAACCAAATCTTTTTGTAATATGGATAAAATCATATTACGCCGACTCCAAATGATTGGGATAAGGGTAGGAAGATGATGATGAATATATATAGTTTATAAATTAGTATATATTTTAATGCACAACGCCAAGAGTCTGTTAGTTTTTAAGTGATTTGATTTTAATGTAGAATTGAGCTTAGTTCTTGGGAAAATTTATATGACGAGAACATTGCACCAGGCCATGAAGTGTGAATTCTAATGTGAAATATAATTAATTATTTATTTTTTCATAGTAATTATACATAATTTCAAGTAAATCAAATCTTTGCTTTAGTTTAAAAATTTATTAGGATTTTTTATCATTACTTTTGCTTCATAAAAAAGATATGCAATACTTGCCAGTAGAGAAATTAAGTTAAGCTCCCACTAGATCAAATTCAATTGCTTTTTATAAACTTTTTATAATGCTAAATTTCAATTTATAATTTAACTATGAACAATTCTGTGATATTATATTTACAATCTGTTGTTTTGAAAGTAAAAAAAAGCTTAGGGAATTAACAAAATATTTATTTCAGGGCGATATTAATGTCATAGCATCTTTTGATCGCAGAGGGGACCATGTGTACACGGGCAATGCGAAAGGCAAGATACTGATTCTAGACACTCAGACATTAGCCATAAAAGCTAGTTTCAAAATAACCGTCGGTACCTCGAGCACTACTAGTATCAAGAGCATAGAATTTGCAAGGAGAGGAGAGTAAGTGGCCACCAAAAATTCCTTCAATTGTTACCGTTTCAATAAATATGCATTATTAACTAAGAATAAAGTATTGTCTACTCAGTTGAGACTTGTTTATGAGCACTTTTGTTTTAAAAATTTGCTAGATAAATAGAAGAGCTGGGCATGTTTTTAAAATCATAAAGTAATTTAGGATTTTTTTAATATAATGATTTTGGAGTTATTATTTGTATAATTTCCTTCTCGTAAGTGTTGTATGATGTGACTTAATGATTGTGGAATGGGCAGCAGCACCCCCTCTTAAACATCACAAAAGCCTAACTGCTATTGCCAACACGCCTGCCAAATGTGGCAACTACTGGAAAATCCCACTAACAAGGGGAGGCCTATGTTTAGCAGTGGATAATTAAGGACTGGTATGATAGCATGATTGTTATTATTATTATTTGATAGTGCCTATATTTATTGCTGTGTATATTTCCAGTTGTTTTCTAGTAAACACTGCTGATAGAGTTATTCGAGTATACGACACTAAAACCGTACTCAAATGTGGCATAAATGGAGATCCTGAACCAATACAGAAGCTACAAGACCTTGTAAACAAGTAAGGAAAAGTTTATAATTCTTTCAATAAGTACTGGGTAGACACCAGAATACATGCTGAATATTATAGGAGAGGTTGTTCATTATCTATATTGTAACAGATATATTATTTAGATCCCTTTATGGGATAAGTCCGTCATTGTATATTTAATCATTTATCAGTATCCAATGTCAATTATGTACAATAAAGATTTTACAATACAATACAATATTAAATACTATAACTAGTTAGAATTTGTATAATGACAATATCGTAGAATATGTTACATATAAATAGTGGATTTATTTTTATTTATTACTAAAAACCTTTGCACTTGCTTCATATTTTCTTTGGAATTAATTAAATATGCTATTCACCATTGATCCATCAAAATACAAATTTTCAGTGACACTTTACTAAGAATATTATTGCATGATTAATATTTCAGTTTGGTAGCAGAGCACGTTTCAAATATCAATATGAAACATTTAAAAATATACAATTTATTTGAAATAAAATATAATTTATCCAAAAAACAAATTATTAATAGGCACAATTTTAAACAATTTTTTTTTATTTATTTACTCTTTATTTCACCACTTAAAGAATAATACAAAAAATAAATATATATTACATTTATGGGGTACAAAATGCAGTCTTATTGCTCAAGCAATCTCTTCCAGACAACCATTGGCTAGAGGAGAAAATAAATTTTCATAATTCTTGTGAAGTTAATGATATTTATTATAAACTCATCCTCATATTTATTATAATGGTGTAATAATTTGTTGTGAAAATAACCATATTGTGTGGTTGACAGAACGACGTGGAAGAAGTGCTGCTTCTCGGGCGACGGGGAGTACATCTGCGCGGGCTCGGCGCGGCAGCACGCGCTCTATATCTGGGAGAAGTCCATCGGGAACATCGTCAAGATCCTGCACGGCACCAAGGGCGAGCTGCTGCTGGACGTCGTCTGGCACCCCATCAGGCCCATCATTGCCAGCATCAGCGCCGGTACCCATACACGCCACGTACATCATATTGAATGTAGCATGGCAAATAAGTTAATAGTCCCTTGATAAAAAGTAACAGTTGCTACCTATAAGTACCACCATGGGATTCCATAGGAACCACATGGAGATCGATCTGACAGGGTATATTGCTAGTAATTTTAGCTTTTTGACTCCATTACTAACAATCTCTTTCCCCCTAAATGTTTACTTACCTTTGCTAATAATAACTTCTATATGATAATAATCTTCATTGAGGTTACCAGGACCCATGCTATTTTTATACAAAATCACCACCATCTCAGCCGTTATCTGTCCACTGCTGAACATAGGCCTCCTCCCATAGACTGCCATAAAGAACGATCCTGAGTCACATGCCTCCACTGGCAATGCATTTGAGGTTGTTACTTCATCTAGTGGGGGATTGTCCTACAATGCGTTTGCCCTTACGGGGTCACCACTCAAGAACCTGTCTTCCATTTTTATACAGAATAGTCGGGGTCTATTCCACAATTCTTATATTTTTACAATATTTGTATTAGTGTCTATTTTCTATTTATAGGTATTTACAAAAAACTGTAAATAGGTGTATTAGTTATCTTGTAGGACTAGCGGGCGTTAATTGTTTTGGCGATGCCATATTGACAAGCTGCATCCAGCTGTCAAGTTAGCAAGAGACGTTTGAACTTTTTTGCTTATTTTGGACTCACGTTCTTTTGAAAATAACCGGTTTTCTGCTAGAACACTCCCTAAAAAGGTTACTAGGGTTTCGATTTACTATATATATATTTCCGCAGGGGTGGTGTCCATATGGGCCCAAAACCAGGTGGAGAACTGGTCAGCGTTCGCGCCCGACTTCAAGGAGCTGGATGAGAACGTGGAGTACGAGGAGCGCGAGAGCGAGTTCGACGTGGAGGACGAGGACCGCTCCGTGGACCTCGCCGCCGACAGCCACCACGACGAGGAGGTCGAGGTGAGTCGTGCTCACCGATACAGGCACTGTTGGAAACTCCAATAAAATTTATTACTGACAAAAACTTTTTATTGTATATTTTACTACAATTAAAAATTCTGTTTCCATATATCTTTGGTAATTTAAATATTTAAATCCATGTATTAAGACTAAGTTCAATACAAATTTCGTCCTTCGAGCCGGATATCACTCAGTGGGAAGGGTGATCACGCGAGAGTTGTCTAGTGCTCACCCCAAAATGCGAGCGTAGTTGTTAACTCTGCGCAAATATACATAGCTAGCTTTGTCCTCGCGACTTCGTCCGCGTGACCTGGATAAAAATAGCCTTCACCATCCCATATATAATAATAATTTATTTTCTTAAAAAGACGATATACAACTGCTAGTAATAATATGTTATGAACATGTGTGTTTTGCTAAAACAATAACGTGCAAAATTTTTGTATTTATAGTATTTTTTTCAAATTCTAATGAAAAAGTATCATATTATGAATATGCTGATGATTTTTTTTTTTTTTTCTAGAATATCAAGTTCTTAATTAAATAATAACACTTGTCCAAAAGCAATTTTTACAATGCAATCTTAAATTGTCCTAGTGTCTTAATATTTATATTTTCTGGAATATTGTTAAAAAATTGTATTCTTATATATATAGTACATGTACACCAAAATTCATAGTTAGCGGGTTAACCATTAAGGTGTTACACAATAACATACAAACTCACTTTCACATTTATAATATTAGTAAGGATTTGCCTTCTTTAAGATACAAACCCCTGGAAAATAATCTTAAATGCACTAAAGTGAATGAGTTGTTCTCAGGTGGACGTGACCACGTGTGAAGCGGTGGCAGCGTTTTGCAGCTCCGACGAAGAGGGCGAAGACGAGAATGTACTGTCCTTCCTGCCGATTGCGCCCGAAATCGAGGATCCTGAGGTAATTAACGAATTTTATACTCCATAGATACTTTTGCAAGACTCATATAAGATAGTACGAGAAAGTAACGCCAACCATCCTGTGCATTTTTCTTCACAGATTTTTTGTGATTTATCGCTAAATACAAAGCACTTCATATAGTGACTTATCACTAAAAACAAAGCGCTTCATATAGTGACTTATCACTAAAAACAAAGCACTTCATACAGTGACTTATCACTAAAAACAAAGCGCTTCATATAGTGACTTATCACTAAAAACAAAGCGCTTCATATAGTGACTTATCACTAAAAACAAAGCACTTCATACAGTGACTTATCACTAAAAACAAAGCGCTTCATACGTCTCAGCTATTTATTATTGCTCGAATAAAATTCCAAAAACTAGAATTATGGTTCCATTTACTGTAATATGCGTAATGCGAACAACATTATTATGCCTATAAGTGGCAGTTGTTACTTTTACACAAACAAATTAGCAATGACATGTTAATTTTTCATATATTGGTGTGTCCACCTTTTTTTTATACAACTTAGAATCGTAAATAAGCTGACGGCCCACCTGATGGAAAGTGGTAACCGTCGCCTATAGACATGAGCAGTACCATGGTTATAACAGAGTGTACTGTTTCGCCGATGATACCTCCCATGCGTATAAGAATTATAAGAAATATGTGATTTTAAACCAAGGTTACAATTTCAATTCCATATTTTACAAAAACGCACATTAGTGTAATCATTTGTCTCGTTTTTGTGAGTTGCCAGTCTGTCAGTATGTGGTACGTTATAGTATATATATTGGTTTGTGTAATACATATTGCACGTATCGCGCGCAGGACGGTTGGGCGGCCACGCAGGAGACGGTGACGCCGACCGAAACCCCCGAGAAGATGGAGCCGGCCGCCAAGAGGCCCAAGTGCAAGACCTACGACATATCGCTGAAGATACCGCCACCTGGTGAGTGGCAGTTTTATATTTATAACCCCCGTTGATTAACCTTTCAACCAATTCTTTATAGCAGTTCCTATACTGTAGCGCTCGACTCAATCGGCAACTTTCCTATTGACATTTCGCCCGTGGTAGAATACCTTCCTCGAAAATGAGCTATCAAATGCAAAAATATTTTTTCATATCTGACTGGTAGTTCCAGAGATTAACGTATTCAAACTTGCATTATATATTATATTGATATTAACTATAACAAATACTTTTTTTTTATTTATTTATTTTAGATTTTTGTTCTATAGTCTGTTTTTATTATATTACTGCAGTAAGCGGTTACATGAACAAACAACAAACATACAAATAATAGTTTACATTCTTTACGATAATTATCAGATAAATCTGTCTAAGATTTGTTAAATTTAATGAAAAAAATACTATTTTTGTTTCACAGAGCAACCATTATCGTTCGGTGGGAAGAACAAACAGCCGGCTGGCAGCAAGAAGGTCGCCGGGAGACCTCGCAAATAAATCAATGTGTTTTAATAAGCGTTTCATTTCTGTGTCAAATTAAACGA
Source organism: Galleria mellonella (assembly GCF_026898425.1). NCBI lineage: Eukaryota > Metazoa > Arthropoda > Insecta > Lepidoptera > Pyralidae > Galleria > Galleria mellonella. The sequence goes on from NW_026442112.1 coordinate 4,566,658, forward strand.
GACCAAGTTTTAGAAGAAAACATTTATTCTGCAAAATCATATTTTATTAATCTTTTAATAAAATTCATATTTAGAGTATACAGTAAGTACTTATCATTTGTATGTATATATAAATAAATCTCACTTAAACAAAACCAAAAATAATAATACATCGTTTATTCGAGACCAAAAAGACTCATTTCATTTTCGTTACATCTCTAAATTTGTTATTATAATATCATACATAGGGTACAAACTACGCGGGGCGTGTACTCGCCGTCGTATAAATAAAATTATCTATCGTATCTTATATACAAGTGTTCCGGCAGAGGTCGCGGCGAGCGTCCCTCGGAATTACTACTAAATATTGCCATTATGGTAGGAATAGTAGGATTACTTTCACCCGTTTGACTACAAGTACAAAAACTGAAGACGTAGCCGTCGAGATTACTAGGAGCAACAATAGTTTTTAGTCAACTAAGCTTAGTATTGAATAAGAATAAATTTATAAGATTAATGAAAAACCATTATTTTCTATTATAAATCGTCACAGAAACAATGGTGATGCATTTTGCTAATTATATATGCATATGTCTACTCTATTTTGTATTAAACAAGGAAGAAATTTCTGTTTTTATATGTTAGAAAAGTAGCAGCCTTGTTCATGTTTTGGTGGTGCCCGGAAGCCGCCAATGTTTGAGAGAAGCATAATCACCAATATCAAAAGATCGCTTTAAATTCCATTGAACAATATATCCTATGTGACCTTTTCTCTCAATTCCATGTAGGAATTATAAAAAAAAAACTGCTATTCTAAAGAAAATAGAAAAGAGAGTAGTAAGGATGAAACGGTACACTTTCAGTTTTTTTACTGGCAATAAAACTTTCCTATACATTTCGCTAGTAGCAACCCCGGGCGAGGCGCGGGCCGGCCTACGCGTCCATGTCGTCCGCGTGCTGGCTCGAGAAGTAGCTGACGAGGCCGCCGAACACGCCGCCCTCCTCGCCCGCCTCGCGCTTGATAATACTGTGGTCGGGCGCTGTGGCCGGCCGCGGCCCGTCCGGCCGCTCGGCCGCCGGCCGCGCCTCCGCGTACGGCGGGCACGGCGGCGGCCGCGGCGGCGGCGGCTGGTACGGCGGCCGCTGCAGGCCCAGGTCGGGCGCGTACGGCCCGTACGAGGCGTACTGCGGCGCGTACGGGCCGAGCGGGTACCGCGGCCGCCGGTCCTTGTTCTCGGTGTGCTTGATCTTGGGGTGGTTGCGCGGCAGCTCGTCGCGCGGCGACGGCGGGCGCGGCGACGCGGGCGGCGTCCGGTACTCGGGCTCGGTCTTCACCTCGGCCTTGATCTTGATGGGCGGCTCGGGGGCCCCGGCGGGCGGCGTGGGCGCGGGCGGCGTGGCGGCCGGCGACACGGGCACGGGCACGGGCACGGGGCCGCGCAGGGCCGCCAGCGGGCCGGGGCCGGGGCCGGGGCCGGGCCCGGGGCCGGGCGAGCCGTGCGGGTGCGGGGGCGGCGCGGGGAAGGCGTGCGCGTGCGCGGCGGCGGCCCGCAGCGGGTAGGGCGGCGCGCGGAGGGCGGGGTAGTACTGCGGCGGGTACTGGCGGCCGGCGGCCGGGCCCATGCCCGGGTGCAGCGGGTACATGCCCACGTTCTGCCCGCGGGGGCCGTACGCCGAGTTGCCGCCCGGGTACATCATCGGACCCCTGGAAACGGAGACTTATTTAAAACGGCACTGCCCCGTTTAGAGCAGCAAGTAAATAATTATGGATGCGTCGTGGTCACTACCTGTATTGCTGATTGATCATATGCGGCATTCTGGTGATAATACTCGGCTCCTCGGTGATAGGCTTGAACGGTTGAGGGGAACCGGCTACTGACAGTGTACCTAAATTAAAAAAAAAAAGTAAAAAATATTATTCAATTAGTAATATTTTAAATATTGCTCACTGTACTATAACTTATATGAAAAAAAAAAAAATTCTGAGATGGATGTATAAAACAATATATAAACGTCAAAGAAATAATTTTTTTGCCACCAAACTAATAAATATATTAATGTCATTATTTTTTTGTAATAACTCTTATACTAAATCCAACTTCACTATTCATATTCATAACAAATCATGACCACAAATATATCATATCAAATCAGTATTTATTACAGAAGTTTTTATATAAATGAATAAATAACGTACCGTCCCTGAGCGCTGCGGCAGGCGGACGGCGGTCCGGCGCCAGTACGCCTCGCAGCTCGGCACGCACCTACGGAAATTTATTTGTTAATATGCGTGGACGGAATGGTGGTCGGTGTTAATGGCTTATATAGACAGTTACTTATAGTAGTGGAATTAAACAAAATAATTCTAATCAACCAACCAGTGATATAGACCATCCATCCCTCCATATATCCATCCATCCATAGTACCATCATATAAAAAAAACTTGCAAAATAAAAAAAAACCCATTATAACATTGAATGCCCAAAAATTATTTAAAAAAACAAGTTCACTTTAAATTGATCGTGTCTGGATACCTTTTTAATGTCCATTGCAAAAAAAAAAAAACATAGGTGTCAAATTTATTTTTTTAACCATTTTTCCTTTAATTTTGAATATGAATTATATCACCTTGATTTATTTCACCAATAAAAAAAAAAATCATGCAAAGAAAGGTTAAATCCTATAACGAACCGCTACAGCAGTAACAACGATAGTTACTCGGTCGTTAAAATAACTCGTATTCCCATTGTTGAATGGGACTGAGTCATGTAAATGTGAGAAAGACTCTGTTTTCCGCGCTTAGCCTCTCATTTGGGCCGTTGTGCATATGAGTCGTGGCTAGTACAGCCAAATCCGCCCAGAACGCAGAAGCTTCTTTTTGATCACCGTTCAGATTTCTAAAACAAAACAAAAGCACGTTTCTTCGGCGTCGAAAAGCCTCGACATTCTAAAGTAATTCAAACACAATGTATTCAGAATCGAGAACCTGCTTCTTTTTGAAGTCAATTAATAATAAGAATCAAACAAGCGTGTTTTCCTCATAAAAATCCCCTATTTCTAATACTAATACTACGTTCACGATATATGAAACGAAACTCTCATTAGGAAGTATTAGCGAACTCACTTGACTGCACAAGATTAAAAAAAAAACAGCTCAAAGTACTCGCTAATAATGTAGCTTTATAAAAATGAAATATTTTTTTTAAATCGTTTATGTATTTTTTTAAACTTTTTTTATCATTACGAACAAAAAATAAAATCTTTCCTCAATATTAGTGGGGGGGGGGGGGAGTAGGATTGTTAATAATGAAGACTAAGGGCCCCATTGCTAGCAATATACCCAACCAGGTCGACCTCCACGTGGTCCCCCCTGGAAACCATCGTGCTGAATTCCAAGTGTTTTTTTTCATCACGATGTGCTCCGCCAGTGTATATCGTTAGCGCAGGCGGGGTTACTATTCCATCATCACCCATTGAAAAAAAATATGTTATTAGTTTATCGTTTGACGATATATCCTTGACGTGTATGAGTCATGAGTTACCTGTAGCCGGGGCTGCGCCGGGAACCTCTGGTCCGGGTAGTCGGCGGGCAGCCGCGGCGGCGGCGGCGCCCCGTACATGGTCATCCTCTGTACGTCGGCGCCGGACGCCCGTATCGGCACCCCGTAGCCCACCGGGCCCACCGGTCCCACCGGACCCGATATCGGATACTCCGGCTTCTCTTTCTTCATTCTCTTACTCTCTTGTAGCGCTAGTTTCGCTAACTTCTTCTCCTCCCGTTCCTTCGCTTTCTGTTCTTTTAACTTCTCCTTCTCTTCTTTCTTCTGGAGCCGCTCGAGCTTGCGGGCTTCCTTCTCCGCTTGTTTCGCTTCGCGTTCTTGTCGTTTTCTTTCACGCTCCGCCTAATGATTATCGTTGAAATTGTCAATACATTTATAATTCATCTAATTAAGTAATAACGACAAAAGCATAGAATATACAGGGTGGAAGGAACTGGTTAGACTAAACAGCTGATTCAGATGAATGGTTTAAATCCGATGGCAGATTAATTTCCCATCGGAAATGCACCACAGCCATATAGTTAACGTTTCTTAGTTTTGACGCCGCGCAATATATTTGAAATTATACGATCCACACGACATTACACAGCTGATTTGGGGGGAAAAGGATTGTTAGCAGTGGAGTTTGACAGCCCCATTGCTAGCAATATGCCTTATTAGGTCGACCTCCACGTGGTTCCCCCTGGAAACAATCGTGAACAATTCTTGTTGAATTCGTCACGATGGGCTAACTGACCTACTTCATTCTCACCTATCATCCTTCACTGGTGCCCCGCCGGTGTATACCGATAGCGCGGGTGGGGTTACTATTCCATTATACAGCCGATTCGTAGAATTTTAATACGTGTAATACATTGACGTTTTTCGACATAGTATTTCGCTATAAAATATTATTATTTCTTTATATTATGACATATCATAGATTACATAAGTGGCAAAAAAAAAAAATAGGAAAAAATTTGAAATATTCCCAAATAAATTTTCACTGGTTTTCAGTTCAGAACAATGGTTTGAATTCACGTTTCAGTTTTTGCCAACCTGCTCCTTACATCCTTTATATCAAATAGTAGATGGTGTCGGTATATTAAATTTATTAAATGTAAAAATTTTATAATAAATCTTGTTGAATCTTGTCTTTTCAATAGACCAGGTACTTGATTATATAAATATGTTACTACAGTGAACACTCTATAAGCAACTTATTTGAACCAATTTCAATAAACAAAAATTCTTATTAGGAAAAGTTACTTATAAGAAAAAAAAAAGAGTATAAAAATACTTACCGTCTGAAAATAGTACATTACTGTAGCGGCCAGCAACTGAGGCATTGATGGACGAACGTGCAAATGTGGGCCGAGGCGTAGCCGAGACACACATACGTGAGTCCATCAATGCCTAGTTGTGGCCAAGGCTTGTATAGTACTTTTCTCAAACAATGCGCGGAAATCAAAAACACAATTTTACTTTTTAAGTTCAATGATGACTAACGAACAATAATAATTTTTCACGCGCCATAATGCTTTGTTTTTTTTTTCATTAAACAGCTTTCTAACACAGATATGGATTTTCATACAACTTTTGCCGGCCGCTGCCCGCATATATCTGGCCAGTATGGCAATTTTGATTTATCTCGAAGAAGATTGTCAAAATAATGCTCACATTTCCAAGCATGTTTGAGAAAATATTTTTACTTATTTCTTTTACTAATTAAGCCGAATAGAACAAATATAAAGAATGTTGCTTATATAGAACATTCACTGTATTTTAATTAAAAAATGTAAAGTCAATACTCACTTGATTAGGTCTTAGTACGGTGCCATCCGTTCTTAGATCTGAAAGTGGATATGATAATTAGAAATCAAACAGATGGAGGGTTCATTATAAGGAAAGGAGAGTTTGATTTGTTAACACTTTCATCGTCATCATCATTTCAGTCATCATCTGTCAACTGCTGGACATAAGCATAATGGGGTAGCCATTAGACTGTCATAAGGAACGGTCCTGAGCCACCTGCATCCACTGACTACCTGCAATGCATTTGAGGTCTTCATTACATCTGGGGGGGGGGGGGGGATCATCCTACGCTGCATTAACCTTTCTTTGCATGATTTTTTTTATTGGTGAAATAAATCAAAAATAAATTCAAAATTTTAAAAAAATAAATTATTTTATTAAAAATTGGTTAAATATAATTTTTTGCAATCCTAAACTGAACTTGTTCTTTTATATAATTTTTGGGCATTCAATGTTACGATGGAAATTTCCACCATTATGCAAAGAAGGGTTAACACTTTGCTAACTGGGAATTCCGTCATGATTCAAATCTTTGGAGTTAAACTAAAACTGTGATAAAAACCTAAATACAAGGAAAAGTATTTTTTTTTTGTCATGAACGCTTTGTAATCCAAACTGTGTGTTGCCCGTCGTGGTAGGAGGACGTACCTACGTACACGCTAGTGCAATGACGGGTTTACTCGCCACTCGTTAGCAATGTTCGGATATGAAAAGACAAAAACTCGTCACTGCTCAACAAAGTGTTAATGATAATAAAACCTTGTAATGTGCTTATCATTATGTTATAGTGGAAATTGTAAATTTTGATAGTTTATAAAAAAAAAAAAGTTTTGTTTATTTTAAATTTTATTTTATTGATATATGTAAGGTCATTTTATTGTTTGAAGATTCCGTAATTAGTTTTATTTGATGGAAAGTGATGATGTGGTTTAAGATGGAATCTGTGGGTTTGCAAATGGCTTATACTTACATTCGTTTTAAATTGGTTTAATTTGTATGTTGTTTGAAAGGTATAAGTCGGGTATGGTTTTTACTTCTTGATAAGGATAATTCAAAATGTTTTGTGTGTATGTAAACGGTATATTTATGATATAACGGTGGAAATTTTTGTTTTGTTTGGTTTTATCTGTTTGGTTGTTAAAAGACAGATTTTTAGCTTCAGTTTAAGTTGATAAATGTTAGTTTATGCAGATGAATAATATTGGTTGGCTGCAAGAGATCTCTTTCAGAGATAAGTCCTCCCTTGCTGACAAGTTGTTAAACTAATCGTTATATGTATTGTTCAAATTCAGTAAAGAATATAAAAATTTATTACAGTTAATAGGATATTTCTTGTATAAATTACGTACTGGTATAGTGGCTGTGGAATGTACAATGCAGTTTCATACAGTTTTCATTGTAGTTGGAGTAAAATGTGTGTTATACACCAATTTATCAGACTTGAGTATCGTTTGTGTGTCCTGTATGTGGTCGTGTGTGTGTGTGTTTATGTGTGAGTGCGTGTCCGTTCGCGTGTGTATGTATGTGTGCTAGTGTGCGCGTACCTTTGATCTTGACGCCGACGAGCTTGGCGAGCGCGTCGTCGGCGGCGGGCGGCGGCGCGGCGGGCCCGGCCGTCCCCGCCGTCCCCGCCGCGGCGGGACGACCGCGTCCGCCCCGCGCACCCCGCACGCCGCGCCCGCGCCCGCCGCGACCACGCGCCGCGCCCGCCGCCCGCCCCGCCGCCGCCGCCGCCGCCGCCGCCGCCTCCTGCTGCGCGTCTGCACGCGCGCAACACTCACGCATCAATTCCACAGTACCAACACACACTTACAATTATAACCCTTACTCATATTACAAATGGGAGAGAGGAAGGGATTGTTAGTAATGGAGACTGAGAATCCCATTAGTAGCAATATAATCGGCAATACCCAACTAGGTCCACATCCTCGCGGTTCCCCCTGGAAACCATCATGGTTAATTCCTGATGAATTCATCATGATGTGCTAACTGGCCTGTTTTCATTCTCATCTATCACCCTTCACTGGTGCCCCGCCAGCGTATCCCGTTAGCGCAGGCGGGATTACCATTCCATTTTCATCCAATAAAAAATATAACAAATGGTGACTCGTACTACAGGCTCCACAGGCACAGCTCTCAACAAACAATATTGTTAAAATATTCTGCATATTTTAAATAGTATGTAAATTCTAATAATAATAACAATAATCAATACTCAAATATTAGTCACACATGTATTAATGGTAACAGAATTAAACAAAAAATTTTTTTCAATAATTTAAAAATACCAATTCACTTAGAAAATCTATTTTCACGTCAAATTCTTTCCAAAATAAATGAAGAAAATTATCAAAAAATATCTATAATACAAATATCTCTCTCATTAGTCGTACACTCAACAAAGTAATCGTGGTTTTCATTATTATAGTGGATCGTCGATGAAGCTCTTCTACGCGATTGAGGTCCTCGCAATATGTCTCCATTTATTTCTACTCACAGCCAAACGAGAGTATTCCACGATAGATTGATGTGTAGCCATTTTGACGAGATATAATAAAAATTTATACAACTTAGAATGGCAAACAAGCTGACGGCCTACCTGATGGAAAGTGGCAACCGTCACCTATAGACATGAGCAGTAGCATGGACATTACAGAGTATACTGTTTCGCCCATGGGGGGTATCCCCATGCATTGCCATTCCTGAGGACTCAGACATAATACATGTTTATAGTAGTGCAATAAAATAGTGACAACATACTGAGGTGCGCCTGCAGCTCCTCGGTCTTGGCCTTGGTGACGTCCTCGGGCAGCTTCTCGAGCGGCACCACGGCCGTCTTGATGAGGTCGGTGAGCGCCCGCTGCCGATCGCCGTCGACGCCGGTGGCAGCAACAGTACCGCTGGCGCCGGCAGCAGCAGTACTACTGCCGCCGCGCTCCGAGCCCGAGTCCGAGCTCAGCTCCGACTCCTCCAGCTTGAACTCGTCCGAGCTGTCCGGCATGTGCTTGCCGCTCGATTTGTGCATCTCCTGTGTCCGATAAATATTTACATCTATATTTAGAAATATATATTTTTTTTATTTGTATGAAAAATTTGATATACTGTATATACTTTCATGACACATTATGTTTTTTAATCTGTACACTATTAAAAAAAGTTTTACAATCTTTTTTTATACCACCAAAGTGGCAAACAAACATAAAGCCCGTTTGATAGTAAACGGTCGACAGGTATATGTTGTTTCACAAAATAAGTATATATGCGATCGAATTGAGAAACCTCCTTTTTTTGAAGTCGGTTAAAAAGAAAAACAAACAACTTGGTAAACCAATAAACGATAATGCTCTGTAGATATCTTACATAGCAAACATTGCGTGTACACATTTTACTTCGCAACAAGCAGTTTTAATCTGCAAAAATACACTAACTTTAGTCATTACAAAATTAAAATTGAATTAACACGAGAGTAAACCTTATCAATTACAAAATAAGTATAGAAATCGATTCGGAATTAATGAAATAATTGCGTCATAAAAAATTCAAAGAAATCATAAACCATTATTTATTTTGAGGTTATAAAACTTTCGCGCCACTAACGCAATAAAAAAAAACAGATAAGTACTCACATATTTTAAATACACAATCGGGACTTGACAATGACGACTAGGTTGACTATAAGAGATCCCTTTATGGGCTAAATCCGCCATTGTATATTAAATCATTTAATGTATTCAGTATAAATTATGTACAATAAACATTTTACAATACAATACAAAGACGATAAAATAAAAAGCAAGTAAATAGATAAACAAGGCGAAAGTGTAAAATGAAACTAAATACTAACGTCTTCGGACTCTGTGTTGGGCATCTCCGTGTAGTTGATCTTGCGCTGGCGCGTGCGGTGCTTGGGCGACCAGTCGTTGGGCCCGTCGTCGCTGAGTCCGCCGTACGTCACGCGCGCGCGGATCACGTTCCCCTCCGCGTCGTACTGCGTCAGCCCGCCGCCGCGCTTGCGGCTCCGCTTTGATTTGTCCCGCTTCTTTGGCGGCCGCGACTTCGGTCTGGAATGTCTAAATTTAAAAAAAGAAATAAACAAACATAGAAAAAAAAATCCTTAATCTATGACAATTAACTTTGCCGCCATTTTTTTACTTTTTAATTTTGTGTATTTTTTTTTTCACGATCCACGCCATTTCATAACGTAGACGCATATCATAGTTTCAAATATAAACGTTCCAATGAACAAATGACTGCCAATGACATAAGTCGCGCAACTATATCGTATTATTTTCTTTTAGATCTGAAAACGAGCACGCATTAGGCGTTGCGGTTTTCGTAATTTATCGAATTACAATTACTAATAAAAAAAAAAAACAATCGAGTGTATTTTCAATAACTAGAAAAAAGCTAACATATGTATTCCAAATTTAAGACATTTACCAATATTTTCAATTTAAATGTAAAATTAGTTATATCGTTATAACTGCTTTACTTACACAGTGTATGTTCCTTTATAGTATCTTATAAAAATTGGTGAAATTGAATGCTTTTTATCTTTTTTTAATTTTAGATTTTTGTTTTTAGATCTGTCAGATATGATTTGATTTTTAACTTTTTTTAAGAAAAGAAAGAACTAGATTTGTTTTTGTTTCTATAGTCTATGATGAATTCTCACTTCAACGTTTACTTTTTATTTGTCAATGTCAAGATTTATTAAAATGTCAAAATATTCCTACTTCAGTGCAGGATCTACTAAAACATACCATTTTGTACCAAGAAATTTTTTATTTAATATAATTAAATTAAAAACAATTGGTGAAATTTAAAATGTAATTGTAACTTATACTTTTCTACTTAACTTACTTTCTTAATATATTATAATTAATTTATAACTATAATAATTTTTGTAATTTATCTTGTAATTTTATATTGTTACCTTGTAATTGTTACTTTTTGGCTGATGGCTTTCGCCAAAGTCACAATAAATGAAAAAAAAAAGTCTATGATGAGAGAAGACTACAAAAACAAATTATTTTTGTCAAGAATTCGTTCCAATTTTAAACCTTCTGAAAAATTTATCTTACGATAGACGCGTAAATTATGAACTGTAAAGAAGTGATTTTTTTTTATTAAATTCTTATAACACGAAGACTTAAGTTTAGTACAATTAAAATAAGATAAAAAAAATTATTATATATATTATGTTCATAAAGAATTTTATATATTACTGTTTTAGTTTACATTTTTTCGAATTTGATAAAAAAAAATAAGGAAAAAATATTAGGTACGTACTATTAAATTTTTTCTATTAGTTATTTATTTTTTTAAAAGACACATCAACAATAAAAAATAAGCAGACAAAAAATATTAAGTAAGTAAAAAGAAAAACTACTATTAAAAATTTTTTCTAATTACTATTACTATTAATGAAAATAAAAGCCATGGACAAATAAAAACAGTATTTTTTTTTTATTATAATAAAATAAAAAATAACCTATGTTTAATAATGCTCCAAGGATATCATGAAACATTTCAATTACTATTTTCATTATTTAAATTACCAGGTGCTGGGACTAGACTAGAAAAAAATCTTCAAAGATTGATTGTGCAAATTTTTTGCAGACTGTCATTACCGTTTACCGTCAGGCGGACAGTATACTTACTTCTCGTTAAAAAAAGAGTTTTCCAAAAACATTTATTATTAATGCCAATAACAATAAAGCTTCAAATATTTTTTTTTATGTACCAATCGAACGGCCTACCGGATGCAAAATTGTAACCGTCGCCTATAGATATGAACAGTATCTTTTTCTTTTTATTTATGTTTATGTTTCTTTTTATGTTTAATTTCTTTCACTAATAGTTGCAACCGAATGGCTTCGTTATAGTCGCATTTATTATTGGAACACGCTGTGTGCACATGTTATGGCAAGTTTACCTGATCAATACATTAATGTACTTGCATGTTATAATTTAAGTTTGTAAAGTTCTGTTATGTGCGCCTAATAAATAAAATAAAATAAAATAAAGTCTCGCAATAAATCCTACATGCTAGTGTGGACGACGAAGGAAACCAGGAATGGAAATTGGAAATATATGTATAATAGTCAAAGGAACTTAGAAGACTAGGGCCGTGAAGGCAAGCCAAAAAGAGACAATAGATATGCGTGTCAATTTCGAATTTAGTAAATAATAATATATAGCTATAGATAATATATGTGGCCTGTACTACACACTTATGGTAGATTATATACATAGAGCATCGAGCCTCAAAAACGGGTCAACTTTTTGTCAGCTAATTGTCAAATTAATTGACTCGTTTTTTTTTTACCAGTATCCTATATACTTACACACACAATGTATCTTGACGTATTATTTAATAAATAAAATTAGTGTTTACGCATTAAAAAGATGCAGAAATTATAAGACAAAATAAATATAGAAGTTATTAAGGAATCATAACTATTTATTACGCAAAATTGTATGAAAAAGTTGACCCGCATTTCTCTATCTGTATGGAGACACTCTCTCTATATAATCTAAGGTTATCATAAATTATATGCAGATTCATGAAGCTAAAGCCGCGAGATGCAACTAATAATTAAAATGAAACTAACTTGGGCTTGCTGGGCTTGTTGGACCACTCTTTCGTCCCACCAGACTCGCTCGAGCTGTCATCAAAGACGCCCTTCTTCTTCTTCTTCACCTCGGGTGAAGATTCCGTCATTTTTGGACGCTCTGCAACAGACGGCTGGGCGTTAGTAGAGCGGAATTTTTAGCACAAGTAAGCAAACTCCTCGATCCTTAATACCGTTGAGAATTCGGAAGTTCTCTCACAGTTTTCTTTGTAGTCGCTGATATTATATGTTAACATTACTGGGAATTTATATATTAACCCAATTATTTATAAAAAAAAAAAAGAATTTAAACTTATTATAAACCTATTTTAGCAATTCAACTATTTTGTCTTTTTTTCTAAATTTCCAAATTCAATAAAAGTGACAAAACAGTGCAATAGTTTTTTTTTTTTTTTTTAATTTAAAATCGATTTTCTTAACGGGATTTGGCGGAGCACCAGTGAAGGGTGATAGATGAGAATGAAAAAGCCAGTTACTGCTTTTTTTGAATTCATCAGTTAAAATAACCATGATTTTTTCTGTGTGAACCGCGAATATTAAAAACCTGGTTTAGTATATTGCTAGTGATGGGATTCTAAAAAAATTTGCAAGATATAGTTTTTTCAAATGCAATACCAATATAGAATGTTAGCATAGAATAAACATTTGCCTGAATTAACTTAAAGACAATTAAGGTTTGCTTATAGTGTAGAGATGGTTTTGTTAAAACATTACCAAAAACTAATCTGCGGTGGCAACTACTGGCAAAACCACCCCTTATTGGGGAAGCTATGTCCAGCAGCAGTATACTGTTTCGCCCATGATACCCCACATGCGTACATGTAAAATGCTACCTTTTTTATCAGTTCTGCCTGTTCGCCTAATAGGCAACGAGTCCGACGATCCCGAGTCACTCGAGCTGTCCCGCTCAGCGGATGACGATATGTCTTCTGATGACGATTCCATACTGTAACGATTAACGATTATAACTTTTTACTGATACTTTTTTTTTATACAACTTAGAATGGCAAACAAGCTGACGGCCCACCTGATGCAAAGTGGTAACCGTCGCCTATAAATATGAGTACGAACGAACGAACGAGACGAGATATATTACGAAAACAGAGCTAAGAGAAATAACTGGTCAGGTGAAAAACTACGACTTTCCCAGCTTCGTCAGTATTTTTTTTATGCAACTTAGAATGGCAAACAAGCTGACGGCCCACCTGATGGAAAGCGGTAACCGTCGCCTATAGACATGAGCAGTACCATGGACATACTGTTTCGCCCCCATGATACCCCCCATACGTTGCCGTTCCTGAGGACTCAGGTGTTATTCCTCTGTACCCTGTAAATTCACGCCATATCCCACCCTTCAAACCGAAACAAGGTAGAAACACGAATGGGACAGAGGTACTCAAGCAATCGACTTTTGTACAAAGTCTCCCTCTGGTATACTGTAGATTGTTGGGGTTTACACATTTATCACTTTAAGTGGACAGGATAAAAGGTAACCCATATTTTTCTCCATCTCATATAGAATGTGTATACATATATCAATCATGAATCAATAGGAGCGTCCAGTAACTACATGCGAGCACGTCGACGGCACTTATTCGATGTTCCATTACTAATATAAATTCGCTAAGCAGGCTATCTCTTTTGAAATTACTCGATGATATTTTGAGCCAGTATCCGCAATTGGATGTATTTGCCTCCAACTTGCTGGAGTTTCGTCGAGTGACCACAGAGTATTTGTGTTCAGACGTTTTTTGTTTAAATTAAATCTTTTTATATTATTTTTGTTATTTTTGTGTAATATTCCTTTTTATATGTTATTGTACTCATGCTTTCCTGGGTGAGCGTATTGGAAGACTAAGACTCACCCAGTGGATGTAATAAATGAATTAACAAATTTCATAGGCTATATGGTAACAAACAAACAATGTCACTGTCATATTTGTAGTATTATTAAGGATATGCTATTATGCTATATAAATGTACTTGGTGTTATTTTAAACGTATTAAGAGTGTTAGGTGAGCTACGCTTATTGGAGAATTATCTAACGTCCACCCTAAGATCTGGAGCTTCCAACTATGGGCAAAGACATAATATATCGTCATAGTCGTAGAAAGTATTCGTCCGTAGACGGATCTGATAAATATTACATATAAAGATCCGTCAGTATCCTACGACTATGACGATATGTGCGTGACAAGAATACACGTGTTTTTTTTTTAATACAATGGCCAATGGGTGTCGTATGTATTTTACCCGGTGTCCTTGAAGTCCTCGTCGGTCTCGTCGTCATCCTCGGAAGGCACTTCCAGTGAGTTCAGTTTGCGTGGCTTTCGGCGCGTCTTCTTACGCATCTTCTTCACTTCGATCGGTTTACCCTATTGTGTTAATCATTTGTTACATTATCTATGGTTAATGTTCACTTTAAACGCAATAATTGCATGGCAACATTCTCGATAATTCATAAAAACATTTTATTCTTGTAATATTCTGGCAATTAATATTTTCAATTGGAGGTAGTAAGATAAAAAAAGGTTGTTGGTGTCTGCTCTTAAATACAGAAACAGAACAGTTTTGTCGTTGTCGCTCATAAAGTATTTAATAAGTATAACATTTAATTTCACAATCGTAAGACTTTAGACAAGTAGTTTTTGAATTTAAAATTTTTGTTTTATAAAAAGAACTACGCAAAAGATAATTTCTCGTGTCGTTCCTAAATATTTAAAAGGATTTAAGATTGAAATGTCTGTCGGAAGATTCAAGATCGAAACCCTTAGTTCTTATAACATTTACGAGGTAATCTCAGGTAACTTTAGCATGCTTTAGGGAACTGAGTGATCTGAGTATGTTGTAAAAGGAATTTTCGCTAATCAAAGGGTAAGTCTATTGAACTAAGTTTGAATCTAGGTAGTTTAGTAGTACTTTTAAAACAACTTGTCGGTTTTCGCATTCTCAGATCTTTTAAAAAACTTATCGTACATACAGTCCACTTGCATTCTCGCACAGTTAATATTAGACTTTAATATGGTGACAAAAACTTTGTCTTCAGGATATCATAGGAGGCAGCTAAGGAAACAAAACATAGTACACGTGCATCCAATATGGTTGAACACAACAATGCCTGGTTCATCCGTCATACTCGTGAACAGGGGCTGCTAATAGGGACAGGTCTGTTCAAGAATACTGTGATTGGTTGTAGTTTTTTTTTTTTATAATTATGAGTTTTATCAATATTTTTTATACCACTGAGGTGGCAAACAAGCAGTTATAGTCATTTTACCCATTCACATTTTCACTCAACTTTCATTCGAAAAAAGCAACAGCTGTGTTTCCTGTCCGTTTTTCTCGGCTGAAATTATATATAGCGATAGATTCAAATTAAGTTGTGTAATCAATAAAATAAAATGTAAATAATTCTATTTTCAGAAAACACTACACACAACAATTTTAACATCGGTAAAATCATTAGAACCCCTATGGAGCCACAATAAAAAAAAAAACACAATCAGTAGCTGACAATGGCTTAAAGCATACCTGCTCGATAGCTTCCCTCTCGGCCTTCAGTTTCTCCTCCTCGGCCGCCTCGATGATGGTGGATATGTCCTTACCGCGCCCCTGGTTGCCCGCGCTCGTCGTAGGTTCCACATACTCCTCCTATATATAGACATATTATCAATTGTGACTATTCAACACATGTTGAAATTACAGGGTTTGGAGACATAACACCTTCTTCACCTTAAAAAATGGTAACACATGAGGGGTACCATAGGCGATACAGAATACTCTGTTAAATTTATAGTAATGGTTTATGTCTTTAAGCGACAGTTAGCTCTTTCCTTCAGGTGGGCGGTTAGCTTGTCTGCCATTCTAAGTTGCATAAAACAAAACCTGTTTATAAGGTCAATAGAAAACATATGTTTTTTTTTTTTATTGTGGCTCCCCCTAAGGAGCACGCTTTTTCCCAGATATTAAGTTCCAGGTTATGCATCTAAATCTTTTAATTATTCAGCTAGTTTCCTTAGTTTCCTTCCTTTCCATCCATTCTTTCATTCCGTTTATAGTTCATTTCCTCTCAGTTCTATTTATTTCTTAGTGGAGTTCCTAATTCTTTTGTTCATAGGTTTTCCGGTAGTCGTTGGACCACAATCCTTTGGCGTTGATGTACATCACCCATCCCACTGTCTGTGCATCAGTTTGTTTTTGGTTTTGTCATGTTAGTATACATATGTTGGAAGTGTATGAGACAAGTAGGTGTGGTGTGGTGTGGATGTGGTGTGACGTGGTGTGTGGTGTGTGTGGTGTGGTGTGATGTGGTGTGGCGTGGTGTGGTGTGGCGTGGTGTGGTGTGGTGTGACGTGGTGTGGTGTCATATGGTGTGGTGGTGGTGGTGGTGGTTGTGATGGTGGTCGTGGTTGTGGTGGTGATGGTGGTGGTGGTGGTGGTGATGGTAGTTGTGGTGGTTGTATGGTGGTGGTGGTGGTGGTGGTGGTGGTGGTGGTGGTGGTGGTGGTGGTGGTGGTGGTGCAAGGTACCTTGATGGCGGAGCTGATGAGCCGGTCGTACTCCTGCGCGCGGTAGCTGACGGGCAGCTGGCGCCGCGCCCGCAGCCGGTACACCGCCTCCTCCTCCGACGACGAGGACCACGAGCTGCTGCCAGATGCCTCTGTGGGGTCCATTGTAAACGGACACGTCATTTCAATACATTCAGACTGCAATGACAAGTTGGGTTCCGAATATTAGATTGTAATATGTTTTTCTATTTATTTACTTATTATTGACCAAAAGAAAATATGGTGCAAAAGGTGGACTTAATGCTATATGGCATTCTCTACCAGTCAACTTTTGGGATGATCAGTGAATCACGAATGCGGTACTTTATTATCGGGACAGGTAATGATAACAGCTATCAATGTATTAAGCTTTATTCAGAATAAATAATATACACATACATATATATTTATACATATACAAACAATATACAATGATATAATTGATTAAAAAATCATTCTTTTTGAACATATTTTTTTTTATACAACTTAGAATGGCAAACAAGCTGACAGCCAACCTGATGGAAAGTGGTAACCGTCGCCTATAGACATGAGCAGTATCATGGACATAACAGAGTATACTGTTTCACCCATGATATCCCCCATGCGTTGCCATTCCTGAGGACATAAATCTAAGCTTAATTTTAAATGATTAAGTACTACCTTCGCAAGTTTTTTTTTTAAATAAAATACAGCCTATATAATAACGATAATGTAGCTTCCTATAGAAGAAAGATTTTTTAAAAATATTTAATCATTTTTTTAAGTTTATCTTAATAGATTAAATCTTTCCTCTTTATCATAAAGAAGATGTTAGTTTTTATTGGATGTGATTGCTTACCAGTTTCCTCTTTCTCCTTCTCCTGGTTCTCCTTCTCGTCACTACTCTGTTTCTCGGGCTCCTCTAGTTTCTTGCGGGCTCGTTCTGCTTCTACAGACGTTACCAACTCGTCATAGTTACTAAGCTCCTTTTCGAGGGATGCTATTAACATATCCTGTAATAAATATTAACAGTATTTCAATAACTGGATTTGAAAACTGATCTAATTATTTGTTTTAATGATGAGACTCTGTGGTCAGAAGGGTGATAAGTGTAAATATAGATATTTTGAGTAACAATTAAGTGGTAACCCCACCTGCACTAATATATAGTGAGCATGCCTGTGTGGTCCTGGCATAGAACCGGCCAACCCTTCCCTTCCCATCGATGTAGTAAGAGGCGACTATGGGAACTCATTGTTTTTTTTTTCTAACCGTAATTGTTGTTAGTCGCAGATGGCCTTTACAGTTTCACCGGACGCGAATGCAGGGGCGAGTGCAGATGGCACTCCAAGCCCGCGAGAGGGGAGCGACAGAGGTGTCAGCTCTTTCTAATGGACTGCGGCGTGCGCCCGAGGGCGCCTAAGTGGCTCGAACCTCGGCTCGGGCCGCCATACTTCGGCCCCCGTCAAGGGACGGTGGGTCGGTGGATCGAACGGGGGGGAACTTATTGGTCGAGGGATGGGCAGCAACGTCCCTCTTAAAGCATCACCAAAATACTAACTGCGATTGTCAACCCGCCTGCTAAGTGTGACTGGTAAAACCTCTTTATGGAAGAAGCCTTTGCTCAGCAGTGGACAGTTAACAGCTAATGTGATAACCACAATGGTTTCCAGGGAAATCGCATGGAAGTCGACCAGGCCCTTTAGACCACTGGTAAGCATATTCGTCGATGGAATCAACATCGCTAGCCAAGTCCGTGAGTTGGAATGAGACATCCGACGTTGCTATCTCATTCTATCTCACGGACTCGCTAGCGATGCCGATTCCATCGACGAATTCGCTAGCCACCAGAGGGTCTGAAAGGTATATACATAGCTGGTAATAGCGTCATTAATCCCCATTACTGACAATCCCTCTCGCTACTCCTTCCTGGTTGTAGGTTTGGGTATATGTGTAAAAATGGGCCCTTGTCGATACTAACGTGATTGCAGGGCGGGCAGAACCAGTCGCCGTCGGGGACGTGCAGCAGCAGCGGCTTTAAGCAGGAGGCATGGTAGCCGGCGTCGCAGCGGTCGCACAGCAGGATCCATTCGGGCTGTTCGCCGCTGCCGCAGCGCCGGCAACCACCCGAGTGCGCGCTCTCTGCTGGCGAACAGATCGATACACAAACTCAACAGCCACTCGTGGACAGGACAGTGGGGAACCTGACTGTCTAAATCACCGTGCAAACACGCCATGTACGAAGTCAACACACTACATCGACGGTTTCCTACTAAAATTCGCGCAATAATAAGAAATATAATGATATCTTTCATTCTTTCTTTCTTTATTCTTTATTGTACACAAAATGTTATTGAAATGGTAAAACAAACATAATAGTGCACAAAGGCGAGCTTATCTCCAATAGAGATTTCTTCCAGCAAACCCAATATGAGAAAACTGACAGTTCATTAGTAGTTACAGTCATACATGTGTACCAATCGACTTAAATCGTATCTTTCTGCAGAATTGTTATTTATTTATTTATTTCTTATTGCATTCCATAATATAATTAGTAGATAACATTTCAACTTCAATTATGGACCCTGTTGGGTACAGCGAGTACGAGAGAGGAGGACAACACTTTTTTTTTACAGAAATACTTAGTCTAAGAATCTGTTACAATATTATCCAGTCATTGAAATTGTATCACGATAGGTACGTACGTAAACTACGTACGTACGTACGTAAACGTACGTAAAATGTTAAAAGTCGACATTATTTGTTACCTCAAAAATCAATGAAATGGACCACTATTGGATGGCATATCAAGACAAAAATATACACAGTTTTTAAGTCAGATTTTCAGCAACACAGATATGAAATTCACATCCAATTTGACCTAACAGTTTTTGCATAGACAGACATAGTTCTTAATAAACATATATTTTTTTCTTAAATATCTTCCAGATACAAATATACGCTTGTTACAATTTCATTATTCAATTGTATTATACATATAGTAATATTAAATTACTTTTTAGAGTTCCGTATCTGCAATGGAAAAAACGGAACCTTTATAGGATCACTTCATTGTCCCTTCCATCCGTCTGTCAAGTTCTTAGGAACGCGTGAAGGTATCAAGTTGAAATTAATATCATATAAACAGGTCTTCAATCTCTTAAATCAGAGAAAAAAATCAAGCTTCTAAATCCACTCAATCAAAAGTACGGCCGTTTATGTTCCGTTTATATCACATATTTTAACATTTGCAAAGGGAATCCAAACCTTATAAGGTACTTCCCATTGATCCAGAATCATGAAATTTGGCAAGAAGCAGTGTCATATAACACAAGTAAAGGAAAAAATTGGCAAACTGTAAATTTTAGTTATTTCATAAAAAAAATTACTTAATTTTTGTACGGAACCTTCGTTGTGCGAGTCTGACTCTCACTTGACCAGCTTTTTTATTATTGTCATTTTTTGCTGTATTTCAGTACTCACCCTCGTGAAGTGTTCGCGCCCTCTTGATCGGTTCAACTGGCTCGCCGCTCTCCAAGTCGGACTCCGGCGAGAACTCGTGGTCTGATTTCGAGTAGTCCACTGTTCATAAAAAATAACTTACATTGAAATAACATGTGTTAAGATAAATCTTTAGGGTAATATAATGAGAGGTTTTTTTTTTTTTTTATACAACTTAGAATGATAAACAAGCTGACGGCCCACCTGATGGAAAGTGGTAACCGTCGCCTATAGACATGAGCAGTACCATGGACATAACAGAGTATACTGTTTCGCCCATGATACCCCCCATGCGTTGCCATTCCTGAGGACTCGGGTGTTATTCCTCTGTACCTAGTAAATTCACGCCATATCCCACCCTTCAAATCGAAACACAGCCATGCAAACACAACTGCTTCACGGTTGAAACACGAATGGGACAGAGGTACCCAAGCAATCGACGTTCGTACAAAGTCTCCCTCTGGTAAAATAGTATGAAACGATACCCACATTTAACATAATACAACACTGTCCACGAAACCAAGCGGTGGTGTTATTTCACAACATTAATTTCTATTTAAACGAAATTCCAAGTATTATAAAGAACTCTACAAACCACCATAATTTATTAATAAGCTGCCTGAGGAATTAAAATCACTGAATGATTTAAATATCTTTAGGACAAAACTGAAGTCATTACTGCTAGAAAGGTGACTGTACTCAATTGACGAATTATAATTATAGTAAATTTAAATATTTTATATATAAAATTCTCGTGTCGCGGTGTTTGTTACCAAACTCCTCCGAAACGGCTTTACCGATTTTTATAAAATTTTATGTGCATATTGGGTAGGTCTGAGAATCGGCCTACATCTATTTTTCATACCCCTCAATGATAAGGGTGACCCTCCCCAAAATTTTTTTAACAGATTTTTCCATTTTTATTTTATATTATGAAATTATTGTATCTAGTATGACATTGAAATGGAAATTCAATTCAAAATGGATGATAATGGAATGGTAACCCCACCTGCGCTATCGGTATACACCGGCGGGGCACCAGTGAAGGATGATAGGTGAGGATGAAGTAGGTCAGTTAGCCCATCGTGACGAATTCAACGAGAATTGTTTACAATGGTTTCCAGGGGGAACCACGCGGAGGTTGATCTGATAGGGCATATTGCTAGCAAACTCCATTGCTAACAATCCCTTCCCCCCTGACGAGAACGAGTAGGTCAGTTGGCCTATCATGATGAATTCATTAAAAATTAAACATGGTGATTTCCATGGAGAACTTGGAGGTCGATCTGTTAAGGTATAATTCTAGTAATAGGTTTCCCCAACCAGGTCGACCTCCTCGCGGTTCCCCCCGAAAACTATCATGGTTAATTTTTGATGAATTCATCATAATGGGCTATCTGGCCTGTTTTCATTCTCATCTATCACCCTTCACTGGTGCTCCGCCAGCGTATCCCGTTAGCACAGGCGGGGTTACCATTCCATTTTCACCCATCAAAAAAAAAAGTTGACCTACTGTAATAATTTTATTAGAAATTAGTCACAATAATATTTAAGGGGACTGCAACGAGATTGTTTTTTTTTTTATGGATGAAAATGGTATGGTAATCCCGCCACGAGGAAGTCGACCTGGTTGAGTATATTGCTAGCAATGGAATTTTCAGTCTCCATTACTAATAATCCCTTTTCCCCCACGAGGTCGGTTTGGTTGTATATATCTTACATTGTAAGCCCAGAAATGGAGTCACAATGTACTGTGTTAGTAAACGTAACCAAGGAGGAAAGGGATCGTTAACAGGGAGTAATGCTCCTACAGCTACCAATATACTCTCCACACGGATGTTCCTGGAAGCTAAGGAAGTTCCTGAGGAATCGGGGCAACAGGTGGAGTGAGGTGGAGCGAGGTGGAGTGAGGTGGAGTGAGGTGGAGTGAGGTGGAGCGAGGTGGAGTGAGGTGGAGTGAGGTGGAGTGAGGTGGAGCGAGGTGGAGTGAGGTGGAGTGAGGTGGAGCGAGGTGGAGTGGAGCGAGGTGGTTGCAGGCCCTGGAAGTAGCGTAGCATCGGTGGGCGGTTACGGGTGGGCGTGGGGCGCTATACGGCGGATACTGACGGTCGGGCTCGTCGTGCAGCTCGAACAGCGGCTCGTCCGAGTCCGAGTCGGCGTCGGGCCCGCTCGAGTCGGCGGCGCGCCACGCGCCCGCGCCGCGCCGCCGCCGCGCGCCCGCGCCGCTGCTGCCGCCGCTCGCACGCCACTCCTCCTCCTCCTCCTCCTCCTCCTCCTCCTCCTCCTCCTTCTTCTGCCACCACCACCACACCAGTGTAGTGTCCACTCCAGCCAGACCCACTCACATTACACAATTACAATACAAGTTGTCTTCATTCACATGCACTTGTTTGAGGTTTACAAATCCACTGTTATGGAATATTTTGTCACAGACCATACTAACACATACAAGGTTGTAAGGTGTTAATAGGTTCCATGACAATAGCAAATTAAATTCACTGTCGCACACGGACAACATTAGAGATCGCGAATAAAGCAATCTTTTTTTTTATACAACTTAGAATGGCAAACAAGCTGACGGCCCACCTGATGGAAAATGGTAACTGTCGCCTATAGACATGAGCGTTACCATGGACATAACAGAGTATATAGTTTCGCCCATGATACTTCCCATGCGTTGTCATTCCTGAGGACTCAGGTGTTATTCCTCTGTACCCTGTAAATTCACGCCATATCCCACCCTTCAGACCGAAACACAGCCATGCAAACACAACTGCTTTACGGTTGAAACACGAATGGGACAAAAGTACTCAAGCAAGCGTCTTTTATATAAAATTATTATTAATATAATATTAAATTCTGGTATATATAAATAATATATATTTATATATGGCACATATAAGTTGTCGATTGAAGCAAAATTTGCAATTACTTTTTTCTTATGTATCATTTTCATCTCCCTCAAAGCCACCTCTTCCAGGTGTCTCCTCTCTGCTTCTTCTTTTATCTTCATTTGTGCTATTCTGCGGGACTGTCTAACAGGAGCGACATCAGATTCGTCCGAACGAGGATCAGTTTTTTTCTTATCTTTTTCTTTCGTTTTTTCTTTGCCTTTAGGTTTCTTCTTTAGAACTTTCTTGTTTGATTTCTTACCAGCTACAAAAGGAATATATTTTATTAAAAAAAAATAGCATAAATTAATTTTATATAAACATAAACTTAAAATGAAAAAACATTACCTATACTGTAAAGTGTTTCTTCTTCAGACTCATCACTTGATTGCTTTTCTAAAAGTTTAGCTTCTACTTTTTTTCTGTAAATTTTAGTGTTATATTATTAATATAAAATGTACACTAAAAGTAAAAGAAAATTTACCATAGATAAGAAAATTTTTATTACCATAGATAAAATTTACCATAGATAAGAAAATTTTTATTACCTAGTAGTTGTTATTATCTTCTTGGGCTTAATTTTCTGACGCTTTCCTTTTGTCACAGGCTCGTCATCTTCTGTCTCACTTTGAGATTCTGATTTATTTTTATCACTCATAGTGACATCTAAAAGGGATCGTTTTAATGATTTAGATTTTTTATCCTTAACACTATCTTTGTCAATACTTTTCTCTAAAAGTGGATCATTGTCATTTGTATTTTTAAGAAACTTTTTTCTTTTGAACTTCCCTTTGTTAGCTTTAATCTTTTTCCTATTTATTACAGCATTTTCAACGTCTTCTGGATCTTTACTTGTATTTTCGATATTTTCACTGTTATTTACATTATCTACCTTATCTACATTGTCCTTGGAATGTGAGATGTTGACATCACTCTCTGGAGTTGTTTCTAATCGTAATTTTTTAGGAGGCAAAGGATCTTCAGCTTTGATTTCTTTATCAGGACTTGCTTCTTTATTATTATCTATGTGATCTCCGTCATCTTGATCCACTGATGAAACACTGCTTTTCCTCTTTTCTATAATACTTGATTTACTGTCATGTCCATTATCAACCTCTGATACAGAATTTATTACTTCTTTTTTATCATGCTGTATATGTTTTGTTACATCAATTTTCTTTTTAACTTTACTAATACTTTTTTTAATATTGTTTTTCCTAGAAGTTTCAGTGTCCGTAGTACTTTTATCATTAACACTTCCTTCTCTTTCTATAGGTTTAGAAGTTTCAGATTTGTCAGAATTTCGAACACAGTGTTTCTTTGATTCTGATTTCAATGTATCACTTGTGTCATTTGATTGTTTTCTCAATGTTCTCTTAGTTACAGAAGGTATGTTACTTTTTAACTTTACAGATTTACTTATTTTATTTTTACTACTTAAATTACCAATTTCTTGATGTTCTCCATTAACACATTCTTCATTACCATTCTCCTCTTCACTGTTTTCATTGGGTGTATTCGCTTGTTCAATTGCTTCTGGATTACCAGTATCATTATCAAAACCACAACCTTCTCCAAAAAAATACATTACATCTTCTATAATTTCATCACCTATAATATAAGAACTTTCACAGTCTACCCCATTGCCTTCACCAGTAACAATCATGACAGGTTCTTCTATTGCTTCACTAACTTCTTCTTGGTCACATTTATTTTTAGGAGATTCATCATTATGAGTGTCCAATTCTTTTACATCCTCTGTAACATTTACAATGGGATTTTCAATAGGAGTCTCGGAATGAGTTTCGACATTTGTATTACTAGGAGTTTCAGTAGGCCCTTCAACACTTTTCTCTTCTTCCTTAGTTTCTGTGTTTGTTTCTATATTGTCATTTTTGGATTCCTCTTCTGTTTCTTCTGACTTTTGTTCTGGGGTTTTTTCAACTTTTTGGGTTTCTTCATGTTCTGATTCAGATTCAGGACTTAAAAATTCTTCCTCATTATCGTCATCATCCTGAGGTTTATTTGACTGGAAAATAAAAATGCCAAAAATTAATAATGATAAACATTGGAACAGTTTACTTGTATTTATTTATGCATACATACCTCCAAAGGAGGAGGAATTTCAGCACTGCTTGAGTCTTCATTATTATTAGATGTAATTAATGGACACACTTCTTCTCCATTTTTCAATTGTGTTATAACTTTGACTAATTCCTCACGATTCCTAAAAATTTAGTATAAATAATTTTGATAAATACAATAATATACTATTAGAAATATAGACAATAAAAACAAATAATTTTAATTGCATACATATGTCCCACTGTTTTTGTTTAATATATGTTTATCTCCATACAATCAAACCATTGTTTCTAATCATATCTACTTAGATCATCTTTAACAATAAAAAATCTCATTATGCTGCTTTTTATATTTTTTATGATAAAAATAATGTGACATTATATAAAACTAAATGTTTTATATACACTACTGTGATAAAATGAAAAGTTTCAAATCCTCCACTGATAACAGAGTGTCTAATTGTATTCAACATAGGAGCCAAGAGTTAACAGAAATTATGATTTATCTATAAAGAAATAGAAATCAACAAATCAAATATTGTATATAAGATATACAATTTATTACCTAGCTACTAACTGCCATGTCTCCTCATCCTGGTCCTCTTTGAACAAACAAAGGTTCGCCTCTTGATCCACTTGGTACCAATAAACACAACCATTTTTATCCCTTCCAATTGGATCCAGTCTAAGTTCTTTAGATGATATCGCATTAACAGCCGTTTTAAATTTTGGATGACATGTGAACTGATATTCCAGCAGTACCTGGAAAAATAATAAAAATATGATAATGTACCAAACCATAGTTACACCAAATTTCATCATTAGATTTGATATACATATATTATTATATATGCAATGTTTTTTCTTTTCTTAAGTTTTTAATTTTTTTAATTTATATATTTATACTTTCTTTTTGGCATAACATACATATATCATATATGTATCATATTTGGTAATAAAATGGTGTCCCATGTAGGTGTAAACTGAAAATTAGCACTGAACACACATAAATCCCGTGAAAGCTGAGTATGTACTTATTGCCAGGCATATTGGTACTTTATAATGTATTTATTGATATATGTTCTATTTATTTGTATTTATCTTGTAATTACTGTATCTTATTTGTAAAAAATAACTATAAACACATTTATTGTTATTATTATTTAGGATAAAAAAAACATGCTACTTATAATAATAAGTGAAATACCGGTCAATCAATATATGCTAATAATGCAGATGAAATCGAGAATAAAGGCTAGTATATTTATATAGCACCAACTAGACAAGACATTTAATCCACAATATTTGCAAATAAAAAATATCATTATTACAAGCAAATCAATATTTTAATTTAATTCTAATTATTACATATTCTAAATTCTACTACCATTAATACTTTAATTTATTCAGAAGTAGCTAAAACAATTTAATTTACAAGTAAATAGTGTACAATCATATACCAATATTTAAATAATAAATATACACACGATAAAAAAATCACTTTGTAAGCAATAATAGGCTGATTATAAGCAAAACGGACACTAGATTTTTAATATGAATCTATTACAATAAAATAGAAATAATCTTAATTGAAATAAAATTGATCACATGCATTTATAAACAGTCAACACCATGTTCCAAATATTTATGTTTACTTTATGTTTATTATTATTTTTAATACTGCAGTTAAACATAGGTATTGGTTTACCTTTAAAACTTTTAATTTCACTTGTGTGCTAGCTTTTTTGTAAGAGAACCTTTCCATTTCCCAAGCCTCTTGATGGTGTCCATGTTGATGACAAAACTTTATTAAATATTTCTCCCACTTATTGCTCTGTACAGACTTAAGGGCACGTCGTAACAGTCTAAGATGTATATCCTTCAATGGATCCAAGACTAAAACAAGAAGAAACTAATAAGTTGTTTGTTTATCAAAACTATGCTACAGAACATACCGTATTACTGACCTTCTTGTGTATTCTCTATGAATTCTTGTAATTTAGCTATAGTAGGCACACATAGGCCATATAACTTGCCAAATACTTTTAAAAATGAGTAAATAACAGCGAAATTAGGATCATTCGTACAAGAAATTTCTCCATCGGACGCCATCGTCGGAACTTAGTAAGCTTTTTCACTATACATCTATAAATGATTTTAACTAACGCATAATGATTGCAAGACTTAACACTATTGGAAAACTATAAAACATGTACATGATTCACGAAAATATCTTCATATTTATGCACTTTGAAAGCTTCTTTTCTTATTTTCTACAAAACTCAATGACAGCCATCGTAGTTACCATAAACTAATAAATTTTTTTTAGCCACAGACAGTTAAAGACTATCCAACCAATAAAAATAAAGCACCTTTTGATATATTTTCCTTCAAAATACATCACTACCTGTCAAATGGAAATTGAAAAGACAGAAATTATTTTTAATCTGTAGGAAACCCCCATTGAAGAGAAGTGTGTTTGGTTTCGTTTACTTTTGTGAATTGTGAGATTGCTTTGTTTCCTAAACCTTAATATTTATATACAATACCAACCAAGATGTCTTCAGTATGTTGTGGAACCAAAAAGCAAAAATTGAATAACTCTTACAGTAACAGTATAGATCGACCTTTGAATGGTTACCAAGAGTCTGTAGCTATACCCGATATGTGTTACTTTTGTTTCGATGTTTTATATTGTCAACTGCATAGTATGGATCCTCCACAGACGCCAAATTTCACTAACGAAGCCTAGTAAGTAGTTAAAGTATATCTTTTTTTGGGTATCATATAACTATGAACTCATGTAAGAGTTGGTAGAATGCTTTGTCTAACTACCATCAATTCTTTTGTCTATATTAAGGTCATTGAAAATATCAGTATCAGTCTAAAATTAGTGTCCTAAAAACAATATTTCTCATATTAGTACTTACAAGTTAAGCTAAATACATCATGGCTTTCACTTAATTCATTTGCATAGTCTTATTTGCATTCTATTATGTAGTTAAGACCCACTCGTCGGTAGCTGTGTTACTGTACCCACACACATACAACTATTATTGGTCAATGTGGTCAAATGCATATAAAAAGATGCAGTGTCATCTGCTTATATTAAAGGAAAACTATTTGTATCTATATATTTTAATTAATATTATATTTTTATTGCTATCTATAGACCAACTCTTTGGTTTTCATATGAAAATATTAATAATAACACACACACAGTGTAAAGAATATATACACATACATACTTTATCATACACTAAGGACCTTCCATGCCCCCTCCATACCTCTTCCTTTGTTTGAAGTCTGATTTGAATATTGTATGATCATTTGAAATAGTAACATGTCGGATAACTTACTAACACACACATCTGCACTTAATAAAATGTCATTAAAGATATTTTTTAAATGCAATAATTTATTATAATTTTTTACATTACAAATAGTTACTATGCTAGGACATAGGAACATTTATATTAATATTTTACTATTTGATTGAGAAACCCTACACAGTTGTTTCTCTTAATTTTAATATAATCCTATAAAAAATTATAAGAGTAATATTTTATTCTTACAATTTTTTCAGTCCCTTGTTTGTGACATGGAAAATTGGGAAGGAGCATCGTCTTCGAGGTTGCATCGGAACCTTCAATGCAATGCATTTGCACTCGGGTAACTTACATCAGATTTATATTGGTATTTTTTTATTAAACATTGTCTTAATTGTAAAATTTCAACATATAATCATGGTGGAGTAAAGTTGTCTCTATGCTATGTTAAGCCCAAAACTCATTTAGATTTCCAAGGAAATAAAAAAGTAGAGCGAAAAGATTTTACTATTAATAAAAAACTTGACCATTCACCACAAGTGCTTGTCATATTAACCATATGTCTGTGCATATTAAACACATGCTAAACTTCTTTGATAATGTCACACATAGCATAGAATAAAATACAATATTGTATTTTTTTTAATAAAAAAAAAAAACTAGAAAGCTATATTTAGTGACATATAGTTTTCTACTTTTATTTGACATAATGAAAATATTAATAAAAAACAAAACCTTGAATTAGTGATCACACAAAATTATATTGATGCTATTTGGCCCTTGCCTATTGGTATGATATAAAAAAAAAATTGTTTAAAATTAAAATACAACAGTACACTAGTTCAATATCCCTGAAAAAAGAAGATAATTAAGATCAGAGTGAATGAAATAGTGTTACTCTGACTATTTTAAATTATCTGTTTCTTGTGGCTTCACCCATGTAAATCAGTACATATCCTGTGTATTAAAATAGGATATGACCAACCCATGTACCAAATTTCTTTCAAGCCATTTCAGACACTTTACAGCGTATATGTTTACAATCTTTTGCATTTATAATATTATATATTGTTGTTTATAACAGGGCTGTCCAAACTAGATAAGATCTACGGCCAATAAAAGTAATTAAATTCTTTGGGGGCCGCAAAATATTTGTAAAAACAAAATGAAATGCATAATATCATTCTTTTGTTATTGTATTACTTTTTCAATATTTATCTTTACAATTCTGTCAAAATCAACATCAATAATGGTAGTAGCTAGAAAAGATTTGGCGGGCCGCATCTATACAAGCTGAGGGCCGCATGTGGCCCACGGGCCATGGTTTCAACAGCTCTGATTTATAACATTGTAAAATTTTTACTTTACTTATATATTTATTTTATAATTTGATTTTGGTATACAGTATATTAAATAATGAATTCCATTCCTTAAAACTAATGTAGTTATTCATTAGTAAAAAATGGTTGCAAAAAAAATCTTTTTCATAGATTTTCTATTTACACTTATTTATACTTTTCTTTTATATTTTCTTTTACAGTTTAGAATGGCAAACAAGCTGACTGTTATTTATGATATTGTGAAAAACTAAAAAATAAATTAAAATTCTTGAAAAAAAAACCTGTATATGTAACAATGGCACTACATAGTACATGTTATGTACATACCTATTATTATTACTTATTCATTTATAAATTATTCTAAAAAAAAAATATTTTGAAACCCCGTAATGAATACTAACACTAAAGAAATTGATTTCGTTAATTGACATACTGTATAATATTGAATAAAGGTAAGTAAGATACATTTATCATTTAAAACCTGTTTGTTTAACATAGTCTATATAATTTTTTTGTGCAACTAATAGTCATGGTATTCATTCCCTTTCCCACCATATCATTCTTTACATTATACATCCATTAAAAAAAAAAAACACATACATCAATAGACTACGAGATATTTTATAGTTGCACTATATTCATAGACCATGTTGTCTCTGTGTTCGCTCAAAATGGCGTGCTCACATGTCATGCTATAATGAAAAAAAAAGTGAACATTGAAATTGTTTGAATTTAGAATGTGAAATTGCTGG
Source organism: Galleria mellonella (assembly GCF_026898425.1). Lineage (NCBI taxonomy): Eukaryota > Metazoa > Arthropoda > Insecta > Lepidoptera > Pyralidae > Galleria > Galleria mellonella. The sequence continues at coordinate 4,597,054 of NW_026442112.1, forward strand.
TCTAATAGTACATCCATCCTTTATTTAAATTCTTCTACTCATATGAATTTTAACATCCATACAATAAGTACATCCATTCTCTTAATATTCAATCCTGTTATAGTTGTAATATAATATTATACTTCGCGCTTCGTCCGAAGAGATTATTATTCGTAGAATATAAACAACATGTAGTAACGCACAAGTGACACCGCCCCTGCACTATTGTTGAGAGAGGGATTCCCCCTTTTTCCTTTTTCTTTTTATTCCCCGGTAGGTACATAGTCTACTTAGCCCGTTCATTTCATTTCCTGTTCATTCGCAATTTAGTGCTTCACCGCTCCGCACATAATACATCGCGTTGTCGTGTTAATAAAAAAAAAAAAAAAAAGATGCCAAAAAGGAATAGTAGTGATCTCAACGACCCAACATTCAACATTACATAGTGTCGTTGTAGACCAGGTATTTATTTTCAAAACTATATCTATACACAAAAGTAATTTTTGTCTCCAGAAGAATGCAATCGAGATAGTCATATGGGCTATATCACCGCATTCAAACGAAATGGTTGACGTGCAATTCAGCGGGAATTGTACACAACAGCCGTGTTTCGATAACTTTCGTTATCGCATTTCCAAATAACACCCATAAAAGGATATAATAAATATAAATATAGAATTTCATTTTTAATAAAATATTTTTAAATAAATTATTGGCAATATATATATATATATACGAGGTCTGTCCGGAAAGTTCGTATAAAAGTGTTCTGGAATGCGAGAAAGAGGAGTGGGGAGGCCAGGTAAGCGCAGGACCCCTTCCTTATGTCCCTAACAATGCTTCAGTTCTGGTCTGACCGCCGTGCGGTGCGAACTGGCTTGTCACGCCATCTGTGAAGTTACCTCTTAACGAAACCCCGTCGGCATGGAGCCCGCTTCCGTTGAAGAGCAGCGCGTCGTAATCAAGTTTCTCTCGAAACTCGGCAAGAATGGCCGTGAAATTTTTGCCGATCTCAGAACAGTTTATGGGGATGATGCTGTGAAGGAACCAACCGTCCACAAGTGGCTAAAAAGATTCAGAGAGGGCCGAGAAAGAGTTCGATGTTCGGGGGATTGTCCATCAAGAATTCGTCCCTCCAGGCCAGACAGTTGATGGAAAATTCTACGTCGATGTGCTCAGACGCCTCAAAGCTCGTGTGGCACGAGTTCGTCCAGAATTGGCGCGAGAGGGGCGTTGGATTCTTCACCACGACAATGCCCCTGCCCACACCTCTCTTGTTGTCCGTGAGTTTTTGAGTAAAAATTCCATTACGGTGACCGAACACCCCCTATTCGCCGGATTTGGCCCCGTGTGACTTCTTCTTGTTCCCAAAAACCAAATTGGTACTTCGGGGGCGGCATTTGGGGGACATAAATGAGATAAAAAAAGCTACGACGGGGCAGCTGAGAAACCTACAACCAGAGGACTTTCAAGGAGCCTTCTCACAGTGGAAACGGCGTTGGCACAAGTGCATTATGTCACAGGGGGAGTACTTTGAAGGGGATAAAATTGATTTACCTGAATAATTGTAAAATAAAATTTTTAAAAAACTTTTATACGTACTTTCCGGACAAACCTCGTATATATATATATATATAAAAGAGAAGTCGTTACTTTTGATTTCAGTTATAGAGAATATTTGATTATAGGGGTGTATTGTATAAACAATAATACTTATTGGAGACAAAAAATATTAGGTTTTAACGTATCTACGTTAACAATGTTAGTATGTACCCAGAGCCGTTATCAGGACGAACTCGACACATACTATACTTTTTTTTATACAATTGCATAAATTTATGCATATACACATCATATATTTATATATTATATGATGCATATGTCAGAGACGCCTTAATTAATAGCGGAATCAGTAGACTGGTTAATAGATCCTCCTGAGGAAGAGATACTAGAACCAGAGACTGTAAAACTTCCATCAGACGATGTAGATGTGATTCACGATGCGTTAACGTATCCAGACGGTAGGGAGTCTGTAGTAAAAAATAATCCGATTACGGATCAAGACGCTGGTCAAAACTGTCCAGGCCCGTCAAATGTGGAGCCTCAGTAGCTAGATACTGAGACTTTAGAAATTCTTGGAGTCGATCCAACGTGTACTAATAATTATGGTAGCGATGTCCATAAAGAATTGCCATTGCGATTTCAACACATCGCCCAAGAAGGAATTAGTAAAGAGCTTAAAAAATAATTAGTAAATAAATACCCACTACCAGCTAACTGCTTACTTGTAGTGCTCCCACAATAAATCCCGAGATAAAAAGCAGAGCTTCCAGAACTAGCTACTACGCGTGATAAAGGTATTAAGATAAAAAAGAAACCAATGACTTCAGCCATATCTTGTTTAGGTCAAGCTATTTCAACATAGCTTAATTGTAATCAAAAAGATAAAGAACTTTTACAAAAACTGATGGATCTCAGCCGTCTAATGTGTGACATACAGCATAGCGACTCCATGACTAGACGACACTTCATTCTAAGTGTTTTAAAGAAGGATATGAAGGAATATATTACAAACACAAAAGTTGATACCTTCTTATTTGGCTATAAATTGGCTGAAACAATAAAATCGACCGAAGCTGTTAACAAATCAGACATAGACCTAAAGGTGGTTTCTGATGATACCAAAAACCTGCCAAGAAGAACCGACATTCTTCCTTCAAGGCCTTTAAACCGGAGAGCTCCAGCACCGGCACGCAAGCAGCCGGGCATGGGACCGAGATTCCGTCAGCCTGCCGCAACACAACATCCACGTCGTCGTTACTACGTACGTCGTTACTAGATACGTATATTCCAGTTAAGTATGCAGGTCGTTTAACACACTTTTATGATTAATGGTCTATTATCACAAATGTTCACTTGATCCTTTCATGGATTAGGGGTTACAAAATAATTTTTTCGTCACCTGTTTATCAAGAATCATACAGATTCAGAAAAATATCAATATATTGATGCAATTAATAATCTTCTACAAATTGACGCTGTTTCAGAGTGTATACCTTATAAGGGCGGTTTATATCTAATATTTTTAATATAATACAAAAACTTAATGGCAAAATGAGGCTCGTATTGAATCTCAAGAGATTAAATAAATTTATCCAGACGGATCATATACGAATAATATTTATTTACGAAGAATTAGAAGATTTACGAACTGCATTAAAATTAATATCAAAAGATTTCTATATGGCAACATTAGACCTTAAAGACGCTTATTTTTTAATAAACATTCATAATGAATCTAAAAAATATATCCGATTTATTTTTGACAATAAATTATATCAATTTAATGTTTTGCCATTTAGTTTAGCTACCGCACCTTACATTTTTATTAAATTAATGAAGCCGATTACTAGAATTTTAAAAACTGGCGATTTTTTATTTACCTTATACTTAGATAATTGGTTTTTATTGGGTAATTCTTATCAACAATGCTTGACAAATATTGAGATGACTTCCAAACTACTATCTTCCTCAGCTTTTACAATTAATCAGGATAAAAGTAACCTTGAGCCTTCATTATCTTGTAAATTTATGGGAATAGTTGTAGACTCACACAGTCTACAATTAAGCTTACCATTCGAAAATAGATTACGAATTCGATCTCAATCAGAAAGTTTTTGTCAATATGAACGTATTTTATTTAATCAGGGAATTTGCTCAACAGGTAGCTTTACTTGTGTCGGTTTGTCCAGCCATTGAGTATGGATGATTTTGCACTAAAGATTTGGAGCGTTCATAATTTCTTAATCTAAAAAATCATAACGATTATGAAAAGTATAGGAATATACCTAGTTCCGTATATTCTGACTTTCAATGGTGATTAAATAATATAGATAGCTCTGTGTATCATCGTATCAGAGATGATACGTATGCCATTGAAATTTACTCTGACGCCTCAACTACGGGGTGGAGGGCTAATTATGGTAATAGTATTGCTAGCGACCAATGGTCAGATGATGAACTAAAGCATCATATAAATTATCTGGAGCTTCTCGCTGCGTTTTCTGGCCTTAAAAGTTTTTGCCAGAGATTCACATAATTGCCAAATACTGTCAAATAATACAAATAGACAATACTACTGTAATATCTTACATTAATCGTATGGATGGCATTCAATTTCCTCATTTTACTCAAATAAGTAGAGAGATTTGGCAATGGTGTGAGAACAGAAGGCTCTTTATATTCGCTTCCTATATTAAGTCTACAGATGCTGAATCACGCAAATCCATCCAGATATAGAGTGGGAACTGGCTGATTGGGCCTTTCACCAGATGACAAAAAAAAAAAAAAAAATCAGAGGTTGATCGAATTACAAATCGCATAAACAAAAAATGTGAAATTATGTCACATGGCATAGGGATCCGGACGTAATTGCTATTAATTCATTCACAATCAATTGAGCAAAAGTTTTACTTTTATGCCTTTCCATCATTTGCAGTGATTCTTAAGACGCTTAGAAAGATCATTTCTGAAAAAGCTTGCGGTATAATTATTGTTCCTCTATGGCCTACACAACCGTGGTACCCACTATTCAGAAACCTCCTTGTCTCTGAATTAATAACTTTTTATCCTGCGGATAATGTTTTATTATTTAGTTCCAGTTATCAACGTGTAGGCTCAACGCTTACCTTGGTTACAGGAGTGTTATCAGGAAAGCATTATCCAGGAGAATTTTTCCACCAGCCTCTTTAGATATAATGTTAGCATCATTCTCTGATAGCTCAATTAGACAATATGATACTTGTTTAAAAAAGTGGTGGAATTTTTGTAAAAACAATTCAGTTTATTTTTATAAAGCTTCGATTCCTATCATAAATTCTTTTCTTACTCAGATATTCCATGACGGTTATCAATATGGAACATTAAATTCAATAAAGTTCGGCGTTATCCTTGCTTTTAGGTCCTATTTTATCAAAAGATGATAGTATAGAAAGATTTTTCAATGGAGTATATCGATTGAGACCTCCTCTTCCGAAGTATAACGCTACATGAGATACCAATGCTGTTTTAGATCATTTAAGCACATTGTGGCCTAATGAAGAATTATCATTAGATAAATTAACAAAGAGAACCATTACCTTAATAGCAATAACGATAGCTCATAGAATACAAACTCTATCCAAAATTGATATAAAAAATATAGAATTTTTCAATGACCATATAGTAATTAAAATTCCTGACTTCCTTAAAACGTCACGAAGAGGTTCTAAGCAACCGATTATTGTTCTTCCTTTCTTCTTAGAAAACTCTGCTATCAGTCCAGCAAAAACTTCAGATTGCCATTTAAATAGAACAATTCTTCTAAGGAATTCTGATAATCTTTTTAGTGGTGTCTGTCGACCTCACAAAGCGGTAGACAAACTATTAGCCGATGGGTGAAACTGACATTAGACGAATGTGGACTGGACGTACATATTTGTACTCTTTGCGCACAGCACGCGACATGCCGCCGCGTCCCGGGCACGCTCTCTAGGTGTCAGTGTAGATACAATACTTAAATGGAGCTGCTTCGGCTGGAATGCCAACTCCACTGCTTTCGCCAAATTTTACAGTAGGCCTATGATTAATACAGATAATTCGTCTTTTGCTAAGCCGATAATTAATAATAATCAAAAATAATTTTATGTTTATCGAATTGTGTGATGATTAAAAAAGATTATGTACTATTATAGATTAATAGTAGAATAACATAATGTCGATTAATTTTTAGTTCTATTTGTTCACTTTGTAATCCAATAAAACATACAATCATAAGTGTTTTCATTGATAATATTTTTTGGTTGGAACTCTCAAAGTCTACATGTTGTTTATATTCTACGAATAATAATCTCGAGGACGAAGCGCGAAGTATAATTAGTGATTAAACGAACTTACCCAAGTGAAGTTCTATCACAATTATACGAAGCGCTTCGTCCGAAGAGATTAGTACGTACTCCCTCCCAACCCAGTTTAATTATACCCATCAGAACTGTACCAAAAAATATTTCAATGGTCAAACATAAGTTTTAAATAATTTTTAACTCTGAACTTAATGAACAGGAAATGAAATGAACGGGCTAAGTAGACTATGTACCTACCGGGGAATAAAAAGAAAAAGGAAAAAGGGGGAATCCCTCTCTCAACAATAGTGCAGGGGCGGTGTCACTTGTGCGTTACTACATGTTGTTTATATTCTACGAATAATAATCTCTTCGGACGAAGCGCTTCGTATAATTGTGATAGAACTTCACTTGGGTAAGTTCGTTTAATCACTAAATATTATAGATTTGTCCTAAATAATATTTGTCATTTGGCAAACAATGACCTCTGCTAATTTTCATAAAATGTATTATTAGTAGGTATATTTTTAACGAGAGATATGCTCTTGAAAAAGGACTGTATATTTTACGAAATAATAAGACGGTCGCTGCTAGTGGTAGAGAAAAATATAATAACTGATTGGTGGCATTGTCAGATATCGAAAAACAAAATAAAAAATATAAAATTTAAAAATATACTCTAAAAAGGTGCGTTCTGCACACATATATATAGAAACAATATTTATTTAATTAAATAACTTTATTGACCAAAGAAAAATATGGTACAAAAGGCTGACTTAATACCAGTAACATTCTCTACCAGTCAACCTTTGGGATGAACAGTAAAACACGAACATGGTACTTTTTATTACGATAGAAAAAGATACCATAGTATTCTATATGCAGAATCCTTAAACTCTCTTTATTTAAACAAATTACTAAACACATGCATTACTGTCGATATTAACTATCAAAGTCCATGTTATTCATATATCAAGCCTATCATTTTACCATACTCTAATTGCCTTCGAATGTCGAAAGTTTCTAAGGAGCATTTTTTATACGTGACTGTGACGTGTCTTACTAGATTGCTTTATTTGTTCTCCGTAACATAAGACTTGATATCATTTACAAAAAATCCAAACATATGTTTAACATGTGTTTTTATAAACCCTTATGCTCAGTTCGAAATGCAATATCAACTAAAGAACAAGCAAGAAATTCAGGTGTTACTTTGTTTAATAAAAAAAATTACTATGTCTAGAGAAGTTCAATTTAATTCAATTCAATTATTTATTGCTATTTCATGTTGTAACAATATAGGTCTTAAGTTATTAAAAGTAAAGAATCGACATGAACCCTGGAAGGGCGCAGCGATCACATTAATAAATATTTCATAAAGTACATAACTACATTTTTACATTATACATATGTATAGTTGATTAACATAAATAAAACATTATTACATTGAAACAAATAGGTACAAATACAATTAAATTTTCTCATTGAAAAATTCCTGTAGTGTATAATGGGTGATTCTCTGTAAACTCGTAATCGGCTGTCCCGACTGTTTTTTTCAAAAAGTAATATAATTACTTTCATAAAAATCATTTCTAATAAAACTTTAACCCCAAAAATTTACGGGCCCATTGTTTTTAGAACCATAACTATTTTAATTTTTTTTCTAGAAGTGATTGAAGCTCTAAAAATACAGTCCCCTAGCTGTCCCCATCACTGTATTCCCGCCTAGAAACGAGATTTATGAAGAAGGTATTGAAACTACATACATTTGGCAGTTAATATAATAAGAAAAAATATATAATAAATATTATTTTCGTAAAACAAGGTCTCATTACGAATTCTATTATATTAGTAAACACTTGTAAACTTTGTCCCTAGAATTTCCATACAGTCCCCTGCCAAAAATTTTAATCCATATTAAAAAAAAAACTATAATATTTACAAAAGTTTTTTAGAGAGAAACGAAACGCAATTATTGTTAAATTGGCAACCTTGCCGAAAGTGGCAATGAGACACCATTTTGTTTAGCGTCAGAGCTTCATTTGTAAGGTGAATACGCGTTTGGTCCGCTACCACACACAGTCCTCTGGTAAGTAATATTATTTATATGTTAATTACTTTAATAATCGCTATATAGTTTATTGTTTTATTATTTATGTCTAAATTGATAGGCAGGTTCTTAAAAAACTATTTTACATCAGTTTTGTAAATATTGTGAAATCTAACCTAAATACACAGTCCCCTGGCAACAGTCCCCAGCCTGAAAATGCAGCAGGGGACTGTTTTAAACAACAGGGGACTGTGTATTTTGCATATTGGTTATTGTTTTTTATATTGTTGGTGTAAATTTATCCGCTAAGTATCATTGCTTTGCATTATTTTCCTTTATAAACTAATTTTATACAGGTCGATCAAACATACATGATATTTTGTTCTTAGGAACAAAGAAAAAAAAAATTCCCGAGGGGAACTACTATAAAAAAAGAAAGAAGCAGAGCGACTACGATACAAAAGAAGAAAAAAATATTCTGAAAAGAGATAACAAATAAGAGAAAAGGAGAAGTTGAAGTACCAAAAGAAGAAAGAAAAAGGTTTGTGAAAATTAGTAATGGTCATCTCGTGAGTACAGAGCTGCCTTAAAGAAGTGGAATGAATATTGTACTATATACCGAGCCTAAAAACTAAGACTGAAAAGCGTCACTAATAATTTTGTACGAGGAAATAACCGTTATAAGATCCAGAAGCAGATACTTTGTCTACAAGACCCGCCACTCTAGTTCAAGTTCAAATATCAAGCTCCAAGCCCAGCAGTTTCCAGTACTAGTCTACAACAAAGAAGAAAAGAAGTCTTAGAACAACAAAAGAAGTTTAACAGAGAAATAAATAAATAAATCGCACGTTTAGAAAAAAAAAACTTGTGAAGTACAAAAAAGATTAGCGAGATTTAGTAGTAAATACAAAAAGATCGTTGAAGGTACACCTAAGACAAAAATTTTGAAAATGTTAGCGGAGCCTGGTCAACATTGTTTGACGACGTCATTAGCAAGCAGTTGAAAAAAAATTATTTCACACTGTAACGTACCAAAGAGAGACAAATCTTAAAAAAAATTGTTACTCCAGAATTGTACAAAAGTACAGGTACTAGATAGCTAATGAAATAAAGTCGATGTCTAGACCTGGAAAAAAATCTAATCTCAATGGTTTAGATGTACCTGTAGCTAAACGATGTAAAATACCTGATAAAAACAAACTGATGACAGAAAGGATATAAAATGTGGATTTCTGAAATTCAAGATTTTAAGACTAAATGGAACCGACTGGTGACTAAATATTTGAAAAAAACATTTGGATGTCCAAGACAGCTCATAACACATTTACAGACAGATTTACACAAATTTTTGGATCACCAGCGAAATATTGTTCACCGATATAAAACAATGAATAATTTAAAGTCAAATCTACAAGATGATGAAGTTCTGATCCACGTAGATTTTAGCGAGAATTATAGCACTAAATACGCAAAAGAGATACAGAACTTTCATTTCGATGGATCTCGAGCACAATTGAGCCTGCATACCTTAGTGGTTTACCTACGAAATTCCATTCTTTCTTTTTGCACAGTCTCCGAGAACATAGCCCATTCATCTGCTGCTCTTTGGACACATCTACCACCAATTTTCAATACTCTTCCATGTGGCATCGAACGAGGGCGTTTCTTGAGCGATGGCCCTGTAACAGTCCCCTGATACCTCATACAGTCCCCTGTCATGATTTTTTGAAAAATCGTTAATAACTCAGAAAATACGTATAAATTCAGTGGGCCTCCTTATCTAACTAAAATAATAGTTAATTTTCTTCGAAATACGACACGGTTTTTTGGCAAATGGCAAAAATAATTGTCAGGACAGCATTTGTATGGGACCTGTACGAGCTTACAGAGAAATACCCTAATAACTTTTTTAAATTAAATATTTTTTAGAGCTATTTTAAACTTTTCGAATCATCCTCACTTTTTAAGTTCATTGGTTTATTTTATTGACATTGCGTAAGGGCCTGAATGGAATAATTGTAGCTTTTAATTAACTCGACGACTTTATTACTCTTCAGGTTTACGCGAATACGCGATAACCAGCGCGTTGAAGGACTCACGCTTCGCCCCGATAACCAGGGAGGAGGTGCCCCGGCTGACGGTGTCGGTGTCCATCTTGCAGCACTTCGAGGAGGCCGAGCACTACCTCGATTGGAAGCTGGGCAAGCACGGAATACGTATAGAGTTTATAAGTGAACGCGGCACCAAGCGGACCGCCACGTATTTACCTCAAGTTGCTACTGAACAAGGTGACAATAATATGCCAAATAAATACTTCACACACATATATTTCTAGTTTTAAGTGTGATAAAGTTACAGGTGATCTCATAAAGGCAACAAAACTGGTCACTCTTCACGTTGGAATGATAGGTTGCTCAAACTCAAACATACCAGAGGGAGACTTTGTACAAAAGTCGATTACTTGGGTACCTCTGTCCCATTCGTGTTTCAACCGTGAAGCAGTTGTGTTTTTATGGCTGTGTTTCGATTTGAAGGGTGGGATATGGCGTGAATTTACAGGGTACAGAGGAATAACACCTGAGTCCTCAGGAATGGCAACACATGGGGTGTATCATGGGCGAAACAATATACTCTGTTATGTCCATGGTACTGCTCATGTACATGCTCAGGCGACGGTTACCACTTTCTATCAGGTGGGCCGTCAGCTTGTTTGCCATTCTAACTTGTATAAAAAAGAATAATTACAGGTGTTTACCACTCACTGTAAAATTTCTCTAGCTTTCTATTCTTAATTGATGATAATGGAATGGTAACCCCGCCTGCGCTAACGGTATACGCTGGTGAGGCACCAGTGAGGGATGATAGGTGAGGATGAAAATGCAGGTCAGTTAGCCCATTGTGACAAATTCAACAATAAATTAATCACGATAGTTTCCGGGGAAACCGCATGGAGGTCGTCCTGATAGTATCCTATTGCTAACAGTGGGGTTGTTAAACCCAATTACTAACAATCCCTTCTCCCCCCCTTCCCCTTAGTTTAGGTTGCCTAGCTCTCGTGTCATGAAAATAATGTATTAAATATAGTTGTACTGACATTTAGGTTGTATTTGTCAGGTTGGGACCAAATCCAAACAATCGACTCGCTACTCAGAAAGGGCGGGTACAAGGCGGTGATCACCGCGGAGCTGCGCAGGAGCATCAAGCTGACCCGCTACCAGTCGGAGGAGATCTCCGCGTCGTACAACGAGTACATCAGCCAGCGCTGCTAGCACCCCGCGCGGCGCCACCTCGCCCGGCCGCGGCTAGTGTACGAACCGATACCATATACTTGTAGGAACGCGCATCGCACGGACAGCGCGCGGAGTGCTTATAAATACTGTGCTAGTTGTAACTTAGCTACTAAGCGTACACATACTGCCCGGGCCGATTGTACGGGTGGGCAGCGTACACGCGCGGCCAGCCACGCCACCACGGTGAAACGTCAAAGTTATGCTCAAAGTGACTCCTCGACCGCGCCCGACGACGACAGATCGTGTCTCATTAAAATCATATAACGGCCCTTCCACACGTCCGTTACTCACGGTCCGTTATTAATGACGGATCGTCAGTAACGGATAAACGTTCACGTGCAAAACCGAATCGTGATTTAATACGATCCGTCAAGTCCATCATTCATGGATAATAGAGACAAATAGACGTTAAGGAAACAATACAGATATATCTGTCACGCCTGTCTCCCATTAGGGTAGGCAGAAACAATGGAACGCCAAATGCTTCGATTCAAACGAACCTCCTTCGCTTCTTCCACATTCATCAATCTTTTCATACACGCTCGCCGGTTACGGGTACTTTTAATTTGGCCCTTCTTTACCGTGTCACCTATTTGGTCGACATACGTCCTTAATACATGATGCTCAGAAATCTCATCTCTACGGCGTCCATTCGGAAACCATAATCAGAAAGTTAAATCAAATCGTGACGTTTTATCGAGACGGATCGTTGTCGATGACATGTAAATAGAATAAATAAAAATAACGATACGTTATAGGTGTTATAACAAATTCTCTAATCGTATAACTCACGATTCGTTATGTGAACGAAGCCACCACTGCGGGGGCGCATCCACTGCCAATTACATTCCTTCGAGGAGATGACTACGGTGCCATCGAAATAACGAAACACGAAAACTTATGAATACATAATAGTGTTATGTCATGTATACAGAGTGATCTGATATTTTTAATAAACATTTAATTTCGTGTTCAACATTCAATTATGTAGCTGAAATCGAGTTTCGAGCGTTCGACAGTGTACTTTGAACAAAATTTTGATTTTGCCTTTGTATTTAAGTTTGCGTATGACACATTGGGTATGTCCCAGGCCAGCGATACCTTTCATGTAAAAATATCAAGTGGCATTTTGGTACCTAGCTGTTGAACTCGCTGTGAAGTACAGACACGTACTTTCTGAGGGTTGAAACGTTCAAACATGGTCGGACGTCTCGAGGGAGCACTAAAACTGTAATAATGGGCAGCCATTTGCTTAATGGAAAATGACTTGTATACCCAAATAAGAAGGGTACATATTTCTTTATTTGATTTATAATTATTTACAATTTTTGTACTTAATTTATCAAAATTGACACGCGGTGCCATTGTCTTTGGTCGATCGCACGTATTTACTTTACTTGCTTCCTATGTGAGGCATGGTTATGCCCATAATTGCATCCATGGGACTTACTATCATAACTAACATTTTTTTCTAAAGAAATTGGTTTCTTAATAAACGGTATCCTCTTCAAGCCTATATCAAGAGCTAGGTACCTCGAAATGTGGATTTAGACTTTTTATGACTATTCGAGTGAATGCTCGTTCTTCCGTTGGTCTTCGGAATTTATTTAGTGTTAACATACTAAGAGCATTCTTTCTGACACTGCGGTGCATTCACAGACAAATTTATACTTGGTTTATCTCTTGTTCTTTTAGTCTAAATCCACAATAATATAACGTTTTTGGTGATTCGTGAGATAGTCATAAACAATATTTGCAATTCATGTCTCTAAGAAAATCCACAAATTTAACCCGACAAAAGGGGGGCGTTTGAAAAAAAGACCTTTATTTGAATCATTATAGAATTTATTTTCTGTTAACCCGTCGATTTTAATAAACACCTCACGCTGAGAGCGTATTATTGACACAGTTTCATCGGCGGATTATCTGAAATGAACTGTATTATGATTCGTTTAAAGCTGATTTTTTAACTCACCTGTTTATTATTGTTATGTAAGATTTCAGAATGTTTAGATGAAACTTGTTGCTAAATTCCTATTATTTTCTTTTTTTTTTTTTTATTGCATTTTGTGGTTTCTCATGAAAATTGTCAATTATATGAATTACAAATATGAATTGTTTACGAATCACTAAGTCGCCATTTTAGACCCTTCATTATGTACGTATGTAGCCCCGTTTTTCTATATTATTATTTCGCACACTGCTTGGTAAAGCGAAGGATTGCCTATGCTTCCATAAAACAAGCAATATACTTAGCATCATTGCTATTTATGTATCTATACTTGGCTCTAACTTAAAACTCTTTTCAATTTAATTCACTGTATCTCCAGGAAGTACAAGTGTTTATCTAAAGCTTGTTCAAAAAGTACCTAGTAAAAACAGCGTGTTTTCATTTATTAGTTTTCAATACCATGACAAATAGTCAAATGGTCTTATACTATGTATAGATATATGCTAAATATTGCTTGTCACAAATAATCATAATTTGCATATTATAAATTGCAACCCTATAATAATTAGGGTGCTTTGAACGCATCAATATTTTATAAGAATGTAAAGATCGTATTATTTTTTTTTTTTGCATAATGTCGGTTTACTGATTGAAAGAGAAAAATTCTAAAAAAAGAATATAAGGTCTAAATGAAACAAAAAAAAAAAAATTATATAATAATGTAAGGGTTCATTTGTTGTAGTTTTAAGGCATAGTTTACGTAATTTGTAAAAATTATCGTTATGTGATTCTAATTGAACGGTTAATGAGGATATTTGTTATGGAATTGCCTTCGTTAGCAGCTTTCCTTTACAAAATGAATAATAACGAGCGAGCAGTGATGAATTTTGTTCCACACACCAAGTTCAAGGTTAAGGTCAGCTGTGCAAACATTTTTTTTGATGGGTGAAAATGGTATGGTAGCCCCGCCTGCGCTGACGGGATTCGCTGGCGGAGCACCAGTGAAGGGCGATAGATGAGAATGAAAACAGGCCAGTTAGCCCATCATGATGAATTCATCAGGAATTAACCATGACAGTTTCCAGGGGAAACCGCGAGCAGGTCGACCTGGTTGGGTATATTGCTAGCAATGGGATTCTCAGTCTCCATTACTAACAATCCCTTTCCCCCCTGTGCAAACATATTAGGGAACAAAATTAATATTGAATGACGTAAGAGATAGAGTCCAGCTCGATCTAAAGTAAGCTTATCAACTAAAAGTTGGTAACGATATCTTTGGTAATTCCAATGTTGAATTAGCCCGTTTGTTTCAATGGACAAATGTCGGTACAGTCGGCATAATATTCTAGGCTGCATTTGTTTATCTGACATGATATTTCGTTCTTTTTTCGCTGTGTTTTATACATTTAACTGTCCCTGTTTTTCTTTTATATATTTCCTAGCTCATGTGTTAATTAAAAAATCTAAAATCAAACCCATTCTCATATATGATCACCTGTCTTACTAAACATAACTGTCTTTCAGTGTCTACATTTGTAGATTGGATTTCCAGATCTCTCGAGCCTTATTTGGTTTTTATTGCAAATTAATACAATTAATTAACCTTATTTAAAAGTGATAAATCTAAAAAAAATCACATAAATCGCATTTCACTACAGCCATCTTATAAATATCTGGAGATATCTTGTATTATAGTGAAGTGATAGCTTTAAAATTCTAGTTCACCCATTTCTTTTATAACGTACAATCGCAGATATTGGGGACACTGGACGTTTGTAAAACCAACTTTAAATTCCAATACATGGTGTTACCAATTCTGCGGGTTTCTCGCCCCTATGAGTTGGGAATAGTACTTTAAATAATGAAATATGATTCTATTATTATGTGGCCATTTTAAACACCCTAATAAAATACCTTCTGTTAAATCATTTTAATAATACACTGCAAGGAAAATTATTATCGGTCTGTGGACATTTGGAGCTTCTGTAGACTGCGTGTATAATATAGAAGGTATTGTAGACAGCTAGACAAACTTAAATATCATAGATATGTTGTATAAAGGAATTGTTGTGTATAGTTGTATCGAAAATTGTATATTGAATGGCATATAGTAATGCAGTGCAGACGTTATGACGTGTACAGCGAGGAAATCTAACAAAACAAGTAACCGAAACACGCTAATCACTAACACTTGTTACTTGACATGGACTAAGGCTACGCCACTCACAGTCTACGATTAATTGGCTAATAATTATGCTATTTGTTTTGTAAGGTTTTATCAATTCGAATACTGCTTTAGAGCTGTAGTGTTGGAGACACTTGTCAGTTGATATAAAATATATTTGAGATTTATTGGAACTTTGCGCAATTATTAAGTGTATATAAAATTTCTTGTATTTTTTTTTTATACAACTTAGAATGGCAAACAAGCTGACGGCCCACCTGATGGACAGTGGTAGCTGTCGACTATAGACATGAGCGTGTACCATGGCCATAACAGAGTATACTGTTTCGCCCATGATACCCCCCATGCGTTGCCATTCCTGAGGACTCAGGTGTTATTCCTCTGTACCCAGTAAATTCACTGCCATATCCCACCCTTCAAACCGAAACAGAGCCATGCAAACACAACTGCTTCACGGTTGAAGCAGGAATGGGACAGAGGTACCCAAGCAATCGACTTTTGTATAAAGTCACCCTCTGATGTTATATTACAAATATAGAGTAATAATGCTTGACAGATAGTAGCGGTAACTCGCAAGTAAATGCTACACCACAATATTACAGACAGCTGTTTTTAAATTGTCAATATTTGAATTTGAGACCACATGTCCATGGTACTGCTCATGTCTATAGGCGGCGGTTAACACTTTCCATCAGGTGGGCCGTCAGCTTGTTTGCCATTCTAAGTCGTATAAAAAAAAACCTCATTTTAATACTGCCTTATACAGGAGCGTATGGATAAGTTTAAATCAATTACAGTTGATTTTGCAATGTTTCAATATCTCCCAAATACTTACCTGTAGTGGCTATTAACCCTTAAGCTATAATACATATTAATAATGTACTAATGTACGAAACTAGCCAATGTAAAATAGAAACCGTCTCTGTATATCTGATGTTACGTGTAAATAAAGGCGTATATTTACAAGGGTTTACAGTATGCGTTCGATTTGGGAACTTAGGTGATCTGTATCTCAGACATGTTTTAAATGTACCAGATATTGCCTGTCAATGTTTGAACTAACTTTTAGCTAATCTCAGCATTGCTCGACTGGAGCTCTAGGGAGCAATAGGCAATAGGCAAATCCTTAGATCGGTCCCTATAAAAAAATGTAGTCGAAAGAGTGAAATATTTCCAAGCCATTTCCCCACACAGTTTCAGTGTATTTTTGCACTTATAACATGTCTGGGATGAATAAGAGGGTATAAAGTTATTTTGGCAATAGGCACTTGTATGTAGAAATTTCGAATTAATAATATCGTTGTTGAAATAGCAAAAAAAGAGCAGCGCAAACTGGATACGCATGGATGGCGTCGTATCTCTTTCATTTTAACGATGGGTATGCTTGGGTTTGTTCCTTGAATCTGTTCAACTTTGTCCATTTTATTCTATTGATGACAGTTCATATTATGTTTTAGAGACTTGCTTTTTAGTTATGTAATTGTTTTTAGTAATTAACTAATCGAACAATAATAATCATAATTTTTTTTTCTTATGACATGTCATGGAGTAAATAATAAAATGGATAAGGTATCTATGTCTGTGTTATTATGACCCCCCATTGGAAAACATGGACTTTTGTGTGATACCTTTTTTTTTTTTTAATTCTTACTTGAAGGATTCTACTTCTATTGATATAATAAGTAATGTAAAAAAAAGGAACAACAATAAATAATGGAGTAGTAATGAAATAGTACTTTTTTGTTAATGAATATGTCGAACGGAATGTTTCGAAGTGTTCTCTATGACATGGTCGACTATGTCGTGCTTATGTTACACGCGGTAACTTTAATTGTATGCGGTGCTTTGTTGGGAGTTTAATTTAGTTTGAAGTCAATGTTTTCTCGTGTTATTTTTTAGATTAAAATTGTGATTTTCTTTTGATGTGACCAAAAATCCTGACTACTTAAAAATTGTTTCAATGTGGATTTCAAAATGCCACAGGGGCGGGCGAGTCGTACACGCACTTATATTATGAGCATAGTTTTTTATGTCAATAAAAAATTACTAAATTAGTAGATTTTTGATGGCCCAGATAATTTCAGATTAAAAATCTTTGATTTAATTAAATACGCGAACATCTCGTTAAACATATCGTCATAAGAAAAAATCTTTTATATAGTAATCTTTACTTTTTATCACATTTCGATCTCTACCGAGAAGAAAATTGAGAAGTGCCCTTTATTAACAACAAAACAAAGATATCAACTAACACCTGAGTCCTCAGGAATGGTAACGCATGAAGGGTTTTATGGGCGAAACATGGGCGTCTATAGGTGACGGTTACCATTTTACATCAGGTGGGCCGTCAGCTTGTTTGCCATTCTAAGTTGTATAAAAAAAAAAAAACTAAGCACGTCTGTTTTCTCATCTTCACTCTGCCTCGGTTTCCGACAGTCGCGGGTTCGATTCCCGCACGATACAAACATTTATGAGTATGTCTGTTTGAATTGTTCTGAGCCTATTCTGTGTATTATGTATACATTCACCCCAAAAACTGTACCCACAATAAAATTTCTGTTTAGTTTAGAACGAGATTGCGTTATGCGACCTTAAACCAATAGCACTAGATCATTTGATAGCTATTTGTGTAGTCGCAAGTGGTTCCTAATTAAATTTATTGTTGTTGGAATATCCATTTCTGATTTATCTGTGCAATGTTAACTTTTACTTAAATCTTGGCAGAAATTAACAACAATTGTTGCAATATATTTAGTAGACAACTGTATCGCAACATTATTTAATTTTTTGTTACTGGCAACATCGTGCGTTTCTACCAAATGGATATTTAATGCTTTTAGATTGCATAAAACATTATAAATAACCAAAATACTCTCATTAAATACTCTAATTAAATAACTCCTAGAGTAATAAATTAACAGCTTACCTGATCGAAAGTGATAACTGTCGCCTATAGACATGACTAGCGCTACCCACGCGGACAGAATACTACGATAGTAACACTTTATCCGTTAACATTCCTAAGAAATAATAAATCGTGTTAATTAAGTTTTAATTTATATTAAGCATCTTGACGTCAGGCACGCGGCCAGTCGTAAAATTATCAGCCAAATATTTTTGTAATATGATTAAAAAATATATTACGTCGACCCCATATAATAAATGGGATAAGGGTAGGAAGATGATTGGGCATCTTGCGTTAAAATCACTACCACGTGTGTGCACGAGTTAATCCCGCCCCTCGTATTGTATGCTCTAAACTATGTGAATAGCGGATGTGAAATTACTTTTAATGTGATATTTTAACGAATTTAGAAATTGGTCCTGTCCAATCTCCATTCAAAGTCTCGTAGGTGACAGCTTTAGGCGAGTTTTCCTCATAGTCGGCATGAACATACACGCATATATATGTACTATCTATAAAAGAGAAACTATGTGCTTTTACAAAAGGACTTCACGAATTAGGGCTCCTTCACACGACACGGTAACCCGGCAAGATACGCGTCGCGTATCGTGTGAAAGAACCCTTATGGATTATCCAGAACTCCTACGCCTGCTCAGTTTGCGTGATACCTACATAAACGTTGCTGTTACTTTACGTAAAAAATATAATATTACATTAAGTTTACGTGTTCGACTCTCAGTCAATATGTTCAGTTTGCAATAATTTATCTAATTTAAGAGAGCGCAACCAATAAAAAAAGTATGACTTATTTTTATTGGATGTTATCATAGTTTCGGAAACTAGATACCATAGATGTATGGTTAATCTTCCTTTGTTTGGGTTTAATAATTAAAAAAAACTTGTAAATAAATTAAGTACTAACCATTTCCTATATTGAGCCTAATAAATGCTACCGCAATATCCATTTTAGTTTGTTTCTACACGAGAGCTGGTAGGATATTTAGGTGGATTACAAAGTTATGTTTCTAAATTACCAACATTAAATTAATCACATCGTATAAAGGAGGGCTATGTATTTTTTTTATCTCGCTCCTATTTCCTGTGTACTTGTAGAATACTCAAAATTTATTTCGCATCAACTTTTTTTTTTATTTAAAAGCATCTATCGACATTCAGAGGCCAGAGTTGTTTTTTTATAATCTTAAAACGAACATTTTATTTGCGAGGAAATTTATAATTATTTAATAGCAAACGGCTCTGACTCCCATTTTTTTTTTTGCATTCCCGCGATACTGTTCATGCATGTTCTTTTATGAAAAAGTTTTGGATGTATTTCCTTCAGCATCGTGTAGAAACATTAAAGGTTTTATATTACCCAAGCGACCATACCGTACAGGTTCTCTTGTTTTTGCAACATGGAAATCTAACAAACGAAATAATCACAAAAATTGGCTAAAATAATAATAATAAATACATATTGGCCAATTATTGTGACCCCAAATTATTATAATCATGTTTGGTCTGCTAAAAACATGTTTTGTCCTTTGATAGATTTCCCTACTGCAAGTATGTATTAAAGAAAAATACAAAATTTAAGTTTGGAACAATACAACATGTTATGGAGTGAGCAGGGGCAGTTTGCATGTGTTCAAACATAGGAAGTGTACTTTTCTGATGATAACAGTTGTGTGCATATAGTTTGTTGTCCGTTTTTGTAATTCGTAAATATTATAACTAATATAGGTTAATTGAACGATGTATAGTTTTATTTTTTTTCTCTTCCTATTTATGGTAAATGGCAAAAATGTATTTTGTCTACATATCCCTATGTCGTGTCCTACTAGTCATCTCTTATATAATTATATTCTATGGAACAAGCTGGTGAACAAAGCAATGCCCACTCGTTTGATTCATCTATTCACTCTGAAGGAGCTGCCATGGAGATCGTGATAAAATTGCTCTAACCTTACAGTACAGGGGGAAGGAGGGATTGTTAGCAATGGAGTTTGACAGCCCCATTGCTAGCAATATGCCCTATTAGGTCAACCTCCACGTGGTTCCCCATGGAAACCATCGTGAACAATTCTCGGTGAATTCGTCACGATGGGCTAACTGACCTGTTTCATCCTCACCTATCATTCTTCACTGGTGCCCCGCCGGTGTATGCCGATGGCGCGGGTGGGATTACCATTCTATTATCACCCATCAAAAAAAAACCTTACAGTAGGTATATACAATATATACAAGTAATATTTAAAGATTTACCATGTGGTGCCGGCATAGAATAGAAAAACCTCTTCCTTTCCCGTGGGTGTAGTAAGAGGCCACTAAGGGAGGTCGAGGGATGGACAGCATCCCTCTTAAAACATATCTAAAGCCTAACTGCGATTTTCAACTCATCTACCAAGCGTGGCAACTACTGGCAAAGCCCCCCCCCCCCCCCCCCCTAAGGGGAGGCTTATGTTCAGCAGTGGACTGTTAAAGGCTGATATGATGATGGTGAATATTTAGAGATACAGATTTCAAATTTTAATAATAATATAGTTCAATAGAACTCAATGAAAATATGAACAAACAAATAATCAATCCAACCACAAGATAAGCTACTGATGCCCAATAGTAATACATAATAAAAATTTTATTAATTAATTGAAGCATTTAAAGATTTTATTTTTTATACAACTTAGAATGGCAAACAAGCTGACGGCCCACCTGATGGAAAGTGGTAACCGTCGCCTATATACATGAACAGTACCACGGACATAACAGAGTATACTCTTTTGCCCAAGATACCCCCCCATTGCGTTGCCATTCCTGAGGACTCAGGTGTTATTCCTCTGTACCCTGTAAATTCACGCCATATCCCACCCTTCAAACCAAAACACAGCCATGCAAACACAACTGCTTTACGGTAGAAACACGAATTGGACAGAGGTACCCAAGCAATTGACTTCTGTACAGTCTCCCTCTGGAGAGTGTTCCTATAAAGAAAATTGCAACAAAATTTAGTTATATTTTCATTAAACTCCATTGAAAGTAATTATGGATTAATAATAAAATTAAAGAACTAAATAATAAATTACCTACGTGTATATTTATAACACTATATACATTTCCGTCTACAATAACAAAAACTATAACACAATCATTTAATTCACGTCTTCTGCATTGTCAAAATCCTTTTCAATCTCAGTCAACTTTCTTCTAAAAGTGAAATTGTTTCGTATTTCAAGGTAGGTAATGAACGATGACGCCACTAATTGGAACACGGTCAAAGTAACTAAAGTATTGTGGAATCTTTTTGTGATATTTCTTAAAAACTGGAACACCACCTTTGGTCCATCTGTTAGATCAGGTATTCTGAATGTACTGTACCTATTGGCAAACTGAAAAGAAGATAAAAAACATATGTAGATCATAATTGTAAGAAAAAAATTGAAAGGTGTCAGTTTGAATCTGTAACTGATTTGCTATTAGTTAGGTTCTCAGCTCTTATCAATTGAGTTACCAGTTCATATTGCATTAAATATATCTACATTTACACTAATATTATAAAGAGGAAAGGCTTGTATTTTTATGTGTATGTTTGTAATGAATAAACACAAAACTACTTTGCCGTTTTCAAAAATTCTTTCACCATTAAAAAGCTACATTCACCCTGAGTAACGTAGGTTATATTTATTGCTAGAAAAGATTAGGGATCCTTGCTAAAACTTTAGTAACATAACTCGAGATGTAAAAAAATACTATAAAATATCTTTCGCCGCGTGCACTGCGGAAGCTATTGGTGATAGAACAAAAGTATGTTCTACAATATTGAAGAAAACATCAACAACTACAAAAAAACTTCGCGATACTATATGTCCAACTATTATCGGTATGTCACAATAACACTGTTTAAAATGTTGTAAAAACGTCCACCCGTGCGAAGCCGGGACGGGCCGCTAGTCATTTCATATATTAGTGATAGTTAAACTACAGCACAGATAACACAGTTCAAATTTTATGAGAATGTGAAGAATGAAGTGTAAAGCACATTGGTTACATATTGCAGAAATTAGGTCTCAGGTTTTGGTAACATTTTGGTATGTCAACAACAAAACATACTTTCAAAAGGAGAAAGGTACTCAATTTAATTGTAATTTTTTAGCAGTGAGTCTCAACCTTTTTTTTTTTGTTGCGGCACATATTCAACGATTTCAAAATTTGGCGGCACACAAAGCAAAAGATAAAAATTATTTACTTACTACACACACACACACACTGCGTAAATAGTTTGTGACAAAAATTTTAAATATTTGCAAAATTTGGCGGCACACTTTTAAAATTTGGCGGCACACAAATGTGCCGCGGCACAGTGTTTGAGAATCACTGTTTTTTAGTGTTTGTTACCTCATAACTTTGTCAGTTCTAAACTGATTTGGTAAATTCTTTTTTATCTGAAAATATATACTTACAGAACAGTCTCACAGCAATATTATCGAAATCTGTTCAATAGCTTATTGTTTAATTTAAAATAACTGCTTTTGTCACAATTGGTCTGCTTTTTTTCTTTGTGGAATACACTCTTTATTTAATATTTTCATTTTAAGATAGAATGATAAACAAAGAGATGATTCACCTAATGAAAAGTGGTAATTTCACAATAGTTTAATTTACATTTTTTACTCGGTGAAATTAATAAGTTTCTATAGAGAGCATGCAAGTTGCACAATATCTAATCTGCTATCCTAATTGTACATAATAAAAATTTAAAATTGTTATGTATATTATAATTACCATCAATGCTGCCGTAGGACCAAGTACCATGGGATATGCTATGCCGAAGCTTAACTGTATAGCTGCAGATCTGACTTCATAGCAAATAGGGCACATATCTCTCTTCATCAGTAACATGTCTGATGTTATCAACTGCAATTGAATAGAATATTTATATAGTATTTGCTAGCTATGGCTTTATTTTTGGGGAATTTTATTACCATTATTAATGGTAATAATAAAAAAAGTACCAGAGGGAGACTTTGTACAAAAGTCAATTGCTTGGGTACCTCTCACGCACAACGGCCCAAATGGGAGGCTAAGTGCGGAAAACAGAGTCTTTCTTTCTTTGGGTACCTCTGTCCCATTCGTGTTTCTACTGTGAAGCAGTTGTGTTTGCATGGCTGTGTTTCGGTTTGAAGGGTGGAATATGGCGTGAATTTACTGGGTATAGAGGAATTACACCTGAGTTCTCAGGAATGGCAACGCATGGGGGGTATCATGGGCGAAACAGTATACTCTGTTATGTCCATGGTACTGCTCATATCTATAGGCGACGGTTACCACTTTGCATCAGGTGGGCCATTAGCTTGTTCGCCATTCTAAGTTGTATAAAATAAAAAAATAAAATTAAAAAAAAAGTTAATTATCATTTCAGCCATTAACTGTCCACTGCTGAACACAAGCCTTCCCAATAAGGAGTTTTGCCAGTAGATGCCACACTTGGGTGATGGGTTGGCAGGCATAGTTTGACTTTTAGAGATGTTTTAAGAGATGCTGCTGCCTGTCCCTCTACCATTAAGTTCCCTTAGTTGCCTCTTACAATACCCATGTGAAAAGAAGGGTCGGTCCCATAGAAATGCTAGAACCAGTCAGCAACTGTAATTTCATATTTTATATAAAACAATGTTAAAAAAGTATTTTAAAATTGATAAGTAGCATTTGCTATAAATATTGTGTGGAAGTATAATAATATAACTGAGCCAATCTCTACATTTAAGAAAAAAAAAGATATATTTTTTTATTGGCTCCTATGTTGAAGAAAAGGCTGGTGTATAATCATAATATGTATATTGTTATAATCTGAAAAAATAACACATTTCGAAAATCTTACATGTCTGTGAAATAATGTAGTCATGAGGCCCGGCATCAAAGTGATAGGTATAACTGACGAGTAAAATCCATATGTACCAAGTTTCAATTTGTTCCTGTAATGTCTGTTAATTAGTATTCCGGCGAACGCATTAACCCCTCCAAGAACACTCGGCCCATAACGCAATGCCCATCTGTAAATTAGAGATGTCATAAAAATATATAAATGAGTAGGTTTAACTTAATAAAAATAATGGCATAACCTCAATTATTTTATTTGATGCATTTTCTTTATTACTTACACATCTGATATAGAATTCCATTTATCAACAAGGTCCCAAATATATGTAGTGGCTTCCACTTCATCTAGAACGACAGCATCTTCAGGAATTTCTTTAGATTTCATTAACGCCATATCTTTCAATATAAAATACTAAATTGTCTTCAAATTATTACTGGATATCGAAATAAATACATTAGTTTATTTCAGGTAAATAAAATATTTAATTACTGCTGTTTACTACATTAATAATTCTAGTATAAACAGAATTCAAAATTAATAAGAATTTAATACATAATATATTTGTAAAAGTCGGCTACTTCGGCTAGTACTAACTTGACACCAAAGGTTGACACTAGTGATGCCGACTTTACTAATCTGTCCACATATTATTTTACTGAGCAATTTGATCGAATTAATTGCTCAATCAAGTAATTAGTGTAATTAGTAGTCTAATTATTTTCAAATCATTAAACTACTAAAGTCTGTACTTTACTGTACGCGTCTACTAAGTAATTGTTCATGTACGAGTCGGTACGAACATTATCGAGTCGGCGCGATCGTATGGTATGTCTTTTTAGTACGTTGACAATTTAGTACATTTAATATTATTATCAAAGTAAATTTGTAATAATTAAATGGTATACATATTTTAAATGAAAATTAGTATATTATTAATTCATTCGTTGTCGAATTACTAATTAGTAAATTATGGAATGGTATATTATTAATTTCGTTGTCTAATTATAAAATTGGTAATTACTAATTTAATTTACTAATTCAAATAATAAAATCAATAGGATTCGTGCACCGCTGATTAACCCCTTAGATTTACACAAAACAAAACAAAACGCTGCTCCATGGAATGGAATTCGTTAAAGGATCCTTGGTCTAATTATTAGATTTGCTCTGTGTCTCAGTCTAAGTTTGACTACCTAGTCTTAACAAGGTGTTCAAATATTAAAAAGGGTACCAAATGAAGACAGACGTCAGTGAAGATGCTAAAATATAATTATTTATTGTTGTAACGCGAGCCCCTAAAACCGCCACCGCGCAACGGCCCCAAGTAATTCCCCTTTCCGATGGTCCTCCCCGCGCGCGTCGCCCTCCCGTGCATTATTGTTAGTAGAGTTGTTAAAAGGTTCGAGTTTCCCGAGTCTTCGACTCATTGAAGGCTCGAGTCTCCTATGAAGGCTCGAGCTTCAGCCTTGAGCCATATTGGGAAGGCTCGAGCCCAGACTCGAGCCCTAGTCCCAAGGCTCGAGTTGCGACTCGAGCTCTGTTTTAAAAACTCACTACACAACATTTTGCTCCAAAATAAATCTAATAAATATGTTTTTCTCAAACATGCTTGGAAATGTGAGCATTATTTTGACAATCTTCGAGATAAATCAAAATTACCGTACAGGCCAGATATATGCGGGCAGCGGCCGGCAAAAGTTGTATGAAAATCCATATCTGTCGTGTTTTGCGGCCAGATAAGTTACTATGTAAACTCATATCTGTCCTGTAATTTAAAAATGAAATGTTTTACTTCGAAACATGGCTACCAAGGAGGTAACTAATACAAGGTTTTATTTAAATTTCGAACTGGCTTGCAAATAGAAAGCTGTTTATTGGAAAAAAAACCAAGGGAACATTATGGCGCGTGAAAAATTATTATTGTTCGTTATTCGTCATTGAATTTAAAAAGTAAAATTGTGTTTTTGATTTCCGCGCATTGTTTGAGAAAAGTACTATACAAGCCTTGGTCACAACTAGGCATTGATGGACTCACGTATGTGTGCCACGGTTACACCTCGGCCCACATTTGTACGTTCGTCCATCAATGCCTTAGTTGCTGGCCGCTGCAGTAATGTACTATTATTAATTTCATACATACATACATACATATCTGTCACGCCTGTCTCCCATTAGGGTAGGCAGAAACAATGGAACGCCAAATGCTTCGATTTAATTATTAATTTCACTGCTGAATAACATATATTTATTACAATTTTGTACCTCATCCTACAGAGGAAACTAAACGCGCCGATCCAGTGTTGTCGCTAGTTTTTAGAACTACCCACATTACTATTAATATTATTGTAATAATTACTTGTATACGCCATTCATGTAGCGCAGTTTGCCTGGTTTAAATAAAAATAAATTTTATTATAGTTTTTACTGGTTAAAGTTTGTTAGATTTACAAAATGATTGAGGAAGATAATGTAACATCGGAACACATTGAGTTTGATACTACTGATACTTCGCTTACAGAAAATGAAGCTTCAGCATCTTCTATAGTGTCGAAAAAGCCGCGTATTTGTACTACATAGATATGACTCCATAGATATGACTACATATATATGACTTCATAGATATGACTTCATATGTATGACTTCATAGATATGACTACATAGATATGACTACATATATATGACTTCATAGATATGACTTCATATGTATGACTTCATAGATATGACTCCATAGATATGACTTCATAGATATGACTACATACATATGACATGAAATGAAATATAATGAAATGAAATATTTATTTGCTTTAAACAGACATTTGACATTATAAGGGCCATGTGACAAAACTTTTTGGCATCTGTTTAATTGCCTTAAAATTGTAGGCATGCAAATCTAATTTATTCCTTAAATAAGGATACAAATTTAATTTATACTACATTATTATGATCATAGAATAATAAAAAAAAAAGAAAAAAAAAAGAAAACAATGCTCAAACAATTATCAAGTCAAATCAATAAATGTAAGTACATATTCAATATCGTCAAATAAAATTAACAATTACATTATTATTATTAAATAAATACAAATTACAATAGCAAATTTATGTCAAGTCTTAAGGATTTATATTATTAATAATTATGTTAACTATTTTTGGGATGTGTAGGCATAATATTCTCCCATACTGTAAAAGACCTTATCCAGAAGCCATAGATGAAGCCGTTTCTTAAATATTTTCAAGGGAAGGTCTAAAAGATCTGAAGGAAGTTTATTATATATTTTTTGGGCCATAAATGAAACATTCTTTTGGTACAAGATCAAATTACTTTTTGGTATCACAAGTTTATTTTTTCTGTGTGATCTAATGCCTTCTTTGAGTTGTCCGCATGTATTAAATAATTCAGGGTGTTGCTTAATAAAAGTACATATAGCAAATATATACATGCAAGTCAGGGGAAGGATTCCTAATTTTTTAAATAATGGCCTACAAGATTCCCGGCACCCCACATTGCTAATAGCCCTTATACATTTTTTTTGCGCTTTGAGGATTCTTTCTATATCAGGCGAATTCCCCCAAATAATCAAACCATAACTAAGTGCCGATGAAACGAATCCATGATATGCACTAAGAGCAGTCTGTATGGTTGCAATCTGACGCAATTTATACAATGCAAATACAAATTTATTAATTTTTTTACAAACATTATCAACGTGTTTCTTCCAATTTAAGTGTTTATCTAACGTGATACCTAAAAAAGTAGTGGAATCCACTACTTCTATATTATTATTTTTGTAATTTATATTTAGGTCAAGGCTGGGGCTTGAATAAGTTTTGAAATGAATTATTTTTGTTTTAAGTAAATTAATTTTTAAATTATTTTTTGTTAACCATGTTATTATTTTATTTAATATATCCTTAATGTCATTTTTGAAAGTGTCCAAGTCTTTACATTTACATAGCAATGTACAGTCATCTGCAAATAAAATACATTTTTGGTCAACTGAATCTGGAAGATCATTTATATATAGAAGAAATAGTAACGGGCCCAGTATACTACCTTGAGGTACCCCGGTTTCATTAATTTTCAATTGGGAACGTGTTACTACTCTTTCATTATTGATTGTATTTGTCAATTCTATGCATTGTCTTCTATTATGCAAATAACTTTTAAACCACTCAAGTGATATTCCTCTGATTCCTAAATTTTCTAATTTTAATATTAGTAAGTCATGTTTTACTAGATCGAACGCTTTTGACATATCAAGAAATATTGCTACTGTAGGTATTTTGTTATTGATACCTTTACAGATATCTTTAACTAAATTGTAGCATGCCAGTGTCGTGGATTTGCCCTCTTGAAATCCAAATTGATCGTCTTTAATGATATTATGTTTTTTAATGAAATTATTCAGTCTTATAGCCATAACCTTTTCAAAAACCATTGCGATCACTGAAATGAGAGCAATTGGTCTATAGTTTGTAATATCGATATCGTCTCCCTTTTTATAAATAGGTTTTATTATCGAAATTTTTAATCTATCAGGGAATACGCCTTTTTCCATAGACAAGTTTATAATATAAGTCAATGGGATAGCCAGCTGGTGAGAACATAATTTAAGTATTTTAGACTTAATATTATCGTATCCAGTTGAATTTGTATTATTTAGAGCTAAGATTATGCGACTAATTTCATCTATTGTCACTGGCATTAAAAATATGCTATTGAGTGTATTTGACTTATTTAATTTAAAGTCGCAATGATTTTTGTTAAAGTGATTATTATTATTTTTTGTTATGTCAATAAAATAATTATTAAAAGTGTTAGCAATGTCATTCAAATTATTTATAATTTTACCATTATATTTAATTTTATGAATGTCATGCTTCTGTGATAGTGTGTCAATATTTTTTCGTATAATTGTCCAGGAAGCTTTACATTTGTTTTTTGATTGATTTAGATACCTATTATTATTAATTCTTTGCGCTTGATTTATACATTTTTGTAATATTTTAGTGTATGGTTGATATATTTGTTTATTGTTTCTTTTGTTAGATTGTTTTGATTTTATGTATTGATAGTAAAGTCTACGCTTTTTGTAACAACTTTTCCTTAAATCCACGGTGACAGTTTCTTTTTACTAGAGTTTTTTACTTTTATTATTGGGAAGCACAAATTATATAATAATGTAAAAATATCGTGGAATTCATTAAATGCATCATTGACCTCTTGTTTATCTAATATACTCCATAGATATGACATCATAGATATGACATCATAGATACGACTACATATATATGACTCCATAGATATGACTACATAGATATGACTCCATAGATATGACATCATAGATATGACTACATAGATATGACTACATACATATGACATCATAGATATGACTACATAGATATGACTACATACATATGACATCATAGATATGACTACATAGATTTGACTCCATAGATATGACTACATATATATGACTCCATAGATATGACATCATAGATATGACTACATATATATGACTCCATAGATAGATATGACATCATAGATATGACTACATACATATGACATCATAGATATGACATCATAGATATGGCATCATAGATATGACATCATAGATATGGCATCATAGATATGACATCATAGATATGACATCATAGATATGACATCATAGATATGACATCATAGATATGTCATCATAGATATGGCATCATAGATATGACATCATAGATATGGCATCATAGATATGACATCATTGATATGTCATCTTAGATATGACATCATAGATATGTTATCATAGATATGACTCCATGGATATGACTACATAGATATGACTCCATAGATATGACTACATATATTTTTTTTTATACAACTTAGAATGGCAAACAAACTGACATATCTATGGCCCACCTGATGGAAAGTGGTAACCGTCGCCTATAGACATGAGCAGTACCATGGACATAACAGAGTATACTGTTTCGCCCATGATACCCCCCATGCGTTGCCATTCCTAAGGACTCAGATGTTATTCCTCTGTACCCAGTAAATTCACGCCATATCCCACCCTTCAAACCGAAACACAGCCATGCACACACAACTGCTTCACGGTTGAAACACGAATGGGACAGAGGTACCCGAAGCAATCGACTTTTGTACAAAGTCTCCCTCTGGTAATAGAAGATATCATAGATATGACCTCATATGTACGACTTCATAGATATGACTCCATGGATATGACTTCATAGATATGAGGACATATGTATGACTAGAGTTGTTATAAGGCTTGAGTTTCCCGAGTCTTCGACTCATTGAATCATCGATCCAGTGTTATCGCTAGTTTTTAGAACTACCCACATTACTATTAATATTATTGTAATAATTACTTGTATACGCCATTCATGTAGCGCAGTTTGCCTGGTTTAAATAAAAATACATTTTATTGTAGTTTTTACTGGTTAAAGTTTGTTAGATTTACCATTGAGTTTGATACTACTGATACTTCTTATTTCGTCTTACTTTCTATCTGTTGTATATCAGTAATTCAATGTGTCAGAGCTCTTCTAGAACCACCCTCACTGTTATAGCTTTTTATGGAAAAAGCTATTATTATGTAGGGTTCTAACGCATAACCTATCATCAGTTGCAATACGCCATTCACAATAAAAAACATGATTAATTTGTGTCCTTTTATTTCATTTTATACGTACTTACCACAATTAAATAAAAATATTTCATTGTAATATTATCAGGTATATAAATAAAGCTCGAGCTTCGACTCGAACCCTTTATTTAAGACTTTTGAGCCTTCAAGACTCGAGCCTTTAAGACTTACGAGCCCTCAGAGCTCGAGCTTTGAAGACTCAGTAGCTTCGACTCGGAGCTCGAGTTTCCGCCTCGGAGCTCATTTTTCACAACACTAATCGTTAGCTTAGCGACGCCGCCGGCGCTGGCAGTTACGAATCAGCTCTTAAGGCATTTTTACGTGACACACTGGCGCGCGCGTTTACGCCAGTAATTCAAAATGTAACTTCGTTTCGATAGTAAACGTATGTTGTGAAATTTATAGTATTTCCATTCGATGCCTTCACGCTATTGTTAACTAATGAAAAAGAAGCTTAATCCTAGAAATATTCACTATTATAACGCTGTACGTAGGCAGTTTTAACCCCTTATTCATATAAAACTACAACCTCCTATAAACCTACATATTTAAGGTATTACACTGTTTTGTCACTTTCATACAAACTGAACATTTAATACAAAAAAAAAAGAAAGAGTAAAAACAGTTCAAGAGCTTTATGAGAAATTTAACGTTTTTATGAATAGGGCGGGTTTTTTAACCCCGCGAGGGTAGAGTAGGCTGTTGCCCATTCCTCACCTCGGTGGAGCGAGGGATCACGGAACCATGGTATGGTATACATAAATACACAAAGAATAGTAAAAAATAAGTAGGTAATACATAATCATGAATAAGTATAAATGTTTGTATTGTGACGGGATCGAACCTACAACCATTGGTAGCTTTTCAACTATTTTTTTAATGGATGATAATGGAATGGTAACCCCACACGTGCTGTCGGTATACACCGGCGGGACACCAGTAAAGGATGATAGGTGAGGATGAAGCAGGTCAGTTAGCCCATCGTGACGAATTCAACAAGAATTGTTCACGATGGTTTCCAGGGGAAAGCACGTGGAGGTCGACCTAATAAGGCATATTGCTAGCAATGGGGCTGTCAAACTTTTGTCAAACCTTTCCCCCCGCTTTTCAACTATTAGACCACCAATGTAGTCAATAAAACTAAATAAAATATAAAGACTTGATTTTTATTATACGTAATGTAAGTTTACAAATATATTTACTTACATTCATAAGCAACTTATAATTAAGGCATAATAACACTTAGACGCAGATACAGTAGCGGACTAAAGGGATGGGGAGAAGCCTGCCACCGGCCTCTGGCCTTGGGGGGTTTCCATTTTCCACATTCATATCTATGTTCTTATACATACAAATGGAAACAGAATAAAAAGCTTGTAAAATTACATTAATGAATGTTACATGAACTTATCAAACCTCATTCACTATTCACCAATGAACGTTCACTGGAAACCCGTCATAGTATACTAATAGCGCAGATGAGGGGGGAAAGGGATTGTTAGCAATGGAGTTTGACTGCCCCATGCTAGCAATATACCTTATTAGGTCGACCTCTACGTAGTTCCCCCTGGAAACCATCGTGAACAATTCTTGTTGAATTCGTCACGATGGGCTAATTGGCCTGCTTCATTCTCACCTATCATCCTTCACTGGTGCCCCGCCGGTGTATACCAATAGCGCGGATGGGGCTATCATTCCATTATCACCCATTAAAAAAAACCTCATTCAGGTGCACCTCCCCCCCCCCCTCTCCCTGGACCCTTTGACGAGCTTAGTCCGCCACTGCGCAGATATGGCGCGATTCTATATAAAATTTATCTTACAAAAATATCGTATCATTCATTAAGAGCACAGCCGATATTTTCTCGTCTAATACCTATTATAGGTTACAAAAATAGATATTTACAAATACCTAATATTAGATGTATTCACTTATATATGTGTAGAAAGATTAATCTAAGTACTTTAATAATAAAAATAAACAATTACCGGAAACGACCAACAGAAATAAACAATACCGGAAACGGCCAACACGATGGGTTCTTTAATTTCACGTTATATATATAAACTAATAACATTGTAAGTTGTATAAAAAAATATAGGTACGGTAGATATTAGAAAAGATATTAAAGTTTTAAAAATAAATGATGTATAATCTATACTTATAATAAATCTGTAGAGAGGTCAATTCTGTACATGATATATATTTCCAAAATAACTATCAGGGGGTGATTAGTGATCGATACTGATGCCAAAAATGCAATCAGTAAAATTTTTGTCTGTCTGTCTGTATATTCGTTATAGAAACAAAAACTACTCGACGGATTTTAACGAAACTAGGTACAATTGTTCTTCATACTCCTGGGTAGGTTATAGTATACTTTCATCACGCTACGATCAATAGGAGCAGAGCAGTGAAGAGAAATGTGTCTGTAACATCAAAATCACTGAACCGTGAGAAGGGACATAGGCTACTTATTTTACGAAAAACGACGGAAACACGGACGAAATCGCGGGGAACAGTTAGTTATTAAATAAATTAATAGTTATAATAATACTCCCTCGATCTTATAGGCTTCGAGGGACGTCTACGCCGGAGTTATTATTTTTTTTATATTGAAAATTGTAATGGTCTGAATGACGGACAACTTTGAAAATTCATTAAAAAAAAAATAAACAAGAGAACAATTGTGTCATTATTCCAATATTTTTTCTATACAACTTAGAATGGCAAACAAGCTGACGGCCCACCTGATGGAAAGTGGTAACCGTCGCCTATAGACATGAGCGGTGCCATGGACATAACAGAGTATACTGTTTCGCCCATAATACCCCCCATGCGTTGCCATTCCTGAGGACTCAGGTGTTATTCCTCCGTACCCAGTAAATTCACGCCATATCCCACCCTTAAAACCGAAAGACAGCCATGCTAACACAGCTGCTTCACGGTTGAAACACGAATGGGACAAAGGTACCCAAGCAATCGACTTTGTACAAAGTCGATTGCTTGGGTACAAATAAATGCTACATAGGCACACCAACTGTCCAGTCCTCAAGCTAAAAAACCCTGTGTTATCAGAAACCAGGCAAAGAGCGTCTAGCGGTACAACCAGGAAACCCAGATCCGAGCCAATTCAGACAACTTCGTTTCAAAAATTGAACCAGGAACCCAATTTCTGCGAAAGCAATGTTCTTGCCGCTGCTTTAAGGAAATCGACAATTAGTGCAGGAAAGAAGTGGAATAAATATAACCCTAGCCGGCTAGTCAGCGTATAAAATACCTTCTTTTTTTTAAAAGGGCCCTACAGACCTTCAGATTTTCAATTTCTGTTGAAAAGTTATCAGTACTGACTTAACTTTACCCTCACCAATGAACGTTCACTGGAAACCCGTCATAGTATACTAATAGCGCAGGTGAGGGGGGAAAGGGATTGTTAACAATGGAGTTTGACTGCCCCGTTGCTAGCAATATGCCTTATTAGGTCGACCTCCACGTGGTTCCCCCTGGAAACCATCGTGAACAATTCTTTTTGAATTCGTCACGATGGGCTAACTGACCTGCTTCATCCTCACTTATCATCCTTCACTGGTGCTCCGCCGGTGTATACCGTTAGCGCGGGTGGGGTTACCATTATATTATCACCCATTAAAAAAATAGCGCAGGTGAAGTTACCACTAGTTCTTAATACTGTAGTTTCACTTTCTTCTTCGTCCTACCCTCATTCCAAAAAACAAGGTCGCCAATGTTTTTTACCCATATTACAGAAAAGATTTGGCTTACTTTTACGACCGGTCGCATGCCTGACGTCAACCCTCTTGAAATATTTTGAAATACAGACTACTTATTAACGAGATAAGTCATTTTATTAGCCAAGTTGGATCTGTATTTTAAATAAATTAAAATGTTCAATAATATGAACTACAGAATAAATTGTTATAATAATTTACATATTATTACAGGCTACAATGGCCCAATTTGTTAGTAACATAACCTTAGTCTAATGTTAGTACATCTTACAATAAAATAAATAAATAAAAGAAACAATAAACAAAATATATATATATATATATATATATATATATATATATATATATATTTATATATATTTAATTTAGATTTTAATTGAGCAGAAAACGCTTTTTATTTGTGTACTATTGCTTTTTTTTTTGTTTGTTTTGTTCATGTTTTGTGTGCTACTGTGTGAGTCGCATGCTTGTTTGATTAAATTATTTATTTCTTCATTCTTTCTTATAAAAATAAATTTATAAAGTTATAAAAATAAATTTATCTTTGCACATATTGTAACATATGTATCAGTAAACAACTAGTCTAATTGTCAATCACAATATTATCACAAATCATGATTTCATATATTGAAATCAACATAATTACATTATGTAACAATAGGTACATTAATCTATTATATAAATAAATTAATTTTATTTCTATATTTGTAATCATTAATTCGTTTTTTATCCCTGTAATGTCATAATCTTAGATTATTTAGATAAAGTGCCTCCTTACAAATGCTTCGAGAAAAGCGAAAAAAGAAAAATTTGACAATTAGCTGACAAAAAGTTGACCGTTTTTGTGGCTCGATGCTCTATGTATATAATCTAAGGTCATAATATATTATCACAAGACCTAGTTACTTACTAGGTGATATGCTACTACGCAGCCAACAACAAACTTTGCTCGTGTTACATCGTTTAAAACAATATAATTATGCACAAAGTTCCTTTGCCTAATTTGTTTACACGTAAAAAAAAAATATTTCAAGAGACAGGTACTAAATAAGAATAATATTTTTCAACAAATATTAATCTGTAAAACAGCACGTCATTATGTTTCTAGTTCACATAAGTATATTTAAAGGGAGGCCGGGTGGGCCTTGCCCACACTAGAATTGTCTAATGCCCACTCCAAAATAAGAGAGCAGCTAATAACTATGGGCAATGTCTGAAAGTACATATATACTTTTTTTAAAGGTTAAAGGCCTCTGGAATATATTGTTTAATGAACTTTTAGCTCATAATCTGGTCACAAAAATTTCCTGCATAAAATGCATGCTAGGTAGCTGCCTCTTGCCCCACTTGTCGGATATGAGGCGAGCGCAGAAGTCAGGCGCTAGACACGCCGCCACCACCAGTAAGTTCAGCAACCAGAATGAGAGAGACGATAACAGTCTTGTGTACGTCCCTATAGGGTCGGCGTCTGATGGTCTGAAAATTAAAACAAGTTTTTTTTTGATGGGTGAAAATTGTATAGTAACCCCGCCTGCGCTAACGGGATACGCTGGCGGAGCACCATTGTAGGGTGATAGATGACAATGAAAACAGGCCAGTTAGCCCATCATAATGAATTCATCAGGAATAACCATGATAGTTTCCAGAGAGAACCGCGAGGAGGTCGACTTGGTTGGGTATATTGCTAGCAATGGGATTCTCAGTATCCATTACTAACAATCCCTTTCCCCCCGGACTCAGGTGTTGTACCTCTGTACCCTGTAAATTCACTGCGACTACCATTCAAACTGAAATACAGCTATTGAAACACAACTGTTTCATGGTTAAAATACGAGTAGAACAGAGGCAAACGAATTTTCTAGAAAGTCTCTCTCTAGTATTAGGACTTTTTTTTTTTATATAGACTATATGGGCATTCCAATGCATCTAATGTACTTACATGTAAATACTTACATTGAAACAGTTGCGTAAACGGAGTCGAACGCAACATAGACTAAAATAGAGAGCAGTATGGAGATCACGAAGAGGACAGTGTGATAGCGCGCCTGCAGCCACAGCTTGAGGCTCACCACCATTATCGTTAAGTGGAACAGTGCTGCTCCGTATGACCTGCAAGTATATCAAGTTTTTTAAACATATGATAATGGAATGGTAACCCCGTCTGCGCTATCGGTATACGCTGGCGGGGCACCAGTGAGGGATGATAGGTGACGATGAAAGCAGGTCAGGCTAACTGACCTGCTTTCATCGTCACCTATCACCTATGACGAATTCCATTAGAATTATTCACAATGGTTTCCAGAGGAAACCGCATGGAGGTCGACCTGATAGGGTGTATTGCTGGCAATGGGTCAGCTGGAATCCGTTACTAACAATCTCTTTTCGCCTACCAAAGCGCTATGGAAGTCGTTGTTAAAGACTAGAAGGAAATTTACTGTTTGTGTTAGAGGTTTTACTTGCTGTCTAATCCATCATCACCATATCAGCCTTTAACTGTCCACTGCTGAACATAAGGGTCCTCTTAAGGGTTGACCAGTAGTTACTACGATTGGCAAGCGAATTGGCAACTGCAATTAGGCTTTGGAGATGTTTTAAGAAGGACGCTGCTGCTCAGGCTTTGGAGATGTTTTAAGAAGGACGCTAGGACGCTGCTGCTCATTCTTCGCCCTTCTTTAGTCACCTTTTACAACACCCATGAGAAAGGAATGGGTGGCCTCAGTTTTAGCATCAGTTTCATAGAAAAAACGTATCTAAAGTTATAAAAATCTATAGTAGATAGAGTTTCACGCTGTCTCTGAGTTTGAAGATTCTATTTATTTATTTATTCTTTATTGTACACAAAAAATTACAAACATATATATGAAATAAAGATATACAACAGGCGAGCTTAACTCTGTAAGAGTTCTCCTCCAGCAAACACTGAGTGGAGAGGAGCATTAATTACCAGCGGGCAGTGTGCGTACAATAATAGGAAACAGTATTGTTGTTTCTATTAAGAAATAATAAATATGTTGACATATATACAAAGTAACTCAAATAAATAAAATCATAATACATACATATCTGTATATAATAATACATATACATAGACATAAAATATCTCTTTACATACAAAATACGTACATATACATACATAGACATAATAACTTTATGAGGACAGAAGATGCTCTTTTAATCTGCTCTTGAATATATACAGTTAGGTTCCTAATAAGTCCTATTCTCTGATACACTTACGTTAAGTCAATGTTTTTTCCATCTTCACTGATGACCGAACTTGTGAAGACCAACAGCGTGAACATATAAATGATGACTGAATGGTAGCACGCAGACAGGACCCACACAAAAAAATTGCTCCACGTCATCAGTTTGTTTCGACTGATCTCTCGATATAATGTAGGGTTCCTGCAATATTAAAACTTTTTATTATACTACTATTCGCCACATCTTTTTATACCACTGAGGTGGCAAACGAGCATACGGCCCGCCTGATGGTAAGCCTTTGAACGTCTGCAATACCAGAGGTATTACTCGTGCGTTGCCGACCCTGCAGAAATCTCTTTACTCCTTTTTTGAAGATACCCACGCTGTAGACTCTTGGAAAAACCTTGACATGGAGCTCATTCCATAACCTGAGCATTCGTGGAAGGAAACATCTCTGAAGCTGCTTTATATACGACCATCTAAACATTCACAAATTGCACTTTTTTATGGAATAAAAATAAAATGGTAACGCCGTCTACACAATTGGCATGCACCGGCGGGGTACCAGCGAGGAATAATAGATACAGGTGAAGTTTTTTTGAATGGGTGGTAATGGAATGGCAACCCCGCCTTCGCTAACGGTATACACTGGCGGGGTACTAGTACGAATGATAGGTGAGAATAAAAAAGCAGGTCATTTAGCCCATCGTAATGAATACACTTGGAATTCAGTACGACAGTTTCCACGGCGAGATCGACCTGATAGAGTATATTGCTGGCAATTAGATTGGTAGTCCTCATTGCTAGCAATTCCTAATGAGGATGAAGTTAGGTCAGCTGGCCTATAGTGATGAAATCACCAGAAATTAACCAAACCACACATCACCTAATAATAACCTCCAGGAGGGAAGGGATTGTTAGTTATGCGAATTACTACTCCCATTGCTAATAATATACCCTAACAAGTCGACTTCCCCGTGGTCCCTCCAGGAAACCATCGTGCTTAATTCCAAGTGTATTCACCACGATGGGTTAACTGACCTGCTTTTTCATTCTCGCCTATCATCCCTCACTGGTGCCCCGCCAGGGTATACAGTTAGCGCATGCGGGGTAACCATTCCATTATCATCCATTAAAAAAAAATTACCTCTCTCTTCCCGACCCTCGGATCTAAGTTTAGCTCCAAGATATGTTATTGTTAAAAACATCCAACATCTACCCATGATGGATCTACTTATGTGTCTCCAAATAATAAAATGTACTGAAAAACTCTGTACTCCTGAAGGGTCTACGTCCATCATTGCGCGCTGTATCAATAGAATTGAAGTGGGCACTCACTGCAGCAGTAATGAGGCGGGCCACCTCTGTTCAGTGACCGCGAGTATCAGGCACGGCACCGACGTAAATATCAAATTGTACGCAGTCAGGTACATCGAGTTGTATATCGATTGTGTGGAAAACCCGTTGTTTATTTGAAAGAAAAACTGTGAACAAGCAATGCAAAATGACAATCAAGTTATTAGTGATAAATCAACGTATAATTTAGGATTTCAAGTCACTGGGTTGGCCAGTTGGCCAAACCTGCATAAAACACAATTCTACAAAAATAAAACCGACCGGGAGTATTCATGCACCAGTATGAATACCTACTGCTGTTTTCTGCAATTTATTGTTGTAAAAGCAAGTTTGAAGTTTTATCTTCACTTTTATGTGTCTACAAAACAGCTCCCAATTCCCAATTTATTGATCCAAAAATAAGTAAGATTCCTACAAAAGTAGGTCTACAAACATATCAAATAAGTAAAGGTCCCCTTGGATAGAAATTTCAAGTAAAAGGAAGTACTCATAAATATCATCTCTATTCTATAAGCGTCATAGATTATTAAACTTATATTTAAAATACATAAAAATGTTGCGGAAGATACAAGAAAATGAACACAAATGTAAAACGTAAAACAATTGACAACACATCCAGGGCATACCTTAGCTGGACAAACACTACGATGAACATAATTGACATGACATTATATTGAAATGCGAAGCTAAACCCAGACCTTCGTCGCAAAGCGTCACCAACTCACCATAATATTTCCGAAGACTAAATTCTTATAATTAAAGTAATGTATTAAGGTCGCTAATCTTTGATAATACCAGTGACCCAATACTAAGAGTATTTTCTTCACCATTGAGAATTTTGTAAATGCAAAATCGGCACATCTGAAAATTGATATAACTGCAATTTCAAGCTTCTACTTTTATCCACAAGAAGAACATATTGGCTTAACAGTCCCGCTAATGGCTTCGAGAAAAGAAAGGCACTGTCACAGGATTACCTATTTTTCTTATTAGAGTAACGCAGACGACACAAATACTCCCAAAATGTTCTGTTTCTATTATTATTATCCAGCAATTTTTAAACAAGTGTGGATAGGATGTCAAGTCTTCACAAACCTAGATATTTTTTATTGATATTGTCAAAGTTTAACACAATGCTTTAAAGTGCAAATATCTATTATAATATTAGAAAATATATGTGAGATAGCAATAACAAGTACTACACAATCACAGCAATCGCCTTTTACATCTGCTATTAAATCGCTCATCTTAAACATGTTCTAGGATCTAATTTATTCGCATTGAAGTTTCATAACCTCTACAGTTCTATTTCAAAATTTTCTTGCTAACGTTCGGACCACATGTCCAACTAATTCACGTCTGATCATATAATTTATTACAACTTCTGGTAATCGTCCTGATTGTACATATCTTCTCCACTATCCGCTCGGAATTTGAAATAATGTCTTATCATCCGGTGGATTATATGCATTGTTTGCTACCTTCATAATATTAAAAACTAAATCGCTTGCTTACCTAGCAGCTTGATGGCCTTCCCTTCCGAAAATACCAAAGCCGACGTGAGCTTCTTGAATCATTGATATATCGTTTGCACCGTCTCCAATTGCAGCTGTGATTGGGTGCGAAGGACAATGTTTTATTAATTTCACTATCTGTGGAAGATGTAACAGAACCAGAATCAGTTACGCCATTAAATGCTGTAAGTATAATCTGGAAGTTATCAAATTAATGAGTACCTAATAGTGATTGTGCATTATTCTTATTCTGAGCTGATATTAATATAGAAACATCTTAAGTGATACAATATTTTGTCTACAATATAATTTTACAATAGTGGTTATTATAAAACAAGAAAATAACAAGAAAATTGACTGAGTGGTTATTATAAAATTATAGCAGACACACCATTTCTTTGATCAATGGACCACTCTTACACATATAAAATTATTACCTCCGCCTTTTGTATGGGAGACAATCTGCAACATAACACAGCATCGCACTTCATAGATATATCTGCGAAGATATGAGCCGAGGGCGTGCCCAATATGGCGCCTACGCTTGTTCCATCCACGACTAGCGTCAAGTCCTTGTAGCTTTGTTCACTTATGATACGTCTACATTGCTCCAAATGAACATCGACAGAATCCATCGTGACTCCGATAAGGAACATTCTCCTATCGTTTTCAGATATGTGCCCGCACGACTGCGCCACATTTA
Source organism: Galleria mellonella (assembly GCF_026898425.1). NCBI lineage: Eukaryota > Metazoa > Arthropoda > Insecta > Lepidoptera > Pyralidae > Galleria > Galleria mellonella. The sequence goes on from NW_026442112.1 coordinate 4,638,345, forward strand.
TGGCTGTCTCCACCTAAGAAACAGTGAAATTTTAAAGACTAAGGTTTTTAATCGTTTACATAGAAAAAAATCCATAATTACTAATTGAGATTGTTCTGGTCTATCTACCTACTTTTATCGTAAGATCAAATTTTATCAATTTAACTTACTGACCAACTTTCCATTGATAATAAAAAAAAACTGTTGCAAAACCATCGACGAACATTGTCAATTGTAAGACTAGCTGAGACAGAGAATCAATAACCTATACAGATATTGCAGATGTGAGACAACATCCAATCTGATTGGGAGTGTAAGCGAACAATTATACCTACAGATATTGCAAAGGCGGTATAGGGTGATATCCTATCCTCTCATACTAGATAGAAAGGTGACTAAAAACTCTATGGACCTAGATGGCTCTTTTTTGTAAATGAAGATGGAATAGTGCACCCGCCTATGTAAACGTATAAAATGACGAAGCACCAATGAGGAATAAATAAACAAGAATGAGGTTAAGTCAGTTGGTCCATCCTGAGGAATACAATATGAATTAACCACGAAGATTAAAGGATGGATTGCGTAGAAATCAACCTGCTAGTGTATGTTGCTAGCAATGTGGTCTAAGATCCAGATTACTTGACATTATTATCAACTCCTTCTCACGACCCAGGTGGCTCAGAATCGTTCTTTATGGCAGTTTATAGAGGAGAATTATGTGCAATAGTGTGCAAATAATGGTCACGATGACGACAATGACACGAAAACAAAAACACGCTACGTCTATCCCAATTGGGATTACGATAGCTACTCGTACAATGATAACAGCAATAAATTAAGTAAGGTTTTAATACACTTATCTATTTATAAATACAATATATAGCCAACAACACGAGTTCGCTATTATCCGCGGTATTCAGCTATTGATGTAATTTTATGGTAATGTAAATTAGATAATACATTTTAAGTAGATTATTGTCCGTCAATCGCTTGTTTTATTTGTCTTTGTAAGGAATTATAGTATTTACATATTAGGTATTCTAATCATTATTATATTTTACAATTAGGCATTTTATCAGATAGTCTCATTCACAAAGCTTCGTCTGTCTGTCAAGATCCTCTTTCTGTGGACGCGTGGAGGTATCAAGCTAACATTAGTACCGAATATTCAAGTCTATATTGCAGCTTTTGAAGCTGTAAAAATATCAACTTCGAAATCAACCCAAATAAAGAATACGGCTTTTTTGTTTTTATTTTAACATTTGCAAGGAAATAAAAACCTCGTAGATAGGGTACTTCCCAATGACAACATAAAATTTGATAAAAAGCTATCTTATGGTACAAGTAAAGGGAAAATTCGAAATCCGTAAATTTGTAGTTATGACAATAAAAATAATTTTGACAATTTTCCATTAATAATTTTTAATGCGAACGAATCGTACGACTTCGACGGTTTTTTTTTTGAGTGCATAAGATTATAAAAAGATATCTTTACTTAATTCACTTAATATCTTATAAGTTCTTAGGAAAAAAATTTTTTTATGCAATTCATAATGACAAACAAGCTAACAGCTCACCTTATGGAAAGTGGTAACCGTGCTAACAGAGTATACTGTTTCGCCTGTGATACCTCCATGCGTTGCCATTCCTGAGGACTCAGATGTTATTCCTCTGTACCCTGTAAATTCACTGCCATATCCCACCCTTCAAACCTAAACACAGCCATGAAAACTCATTGTTACTTTTTGTTGATTTTCTTCATAATGACTCGTCCTAACAAACTTACTTCTCTTTAATTTGAAGATAAAAATCCTCTTTAAAAACTGTTCTCTTCGATCTCGTTAAAGAAAGGTAAAAAAAATATAGATAAATATAGATAACTCTAGTAAAAAGTGCTTACCTTATCTCCAGTCAAAACCCATGTCTTAATCCCGGCTCTCCTCAAAGCAGCTAACGTGTCCACCACATCATCTTGCAGGCAGTCCTCGACGGCGGTTGCACCAATCAGTGTTAGATCGCTCTCAAACTTTCTATACCTTTTTGTTATTTGTTCCAAGGTACTTGCACTCGATGCTTCTGTATTTTGTCCTGCTGTGAAGATAAATCAAAAGCCAAACATTTATTTGCTATCAATGATTAAATTCTTACGTAAAATTACTTCATTCAATAAATGCTGGAAGCAGACTTCGATTTATTTAAAATAATTGAAAAGTTACTTTTTTCTATTGATATTAAACGATTACCATTGTATCGAACTATATCCGATGAACTCCTGCAATACCGAGAGCACAGATAATATAATACTATACTAGTACAGATACATCATCGTGAACAAACAAGTGAAAAGCTCTAAGTCGGTTTATTCTTCGGCTTAATTTTTAGTTGTTCATATGTACGCTAGATGCCGCTACTTTCTTAGCGTCTAAATAGCTTACTTACTTTTCTTAAAGTTTAAATACCTCCTTTACATTAATCGTACTTTACGTAACTCTCCTAATGTGTTAGGTTTTTTTTATTATGTAAATAGATAAGTACTTAGTATACTCGTATTATCATATCATTCTATATTTGTCATTTCTGAACTAATTTAGTTACTTTAATTCAATATGCTTTATGTGTAATTACGTTCATTGCATGTAAATATTGTGATAGGTAAAGCGTTTTTGTGGAACAAAATGTTAGTACTGTGTGAGGATGATGATGATAAAATCAGTCACTAACTTTTAATGGAATAGTAACCTACCACCGTTCGCGTTGTTGGTATATACTAACAGAGTACTTACCAGTCAACGTATAATATACAAGGATAAAGTCAAATCAGACGGCTCATCATGATTAATTCACCAGGAATAAACCACAAAATAATATACCCTGTCAATGTCGATCTTTTTTATTACCTAGATGTTGTCGTAGGAAATTTTTGATAAATTCGTCACAATGAGATCGCTTCATTTTTAATGGACTTCAAAAAGAAGTAGGTTCTCAATTTGGATGTATTTTTTTATGTCTGTTATTTCATAACTCCGTCAGTTTTAAACCGATTAGGAATTTTTTTTTTCTGAAAGGATATACTGACACATTGGTCCTATAGAAATTTTATCAAAATCGGTGTAGTAGCTTAGTTCTTAAATCTTACAAAACCTTTAATCATCACCTATTTCATTTATATTCTTTTACCGGTGCCCTACCAGCATATACCGATATTACAAGCAGCTTAACCATGCCTCAAACCTCCTTCTGAGGTTATCAAAAGAATTATATAAAAAACTTAAGAAAGGTGGCCATAAGAACTCCGTAATTAAAGGACGAAATCCCATCGAGTTTGGGCTCGTTTAATTCGTCTTAACGAGTATCTTGGTTGACGTGAATATGCAACCCCAACAAATTTGGAAAAAACGTTCGTTCCGTTTGTGATGAATGTGGATTATATATATGTATTAACTAGCTGACCCTGCAAACGTTGTTTTGCCATATACATTATTTCTAGAAAATAACAAATACATATTAAATTACAATTCTTGATAGCTATCTATACATCCATAATAGTTTATTTTTTTTTATTTTCCTACTAATAATTATGGCAATTAAAAAATAAACAAAGACTAATCTGTCAGCGAGATGGTTTTCCCATGCGTGAACATGCCACACGCCACATGTAGTTGTACGTGGGAAAAGCATAGTGTACCCAAATCTAAGCTACAAACAGACAACGTTTGGCCTTGTGACTTACTGATCGTCATTGCGAATGTCAATCTTATTAGGAATTAAATGCGTTTGAATTTATTTGGCATATCTGTAAAAATCATAGGGATTCGTGGTATTGTTTTGTTGAATTTGTTGGTCTGATCTTTGTGCTCTTCTATCTTGCATGACTCTAAATGTGATTGCTCGACGACTTTGCGCCTTGCTGGCATTCGATGTACATACACGTCAAGTGCGCGTTTGGAGTCCTTCCCATCCATAAAGTAAAGTAAAAATTTAAGAGATTTGCTTGGAATTGGCAACAATGAGCCCATTTTGTGATAAACTTGGCTTTTGATTTGGAACGTGGAATTTAATTTTTGACCGTTTGCAGCAATATTTTGAATTATTACTATTGCTCCAAAAGACGTCATTTGGAAATATGAATTGAATGTGTGAATTGACTTTAGGAACATGATTGAATCTGGACCCGTACTGATAAATCAGCCATGCAATGGCTCTACCAAATCACTGATTAGCAACACATCCCAACTGGCTTATTTTTAAATTTAAGTGCATGACATTGCGGCCATGCCTTGTCCAAAATACCAATAACCACTCATTAACAACTTAAAAGTTAAAATTTGCACTGAAAAGTTAAAATGATATGATGACATATAACAGTCACTGCGACCGAGACACATATAAAACACAAAAATAAATTGACAAAAACTGTATAGAGAGTGAGAGAAAGGAGGTCGATTTCGACACTCGGACACTAGACACTCGGACACTAGACACTCGGACACTAGACACTCAGACACTAGACACTCAGACACTAGACACTAGACAGTAGACACTCAGACACTAGACACTCGGACACTAGACACTCAGACACTAGACACTCGGACACTAGACACTCGGACACTAGACACTCGGACACTAGACACTCAGACACTAGACACTCAGACACTCAGACACTAGACACTCGGACACTCAGACACTAGACACTCGGACACTAGACACTCGGACACTAGACACTCGGACACTCAGACACTAGACACTCAGACACTAGACACTCGGACACTAGACACTCAGACACTAGACACTAGACAGTAGACACTCAGACACTAGTCACTCAGACACTAGACACTAGACAGTAGACACTCAGACACTAGACACTCGGACACTAGACACTCAGACACTAGACACTCGGACACTAGACACTCGGACACTAGACACTCGGACACTAGACACTCAGACACTCGGACACTAGACACTAGACACTCGGACACTAGACACTCAGACACTCATACACTAGACACTCAGACACTCAGACACTCACACACTCAGACACTAGACACTCAGACACTCAGACACTAGACACTCAGACACTAGACACTCGGACACTAGACACTCGGACACTAAACACTCGGAAACTAGACACTCGGGCACTAGACACTCGGACACTAGACACTCAGACACTAGACACTCGGACACTAGACACTCGGACACTAGACACTCGGACACTAGACACTCAGACACTAGACACTCAGACACTCAGACACTAGACACTCGGACACTAGACACTCGGACACTCAGACACTAGACACTCAGACACTAGACACTCGGACACTAGACAATCAGACACTAGACACTAGACAGTAGACACTCGGACACTAGACACTCGGACACTAGACACTCGGACACTAGACACTCAGACACTAGTCACTCAGACACTAGAAACTCAGCCACAGACATTAGACACTCAGACACTCAGACACTAGACACTCGGACACTAGACACTCGGACACTAGACACTCAGACACTAGACACTCAGACACTAGACACTCAGACACTAGACACTCAGACACTCAGACACTAGACACTCGGACACTCAGACACTAGACACTCGGACACTAGACACTCAGACACTAGACACTCGGACACTAGACACTCAGACACTAGACACTAGACACTAGACACTCAGATACTAGAAACTCAGATACTAGACACTCGGACACTAGACACTCAGACACTAGACACTCAGACACTCAGACACTCAGACACTCAGACACTCAGACACTCAGACACTCAGACACTCAGACACTAGACACTCGGACACTCAGACACTAGACACTCGGAAACTAGACACTCGGACACTAGACACTCGGACACTAGACACTCAGACACTAGACACTAGACAGTAGACACTCGGACACTAGACACTCGGACACTAGACACTCGGACACTAGACACTCGGACATTAGACACTCAGACACTAGACACTCGGACACTAGACACTCAGACACTAGACACTCAGACACTAGACGCTCAGACACTAGACACTCAGACACTAGACACTCAGACACTAGACACTCAGACACTAGACACTCGGACACTAGACACTCAGACACTAGACACTCGGACACTAGACACTCAGACACTAGACACTAGACACTCAGATACTAGACACTCAGACACTAGATACTCAGACACTAGACACTCAGACACTAGACATTCAGATGCTAGACACTCAGACACTAGACTCTCAGACACACAGTTTCTAGACACTCAGATACTAGACACTCAGACACTAGACACTCAGACACTAGACACTCAGACACTAGACACTCAGACACTAGACACTCAGACACTAGACACTCAGACACTAGAAACTCAGACATTAGACACTCAGACACTCAGACACTAGACACTCGGACACTAGACACTCAGACACTAGACACTCAGACACTCAGACACTCAGACACTCAGACACTAGACACTCGGACACTCAGACACTAGACACTCGGACACTAGACACTCAGACACTAGTCACTCAGACACTAGAAACTCAGACATTAGACACTCAGACACTCAGACACTAGACACTCGAACACTAGACACTCGGACACTAGACACTCGGACACTAGACACTCGGACACTAGACACTCGGACACTAGACACTCAGACACTAGACACTCGGACACTAGACACTCGGACACTCAGACACTAGACACTCGGACACTCAGACACACAGTTTCCAGACACTCGGACACTAGACACTCGGACACTCAGACACACAGTTTCTAGACACTCAGACACTAGACACTCAAACACTAGACACTCGGACACTCAGACACTCAGACACTAGACACTCAGACACACAATTTCTAGACACTCAGACACTAGACACTCAAACACTAGACACTCGGACACTCAGACACTCAGACACTAGACACTCAGACACACAATTTCTAGACACTCAGACACTAGACACTCGGACAGACAGGTTCAGCAGCTTTTGCCGTGCGTAAAGTTAGACAGTACACTGATACTGATACTGCTAGATTAGTCTATTTTAGTTATTTTCATAGTTTACTCTCTTATGGAATATTACTATGGGGAAAAGCGGCAGATATTAAGAATATATTCATATTACAAAAACGTGCCGTTCGAGCGATTTACTGTATGAAGAGTCGTGACTCATTAAGAGAGAAATTCAAAGAGGCAAATATTCTCACCGTTGCTTCTCAATTTATATATTCAAATATCCTATATGTTCATAAAAATCTTGACTTATTTCCAAAAAACAGCAATATTCATAATATTAATACTAGATTTAAAGACAAACTTGCTGTCCCCAAGTATCGTTTAGAAAAAGTTAATAGGTCTTTTATGGGAATAGGTATAAAAATTTACAATAAGATACCAAAGGATATGTTGGAATTACCCTTAAATAAATTCAAAACATCTGTTAAATCATATTTACTGAGCAAAGCCTATTACTCACTAAACGATTACTTGAATGACGAGTGTGCATGGCAATAGTTGTTCATGCACTGAATTTTCATTTAATGTTAGACATAGACACCTATATAAATATACATTGTAAATAAACTGGCTTTTAAAAAAAAAGTAATTCAATTGAGTTTCTTGCCAGTTCTTCTCAATTGGATCTATATACCGAACTGGACGGTAGGGAAAAAAATAAAATTATAATGTAAAAATTTGACGTTCATAAGCGGCTAAAATGTCCTACATGAATAAATGATTTTTGAATTTGAATTTGAATTTGAATTTGAATTTGAATTTGACACTAAACATTCGGAAACTAGACACTCGGACACTAGACACTCGGACACTAGACACTCAGACACCAGACACTCGGACACTAGACACTCAGACACTAGACACTTGGACACTAGACACTCGGACACTAGACACTCAGACACTAGACACTAGACACTCAGATACTAGACACTCAGACACTAGACACTCAGACATTAGACACTCGGACACTAGACACTCAGACACTAGACACTAGACACTCAGATACTAGACACTCAGACACTAGACACTCAGACACTAGACACTCAGACACTAGACACTCAGACACTAGACACTCAGACACTAGACACTCAGACACTAGACACTCAGACACTAGACACTCGGACACCAGACACTAGACACTCGGTCACCAGACACTAGACACTCGGACACTAGACACTCAGACACTAGACACTCAGACACTAGACACTCAGACACTAGACACTCAGACACTAGACACTCAGACACTAGACACTCAGATACTAGACACTCAGACACTAGACACTCAGACACTAGACACTCAGACACTGGACACTCAGACACTAGACACTCAGACACTCAGACACTAGACACTCGGACACCAGACACTAGACACTCGGTCACCAGACACTAGACACTCGGACACTAGACACTCGGACACTAGACACTCGGACACTAGACACTCGGACACTAGACACTCGGACACTAGACACTCGGACACTAGACACTCGACATTAGACACTAAACACTCTCAGAGAACTAGACACTAGACGGACACTAGACACTCAGACACTAGACACTTTTAGACACTCAGACACTAGACACTAGGACACTAGACACTCAGACACTAGACACTAGACAGTAGACACTCGGACACTAGACACTCGGACACTAGACGCTCAGACACTAGACACTCAGACACTAGACACTTTGACACTAGACACTCAGACACTCAGACACTAGACACTCGGACACTAGACACTCAGACACTAGACACTCGGACACTAGACACTCAGACACTAGACACTAGACACTCAGATACTAGACACTCAGACACTAGATATTCAGACACTAGACACTCAGACACTAGACATTCAGACGCTAGACACTCAGACACTAGACTCTCAGACACACAGTTTCTAGACACTCAGATACTAGACACTCCGACACTAGACACTCAGACACTAGACACTCAGACACTAGACACTCAGAGAGTATCATTCGTACGTTGCGAATCCTTATTCCATTGTTATCGCTCTCTTTTTAAGAATCCTATATTTAGGAAAAATCTCGGTAAAAAATTCATTCCAGAGTCAGAGTATTTGTTAAATGAAATTCTTCTGTTGCCGCACTGTACGTGACTATTTAAATTCTAGTTCCAATTTTTCATTTTTTATTTCCGCAGTATTTTTTTACAATTTTATTATAAAAGAAGCTTATTTAAGAATATATTATCATCATCTCAACCATTATCCGTCCACTGCTGGACACAGACCTCCCCCATAGACTGCCATAAGGAACGGTCGTGAGCCACCTGCATCCACTGACATCCTACAATGCATTTAAGAATAGGGGTCCTTAAAATAAAGACTTCGTAATTTTCAAAGGTAAAAATAGAAAATAAAAAATGATAACTCACATTCAGCAACTCTGGCATATTCTTCTTGCGATATTGTCCTGTATGCAACAGCTAAAGTCCTAAGACCTCTGTTAGCGAATGTATCTATATCTCTATTCACGTCTTCAATTATGACGGAGTCTTTGCACAGTGGTAAAACAGCACTTTCGGCACCCTTACAAAATAACCATATCTGTAAATCAATAAAGAATTATAGAATGTTATTTGAAGATTATTTGAAAAATATTAAAGTAGATAAATATTTAGTAGGTCGATATCTTTCTAGTTTTCTCGAAAAGATTACGTTGGAAAAAATACAAGAAATAGATAAAGCAAACAATCGACGGCCTTATCGCTAAGTTTATTGCAGTCTTTGTGGAGGTAAAGACAATTTAAAAAGAAATTTCAAATTCAAAAGCCAAATAGCCATTCCAAGGAACAATTTCTTGTTTATAATAGATTTATTCTGTAACTGAATACCATATATGACTAGCTTATCAACATTATATTATTGAATTAAAATTGTCAAAAGGGATTAAAAATTACATAATGCTAGTTTTTAAGTTCTTTCATGGAACATAAAAGTCGTTCAAGAAACATCTTTTCCAAATAGTTGAATCAAATATTACTTGTTGATCGAAATATTTTACGATAAACATTAAAAGCATATTAAGAGTATATTGCAGATATAGACGCAGCCACTAATTATTATTATACTTATAGATAGAAGCACATTCAGTTGAGGCTCTTGACCTTACTGTATTATGAATAACCAATCGTAATGCCTACCGAGCAGCTATCAAAGATAAATACAACAAGTGTAATATGTTTATCTAGTATTCTGACACTCACCTTCCCGTCTTTATCTCTGACTATAACGGACATCCTTCTGCGTTCAGAAGTGAATTCGATTACTTGCAATTTCTCGTACATCTCTATCTCGGTACCAATTTTTACCAATAAGTCATTTCCCTGTTCGCCCCAGAAGGCCACTCCAAACCTGTACGCTGCCTCAACCAAAGCTTTTTCATCTGGACTGCTACCTTGATATTCTATTTTATTGTTTTCATTTTGCAAGCCATTTTCAACATTATTTGCCTCCTCAGTATTACCTTGCAGTTGAGATGAACTTTTATTAGTCTTTTTCTTTCCAAAAAACTTTATCTTCAGTTGATTCTTGTTCGCTAATGGATCGTTCAATTGTATCAAATCCTCATTTGATATTTGTACGCCGTGACAAAGAGCGAGAATCGTGAAGAAGAATTTGACGTCTGTCTGAAATTGTGAATTAAGCAGTATTTGCACTAAAATTAGGGTTATTGCTTCTTAATTTCAATGTTAGTGTTCTTAGATACCAGATGGAGAGTTTGTACAAAATTCATTCGCTTGGGCCCCTCTGTCCTATTCGTGTTTCTACTGTGAAGCAGTTGTGTTTGAATGGCTGTATTTCGGTTTGAAGGATGGGATATGGAAGTGAATTTATAGGGTACAGAGGAATATCACCTAAGTACTCAGGAATGGTAACGAATGCGAGGTATCATGGGCAAAACAGTATACTCTGTTATGTCCATGGTACTGTTCATGTCTATAGGCGACGGTTACCACTTAAATTCCATCAGGTGGGTCGTCAGCTTGTTTGCCATTCTAAGTTGTATAAAAAAAATTGATAAAAATGTAATCATTATCATTACTAACAAACTCATGAGTGTCTGATATAACTACATCGATTGTACTCGTAGTTGTTGCCGTTTTAAAATTCATCCAAGTTGGACATCCAGTTAATAAAGTATCTATTAGATAGATAGATAGATACTCTTTATTGTTTCCTCCAAAACATTACAATAGTAAACTTATTATAAATATAAACAATTACAAGAAATAATCACAATGAGAAAACAATGGGCGACCTTATCGCTAAGAGCGATCTCTTCTAGGCAACCTTTGGATGGAGAGGAGTAATTATAAACAATTTGGTGGGAGGCACGATGAAAATTTTGTTAATTCTAAATATGGAGATGTGATACATGTTAGGTTACAGTTGCGTCCAATATCTGACAATAAGTCCATCGTATGACAATTGAAACCAGATTTTTTATTACTAATTCATGTGTACGTCAAGATTATATGATATATAGAAGTTAACCGTTCGATTCGGTTTTTCCCTAAAACAATCTTTTTAACAAGAAGTAGGTAGTGAACTATATTTGGAGCAGTTATCTGTCACAAAAGATTGATAAACGAGATTCATCAATATTTTTATATCATAAATTGTAGTCAATAGATAAGTAAGAAATTGTAAACCGAGAAATATGGTTTTTTTTTTATACAACTTAGAATGGCAAACAAGCTGACGGCCCACCTGATGGAAAGTGGTAACCGTCGCCTATAGACATGAGCAGTACCATGGACATAACAGAGTATACTGTTTCGTCCATGATACCCCCCATGCGTTGCCATTCCTGAGGACTCGGGTGTTTCAATTCACGCCATATCCCACCCTTCAAACCAACACACAGCCATGCAAACACAACTGCTTCACGGTTGAAACACGAATGGGACAGAGGTACCCAAGCAATCGACTTTTGTACAAAGTCTCCCTCTGGTAATTACCACTGACGTTCGCATTGCATGGATGCGTACTTCACAGCGCACAAAGAACTCTTTTCACACAGAATATAAAATATTAAGAGAAATCCAATTAATTGTAATAATTAGAGCATGCTTAAAATTTATAGATAAACAGGCAAATTAATATAGTTTATAAAAATCACTTGCAAAAGATTATTTGTACTGAACCATGTATTTGTATTTACAGAGGCCGAATTTTAGACAACAAATTGATATACTCAGAAATTTAGTATTTAAATACACATATAAAAACATCCAGAACAGTACAAATAAAAATACTTATAAATATAGTTATGTTTATATTGTGCGGGTTTCTTTTTTTTTTATGGGTGAAAATGGTACGGTAACCCCGCCTGCACTAACGGGATACGCTGGCTGGCGGAGCACTAGTGAAGGGTAATAAATGAGAATGAAAACAGGCCAGTTAGCCCATCATGATGAATTCATCAGGAATTTAACATGATAGTTTCCAGGAGGAACCGCGAGGAGGTCGACCTGGTTGGGTATATTGCTAGCAATGGGATTCTCAGTCTCCATTACTAACAATCCTTTTTCCCCCTAATTGTGCGGGGATTAAACTCAAAACAATCGGACGTTAATATCGTCTGTAGTAGATACATAGATAGAAATATATATTTGTATTGATAAGACACGCGAAGGTAAAGTCCCTCCTTTTATTTCATAACATATTGTAATGATTGTACGGCAGTTGACATGATGTCATAAGATAAATAAAATACATTAGGTTATTAGAAACATGAATGTAAAGTTACGGGGTTGATAAGGCGATAAGGATACATTGATGACCGGAGAAGGTCTAGCTACGATGTGCTGTTTGCCCATTCACTTATATCGCACCAAAAGATAATAATTAAGTTAATAGTCAGAAAAAAAGAGGTTCCCAAAGATGGTTGACGTCAGGCAGGCGGCCGGTTGTAAAACTATAAGCCAAATCCTTTAGTAATATGGATAAAACCATATTACGCCGATCCCAAATAATAATTGGGATAAGGGTAGGAAGATGATGATGAGTGAGGAAAAAAAACAGCAAAAGAAATGGAGGACTTTGAAGGGTCTTTGCGTACTAAAAAGCTCTTAAACGATAATGCTGAGGGATGGGATAAACTCATCTACAGCGGTAGCAGACAACAGGCCAGGCTCATTATGGGTGGGCACCCATAATTGAACATATGCCAGTAAGGCATATACTATACAAAATAGGTAGTGTCTTCGGACACACTGTGTAGATTGTGCGGGGAGAAATCGGAATCCATGGAACACTTGATGTGCAACTGTGATTCGTTGGCGAGCATGCGTATGAGTCTATTGGGAACGGCTTATCCAGAGCCAGGGGACTACAGGTATCTTAAACCGCGGGTAGGTTAGGGTAACACATAGGATCTATGAAATGATGGTATAAGGCAGGGGGGAGCACAAAAGATCCCGATGGATCGACATGCAACGGCTTAGTTGACCCCATATGCGAATATAAGATGATAAGTAAATAAATTAAGCGAAATGGTTTCCACAAAGTTTTTAATCAATACTAAATTGCTAACGAATGCTGCTTACTGCACTTAGTACATTAACTTGGTAAACATATTCAATTGCATACTAAACTATTAACCAGAGGGAGACTTTGTACAAAAGTCGATTGCTTGGGTACCTCTGCCCCATTCGTGTTTCTACCGTGAAGCAGTTGTGTTTGTATGGCTGTGTTTCCGTTTGAAGGGTGAGATATGGCAGTGAATTTACAGACTCAGGAATAGCAAAGGAATAGGTATTAAGGGCGAAACAGTATACTCTATTATGTCCATGGTACTGCTCATGTCTATAGGCGACCATTACCACTTTCCATCAAGTGGGCCGTCAGCTTGTTTGCCATTCTAAGTTGCATAAAAAAAAACTTAACTATTACTCAACAATTAGTACGTTACTTATCAAAATCTTATCAAAAAATAAAAAAAAAATTTTTTGGGAAGGGTCACCCTTATCATTGAGGGGTATGAAAAATAGATGTTGGCCGATTCTCAGACCTACCCAATATGCACACAAAATTTCATGAAAATCGGTAAAGCCGTTTCGGAGGAGTTTGGTAACAAATACCGTGACACGAGAATTTTATATATTAGATAATGTAAAAAACAAATTTGAACGACGTAACTGACCTGTGTAACATTCGCTTCTTCTGACCTCTCCATGTCGTACAACACCGAGTCCCTCTCTTCGTAAACGTGTCCCCTGATGGAGCAGGCTTTAAAAACCATCTGGTTTTTGGTTAGAGTGCCAGTTTTGTCAGAGAACAACACCTCCACTTGGCCCAACTCTTCGTTCAGGTCGGATGTATTGGCTACGGCCGGTTTGCCAGTCTCTTCGCATTGAAGGTCTTTATCCCAACCGAAATAAAGAGCACCTGACCATTGAAAAATATTTATATTCATTTAGAAAACACAGCCAAAAATAGTGATAAGTCTATTTTCTCTCAAATATTAGTATATTTTTAATGGTTTAATTACGTATTATTAAAATACATTATATTTAATTTGCTGTGTGTGTCCCGGCATAGAATGGGCCTTTTCTTTTCCTTTACTGTGGGTGTCGTAAGAGCCGACTAAGGAGGGTGAGGGATGGGCAGCAGCGTCCCTTTTAAAACATCTCTAAAAGCCTAACTTTTTTTTTTATACATCTTAGAATGGCAAACAAGCTGACGGCCCACCTGATGGAAAATGGTAACCGATATCTATAGACATGAGCAGTATCATGGACATAACAGAGTATACTGTTTCGCTTATGACACCCCCCATGCGTTGCCATTCCTGAGGACTCAGGTATTACTCCTCTGTACCCAGTAAATTCACTGTGATTGCCAACCCGCCTGCCAAGTGTGGCAACTACTGACAAAACTCCCCTTATGGAGAACGCTTATGTTCAGCAGTGGACAGTTAACAACCGAAACGATGATTATTTTAATAGTTCTCTTATAACTTTGTGTATAATATATTGCAATTTTCATTTTTACTTATAGGTACATATGTCTTTTACTTCATAAACTTTCATAACTCATGCAAGCAAGCGTTGATTCTAGCCACTTGATTCCCCCCCAGATAATATCTTTCAAAAAGAGAGAAAGAATTAATTATTTATATATTTTCTTAAAATTCGTTGGCATTTCACTTCCACTACATTTTCGCTTTGATTTGCTATTTCCACCGTAGTATGATATACTACATTTGTCATTTCAACGTATTTTTTTTTATGGCTGAAAATGGTATAATAACCCCGCCTGCGCTAACGGGATACGCTGGCGGAGCACCAGTGAAGGGTGATAGGTGAGAATGAAAACAGGCCAGTTAGCCCATCATGATGAATTCATCAGGAATTAAACATGATAGTTTCCAGGGAGAACCGCGAGAAGGTCGACCTGGTTGGGTATATTGCTAGAAATGGGATTTTCAGTCTCCATTACTAACAATTAAACTTTCCCCCCTATTAGGTTAGGTTAGGTTAGGTTGGTGATTTCAACGTATTAGACGATCAATTGGCATAAAAAATTCTCGTTTAACACTCCTAGTGTTAGAATAATAGAAGTTACTTACCAATAAACTTATAAAGTTCGATAGTAACATACAGCGACATCGGTATAATGTAATAGTACAGCAACAGAAACGAAAACAAATCTTGCAGGACGTGTTTCACTTTAGAATAATCTGTATACACGCCCAAGTACAGGATGTGTCCGGGGTTTTTCCTTTGTATAATTATCTTGGCGGCCATGGATGCCGCGACCTCTACAAGAAGCAGCAGTATAAAGAATGCGAGGAAGGCGTTGACTGCCAACTCGCATGATGAGAATTTGTTACTTGTGAATTTTGAATTCAACGCCAATTTCGTTTCCTCCCCTGAAAGGTAAAATGTTGTTCACAATATTATGATTCCCATAACACTACAGCAGTTTCAACTTTACCTATCCATACTCTTTTATTTTTGATAAGTATACACATAATATTTACTTTTTACTTTTTATTTTGAAAAAGGAAAAGATCACTTTTTATCTCGATCAATAAATATATCTCTGTTTCATAGGGAATTACTCCCCTTTTCCTATTTACCTGTATATACAGCGCAACCGATGGCCCATTCCGTATTTTTCACTCTGGACCCCCTCAGCATTAGGTTGTCAGTAGAAAGGGTCAAGGGTTCGTGTCCAGGGACTGTTAGAGATCCGTGAAAACGGTATAAATTGGCTTCAGGGTTTGGCACCGTTATGTTCATCCCTGGAGGCAAAAGGTCTAAAAAAAAACAAAATAAAGAACAACTGAACTTTGATAATCTATAATAATGTAAAAAATACATCTTAATAACCGAACCATGGTCTAAATCTGAGTTATGTCCCATTCGTGCCAAAAAGCAGTTGTGTATAGCAATAAAAATACAAAATATACAGATATAACACTTTAGTATTCAGGAATGGCAACTCCTGAAGGGTATAATGGGTGATACAGTATACAGTGTTATCCATGGTACTGTTCATATCTATAGGTGACAGTTACCACTTTCCATCAGGCAGGCTGTCAGCTTATTAGTCATTCTAAGATGCATAATAAAAAAGGTTCGCTAGCAACTGAATATTTCAGATCCAACACGCATTCTGTTAGCGAGAGATGGTCCAAAATTTGTAGGATTCATAAGACTGATATAAACTTAGATAAGACTGTAACTACATGCGTGATGTGACATGAAAGAGTACATTGTTTTATTTAACAATTTTCTATTAAAAAACATCATTAGGGATGTTTATCTCACATTGTTTAATACCCCAAATTAAATTCGTAATACCAAAATACCTGAGCTGCAGCCAACCAGCGGCGGCGGTACCCTTAAAGTTTTCAAATTGGTTTCTCCATCCAAATTGGCAGTTGTCACATAGCATTTCCCCTTTGAACCCGCTGAACACAGCAGTACCAGGTCGGCTGGAACCTCGCATCCTCTTTTCACTCTAACCAGCGTGCCGGGAGCGATGGACGAGTTACGGACCTCCTTCACAACGCCATTGTGGATTATTTCCACTGTTGAAGACGAAGTTTTTTTTACTAATAGAATATAGTTAAAGAACACTGTCTTACATAGGGAAATAGAGAAGGAGACTTTGTACAAAAATCGATTGCTTGGGTACCTCTGTCCCATTCGTGTTTCGACCGTGAAGCAGTTGTGTTTGCATGGCTGTATTTCGGTTTGAAGGGTGGGATATGGCGTGAATTTCCAGGGTACAGAGGAATAACACCTGAGTCCTCAGGAATGGCAACGCATGGGGGTATCATGGGCGAAACAGTATACTCTGTTATGTCCATGGTACTGCTCATGTCTATAGGCGACGGTTACCACTTTCCATCAGGTGGGCCGTCAGCTTGTTTGCCATTCTAAGTTGTATAAAAAAAAATAATATACACTATATACAGAAATAAATATTGCGAAATATCAAAATTAAAGACTTATGCGTGAAACGGTTCATAGTGGATTTTCATAATGTAAATGTGTTAGTCAAATTTTAGTGTTGACTAAATAAAAGAGAACTGACCGTTTTGGTTGTTGACCTTATTGTCTGCCTTGTGCCGGAGCCAATCCTCGTAGCCTTGCTTCACAGCTGTCACGAACACCATGAAAGTGAGCGGCGCGACGCTTGTCATCGGCGACACGGGGCTGTCTGTGGCATTAAGTACAGCAAAATTATACCGTGGTTCGTTATGGAATATGGAATTAAAGAATTTATTTAGAACCAAGACAAATAGTAACAAATAATAATTTTATTCGTAAATAATTGTATTAGTTAAAAGTGTGTTGTGTCTTCGAATCACAATATAAAAAAAAAATTTGCATACGTATGTAATTGTAAAAAAAGTAATTTATAGTCTATGGAATAACAAACATGTTAACGAGCAACCTGATTAAAAATGATACCCTTCATCTATAAACCTATAATATATATATAATACCACATAGTTCCTAAGGCTGTATCACCTAGGATACCCCATGCGTTGTCATTTAGTGGGGACTAAGTTATTATACCTCCAGACCCTGTAATTTCACTACAACATCCAACTCTTCAAACCCAGCATGCAAGCACTACAAACAAGCAAACTCCTTCACGGTAGATTCACAAATGGAAGATATCTATCTATCTACCTTCCATTTGACTTTTGTAGTCTCCCTCTGGTCTCTTCACTTATGATTACAATGCATTAATACTTAAAACTCTGTGTAATCGAGATATATTGCATTTTCTTTCTTTTTTTTCTTTCATTTATTTAGGAAAACTAACAGTGACAAAATAAAGAATAATACATAATATTAATCAAAGAAAACATTGAGTAAAGCCACCAACACCGTTTACCACAGTTTAAACATTATAACCATATTATCATGCATTTTAATTAGATATAAATCATTGCTTTGTTGGTTGTCATTAAATAAATAAATAGAAGAGATATTCTCAAAAATGCACAACCATACGACACAACAGTATGGCTACCATAATCCTTCGCAACTGTTGATTCAGATCGATATTAAGAATTGTAACTTGTTCAAAGTCACAATACTGTAATTATACTGAAATTAACTATTTACGGTATTTTAATAGCACAAAAGTACTGTTTTATTTTTATTTCTTTATAACCGTTATATACTATTTAAGTAGCAGTTATATTTATTTTCGATAGTCCAAATTAATTTGCAGTTATTTTAGAATTTCAATAGTAAATGCATTGCCTACTTATTTCTCTATTTACTCTATGGTTGACTGATAAAAAACCGCTAGTTCTTAAATCCGCCATATGTATACTTATATATTTGTATATTCAGTTAAAATAAGTAAATAACTTATTATTGTATATATTTAAATCTGAGTTTGTAAAGACGTTTGTTTATTACTCAATTACATTTAAATAAATGTCATTTAAGTAATAAGGCAATGTGTGGTCCCAGCATAGAATAGGCCGTCCCTTCCTTTCCCGTGGATGTTGTAAGAGGCGACTAAGGGAGGGCGAGGGATGGACAGTAGCGTCCCTTATAAAATATCTCTAAAAGCCTAACTGCGGTTGCCACTCCGCCTGCCAAGCGTGGCAACTACTGACAAAACTTCCCTTATGGGAAAGGCTTATGTCCAACAGTGGACAGTGTAACGGCTGAAATACAAAATAAAAAATTAAACATATAAATAGCTGAACTGACTTGAATAAAATTAGGTGCATATGTAGGTTTTAAACTAACATGTAATGTATATATATACTGACTCACGCGGGCAAAGCAGCGGGTAACAGTTAGTACTTTATTGATTCACACATATATCGTACCGATAACTATTGCAATGACTGTGACAATCAAGAAATAAAAGTTGACCACTCTGCGGAACTGCTCGGACAGGTTCTTGGGTATGAACGTGAGGAGGGTGTACTTGGAGGTCTTGATCTTGTTATGCTTCCTCCTGTCCGCCAAGTCCACCTCGCCCACCGTGATGTGACGGGTCTCCGAGCTGTCGGATACCTTGTTCCCCTACGGACAATAAAGAGTGGTTATTTTTACCTTGGAATTAAGAGGATTCATACCGCGTGGTTCCGGCATAGAATGGTCCCCCTACCTATCGCGTGGATGTCGTAAAAAATTGTTAAGGGAATTTCACAGTTGAAGGCTGCGTAGCAGTGTCCCTCTTAAAACACCACCAGAGCTTAACTGCAGTTGCCAACCCGTCTGCCAAGCGTGGCAAGTACTGACTATACCTCTAAGGGAGATAATATGCATATTTGTTTATGTATTAATAGTTGTAGCACTTCAGCTGCCCGCTAACGAAATGCTTTCTTACTGTACTGGGTTGACTGGAAGAGATCTCTGTCAGAGATAAGTCCACCCTTGCTCACAACATTTATAAATAGACTATTTTATATGTAACTTACAAGTGCAATAAAGAATATATATATATATATATATATATATATATATATATATATATATATATATATATTAAGAAGTGAACAGCTAATGGTTAATATGGTATACCGGAACATACTATAATGTGGTAACGTCGGAGTTACCTCTTTACTAAAAATCTGCTTATTTCGATGTAATATCTACTTGTAAAATTTTTATTCTACGACCTAAATTTCGCTACATATTCTTGTATTCCAATTTCCATCAGGTGAATCATCAGCTTGTTTGTCATTCTCATCATCATCATCATCATCTTCCTACCCTTATCCCAATTATTATTTGGGGTCGGCGTAATATGTTTTTCTCTTCCATTCTTTCAAGATCATATTTTCAAATATTACTATTGCGGCCTCTTTGACCGGTTTTATCGCTGGCCGCTAAGACATTCTACAATTAAAACTGACAGCTTGGGACAAAACAAAAGGACTTAGACAAAAGACCGATAAGAAGACGGACATAATTTCGATGACTAATTTGCCTTTTAATTTTTAATACATTTGACGACGAATTCGGACCCTTCGACCTAAAAAGCGGTCCATCGACCTTTCAATTACTTTCACACATATTATCCTATCGCTAACCCTTTTTACATCCATCACACACTTTTTCAGCTGATCATCTAACACCATTCCAACACTGTTGCGTTTTCCATCACTCCCACTATATCTATAACTTATATCCCTCCCCAATATCTCTAGCTTTCGCTCTTTTCCATTAAGTCTCCTGTAAACATGCTATTTTTATTCTTCGCTTTTTGAAAACATCCGATGGCTCTCTTCCTCTTCCAGTCATAGAACCTATGTTCCAACTTCCAAATCTCATACGTATTTCTCTTACTTACTTACTTTATAATAATAATAATACTTTATTATCCAGACTACAATGCGGTCCAATTTTGTTAGTAACAATTTTCTTACAAACTATGTTAGTAAAAAAAAAAAAAAAGAAAAACAAATTGATTTAATTAAGCAATTCACCCAGATGTGACCCAGCCGACTAGATCAGCATCTGAATGAAATGCCCAATTATAGGCGAGTTATATTTCTCGCCTATTACTTTTACTTTATGGGCTCGCGTCTTACGTTGCACCCGCTCGTGTTAGTGGTTGGTGCTTGTTTGTCATACTAAATTACTGTTATTATTTATTCACAACAGTGTTTGATGTATTTACATTATTTTCACTTGTACCTTTTCTTCACTGAATTACCCAAATTAAATTATTTTCTCTTTAACTACACTGGGTTGGCTGCAAGAGATCTCTTTCAGAGATAAGTCCTCCCTTGCTAACAAGTTGTTAAACTAATCGTCGCATATATTGTTTAAGTGCAATAAAGAATATATAAAAAATATACGCATTATATTATATCCATGGTATCTGTCTACAAAATATCTATAATTTATCGTTGTGATTGAAGACGCTTTTTTTTACAGAGTGAAAATTTTCTTTTTCATGTCACCTACGATTGTACTAAAACGGACATAAAATATAGATATATTAAGTGTCACATTGCAGTGTATATACAATATTTTTATATAAACACTTTCAAATCATCGACTCTAACACATAGTTTGATAGTTTATGATAGCAATTTATTTTTATGTAGATGATGACTGGGACAAGTTCTCGGTATAAAAAGTTGCCTATATCCTTCTATATCGCATATATATAATACGTGCATATCAAATTTCATAATGATAGGTTAAGCCATTAAAGTATTATATTAAAATATATTAAATGGCATAATATATTAAAAATAATATGCCATTTAACTTTTTTTTTATACAACTTAGAATGGCAAACAAGCTGACGGCCCACCTGATGGAAAGTGGTAACCGTCGCCTATAGACATGAGCAGTACCATAAACATAACAGAGTATACTCTTTCGCCCATGATACCCCCATGCGTTGCCATTCCTGAGGACTCAGGTGTTATTCCTCTGTACCCTGTAAATTCACGCCATATCCCAACCTTCAAACTGAAACACAGCCATGCAAACACAACTACTTCACGGTTGAAACATGAATGGGACAGAGATGCTCAAGCAATCGACTTTTGTACATAGTCTAAATAATATAATAATATAAATATATAATATATAATAATATATATATAATAATAATAATTCTATTTTAATATTTTTTAAACACAAAGCATGCTGTGATTGGCTCTAAATGTAAGAACAGTTAGCTATAATCCACTAGGGTAATGTATCGAAAAATTTCGCTGTATCTTATGTTAGTAATCAGAAATAAATAAATAAGGTAACAAGGCCGGCAACGCACAAGCAACTCCTCTCGTGTTGCAGGTGTTCATGGGTGACGGTCGCCGCTTTCTATCAGGTGGAGCGTTTGCTCTTTTGCCTCCTTAACAATAAAAAAAAACTCTCACGTTTATAAAATTAGTAAGAAAGTAAGCATATTATTCTCCTTTTTTTATATTCTGTATATGTAATGTTCTAGTTTAAAGGTTAAAATTTAAATCACGAGAAGTTGTTTATATATTTATTTATTTATTTAACTCTTTATTGCACAAAATTTATAAATATGACAAATCTAGTCTAAAAATTACAAAGGTATGGAAAAGAGTAACTACAGTGAAAGAAAATGTGATTTGACTTGTCGTTTAAACGAAGCCAAAGATTGAGCACTCCGTATAGACGGTGGCAGCGTGTTCCATAGGCGCACTGCCTGAACCAAAAAGGATTTGGTGTAGTACACGGAGGTATGTGCTGGGGTTTTTAAATATATTTTAAATAGGCTATATTTATTTATCTTTATAGGTAGAAATATTTAAAATAAACAATAATAATAATATCAAATGAGCTACCTGCTTTGTTAAATAAATACTGTATATACGGGTAAGTAATATATAAGTAAGTTCACAGGACAACCGTGAGAAATTTTGCAAAGCCATTGGAATAGCTCGTTCTTTTTGCGTGGAAATCGATAGTAATTAAGTAGACACTGTAGGACAAGGCCAACGTCCGTTGTCATTAATGTCATGAAAAAAAAATTACACTACATAGAATCTCCCTATAAATGCTTCGAGAAAAACAGCCATCTTTTTAGGATTCCTTGCCAAAATGGTAGAAAGGAACCCTTATAGGCCAACGTCGTCCGTCCGTGCGTCTGTCTGTCACAGAGCTATAACACAAGAACTACAAACGTTATTGTTTTTATATGTAGAATAGTTTTGATTATTGTTAACCCTAATGTTGCAATTTTTTTTTGGGTTCTGCTTGAGGGTTTATGTAGAGAGTACATTTGTACATAAGGTAGTATATATATATATATATATATATATATATATATATATATATATATATATATATATATATATATATATATATATATAAAACATACGCCTAATTTTAAGTGAAACCAGAAATACAAATGTGAAAATCGCATTTTGGTGTAAGTAATAGTTTTTAAAAACGTTTATTAATTAAATTAGTTATTAAAAACGTTAATATTAATAATTGGTAAATATCTTCCATTTACAGATATATAAGTAAGATAAAAGTAAGATATCTAATTATTATATATTTTATATCGTGTGGTAAAATAAAAATAAAAAATATGTGGTATCATGGCATCAGTAATTTTGGTGATTATTGTAAATATATCAATGTTTTTATCTTCTGCATTCAAGGAATCGTTATTTATTTTTCTAATTAAAATTTTCTACGATCAATTGATGTGTATCGTTATTTTATTACTTAATTCATTGAGATTATTTAAGTCATTAAATCACTAAGAAATAACAAACAAACCAATCAATTAACAAATTTACTTTCGCATTTATGTATTAAGTATTAAGTAATCAAGTGAGTAACTTGATAAGTAACATAATGTTTAAAAAAAAACAAAAATTAGTACACCTTGCCCAACGATCGTGGAATGTGGTGACAGTTGGAAGGCCTTGCCTGAAAATGGGACACCATCGACTATGAATGAATGAACATAACGCTCTTATCTATGGAATTATACTTTTTTGGCTTTTGATCAAAGTTAAAAAATAAAATATCTATGGAAATCTTTTTTGTTTAAAATTTGAATAAAGAACGAAATTACATTACCCTCATCTGCATCTTTTATGGCTTATATTTACATGTCACGTGAGAAGAAAAATTATGCAGATTAAATTAACACAGTCGTTCAAACCAATGGCCAGGGCGGACACTAATGACAATAAAAATATAATATAAACAGTTGTCCACGCCGTGTGAAGACATGCATCTGGTGAAGTGAAGGCAAAACTTTCTATGTCACCATATGTCACAAGATTATTACCTATGTATGTGATGATAAAGGTCATGAAGGCGATTCCCTTTGCCTGCCTCGTCCTAAACTTGGTGAAAATGGATTATTTTTTTATACAACTTAGAATGGCAAACAAGCTGACGGCCCACCTGATGGAAAGTGGTAACCGTCGCCTATAGACATGAGCAGTACCATGGACATAACAGAGTATACTGTTTCGCCCATGATACTCCCCATGCGTTGCCATTATTGAGGACTCAGGTGTTATTTCTCTATACCCAGTAAATTCATGCTTAATAATATCCCACCCTTCAAACCGAAACACAGCCATGTGAACACAACTGCTTCACGGTTGAAACACGAATGGGACAGAGGTGCCCAAGCAATCGACTTTTGTACAAAATCTCCCTCTATCTACATTTTTTTATCGTAATATTAGATAGGTATGAAAGAACTTACCTACTGAGTACTATATTTTACTGCGACTATCAATTGTAAGTATACAAAAACACATAGATATGTGCTGAATGAAATAAACTAGAATAACTTATTGAGGTCATCGATCCTTAACAATAACGCGACGATAAGATAACGATTAGCTAAAACGATATAAAATAAACAGTTTCCTACTAAATACTAACTTAAAAAGATTATAGATAATTTTAATTTTTTTTTTTTAGTTGTTTTAACTTTAAGAGCGTTCATATTTTAAATTACCCAAATCTGGCAATTTTCAAACACAATTTAACAATTTTCAATGTTTCTGATCGCGACAGACCTTTTAGGTATAAAAGTTTACCTTTTTAGAATTTATATTTTTCTATCTTGAATATGCTTTTTATAGCTCTTTTGTTTTTTAACTTATTGATATCTTGTACACGTCTTATTAAGAAAATTATACTGGTAAGTCTTTCTAATAATATTTATTTATTGCCGCTCCTATTCCCTCCTACCAGCGTAGCTAACAATTTCTATTACGATTATTATTAAAAATATGCTCAATTAGCGAAATAATTAATTAATCGTGCAAAAAAATTGAATAAATTCGAATTAAAATATGATGTAGCTGTAAAATTTCTAGCGATAGTTTTATATTTTATGATTAATATAATAGTTCAGTAACAGATCCACATACTTAGTCAATTAGGAACATTGAAAATTGTTGAAAATTGCATATTTCGGTTAGCTAAAGCTAGTATAGTATTATATTATCTGTGGCTAAAGTATGAAATGAGGCCGGTAGTCCGCATTACTAACAATCCCTTTCCCCCATTAGTAAGAGGGATGTATGTTTATTACAAGTTAACAATATTTTAAAAGGTTGGCAGGTTTATATATATCTAATAACAAACTATTTCTGATTTTACTGGAAAAAGTTAGAAATTTTTAGAATTTTTATTTTGTCAACTTTATAATTTATATTTATAAATGTAAATGGATTTCGATTTTATGATAAAAACTCTTTATCACGCTCCTAATTGCTACCAGTTCGTATCATCGTAATCTCAGTGGTCGTTCGATGACGAAATCTCAAGATCATCACGCATGTATATCTACTGTGCGCATTATGGATGACAAGAGTGAACCATTAGCACATTCGGAGATCTTAGACAACGATCTCCTTGCCCTTATCGAGGTGGCATTCGTAATGAGGTCCCGGGTTCGTTTCTCTGTCAAGCCAACTGGGAAACAAACTTTTCTGAATTTACTTTAGCTAGGAAATTGGTACAATCATGGCATACCGGTTGTTTGTTAACTACTATTAAATAAATACTTATCATTTTTATAATTTTTAGTAATGAATGTAACGATTTGTTAATTAATTGACTTCAAAAAAGAGGATCTCAATTCGAATGTATTTTTTTATACAACTTTTAAACAAGCTGACGGTCCACCTGATGGAAAGTGGTAACCGTCGCCTATAGACATGAGCATTACCATGGACATAACAGAGTATACTATTTCGCTCACGATACCCTCCATGCATTGCCATTCCTGAGGACTCAGGTGTTATTCCTCTGTACCCCGTAAACTCACTGCCATATCCCACCTTTCAAACCGAAACACAGCCGTGCAAACACAACTGCTTCACAGTATAAATATAAATAGGACAGTGGTGCCCAAGCAAACGATTTTTGTACAAAGTCTTTTATGTTTATAATCCCTCATAATCCCGTCGGTTGTAAACCGATTTGAAAAATCCTTTTTTTTATCACAAAGCATATACTTTTTAATTGATCCCGTATTTTGTAGATATGTCTAAAAAATTTTACCATAAAATCACTTAAGTAGTTTAGTTTTTAAATTAAAACAACTGGTTTTGCCAGAAATGAAATCAGTTTTTTTTATGTCAAATACAATCTTAATTAATGTATTTATTTTAGTGAATTACATATTATTTTGTGGAAATGCATATCTCATTACAATTATCTGATTACAATATTTCGTTTGTATTTTATTTTAAGCAATGACTCATATTGGACTAGCTAATATTTTGAAATAATTTTTCCTGAAACTACAATACTTACTTCTTATATCTACAAAAGATATAAGAAATATAAAACATACGATTTTTTAATTATTCTTCAAACTCGTGTATATAAAACGTAGAAATCGAGCAATCCCACCTCTATTAGTTTTTCAGATATGTTCCCTTCCGCAAACGATTGAGTTAGGAAATGAACTCTTACCCGGGATTTTTTTAAGTCTATTGCAGAGGTTCCCAAATTTATTTTGCCTACCGCTCACTTTGAGAATAAATTATTTTTTGCGCCCCCATTGTTTCGCCTACTTAAAAACCACTATTACTTCCAGATCAACAAATCACCCCCCTCCAAGCCTCTACACAACGCCCCCATTTTTTTCTGGGTCTCTTACCGCCTCCCTTTAGGCCTTCAGCACCCACAAGGGGGCGTTATCGCCCACATTGGGAAAGGCTGATCTTTTGTAATAAATTGTGCGTTCGTGATTCACTTTTCATCCCAAAGGTTGAATTATTGTTGATAAAGAATGCTACTAGCATTACGTCCACCTTTTATATCATATTTTCATTTCGATACTAAAATTATTTCATTAAATAAATACAGCACGGGCTTATTTATAAGGAATAAAGAGATTTCTTCAAGATCGACAACGCGCTTGTAACATCTTTGTAGCATTTCCATAAATCCAGCATACCGTACTTATATATAGTAACGCCGTGTGGTCCCAGCATAGAATAGGCCACCCGTTCCTTTCCTGTGAGTGTCGTAAGAGGCGACTAAGGGAGGGTGTGGGATGGGCAGCAGCGTCCCTCTTAAAACATCTCCAAAGCCTAACTGCGGTTGCCAATCCGCCTGCCAAGCGTGCCAACTACTGACAAAACCCCAAAAGGGGAGGCCTATGTTCAACAGTGGACAGTTAAAGACTGATATGAAGATGATGAGAAACTAGGGCAACCACTTACAATCATGGATAGTGTGCTTGTTCACCACCTCAGTGGTATAACAATTAAAACAGGGGGGAAAGGGATTATTAGTAATGGAGATTGAGAATCCCATTGCTAGCAATATACCCAACCAGGTCGACCTCCTCGCGGTTCCCCCTGGAAACTATCATGGTTAATTCCTGATGAATTCATCATGATGGGCTAACTGGCCTGTTTTCATTCTCATCTATCACCCTTCACTGGTGCTCCGCCAGCGTATCCCGTTAGCGCAAGTGGGGTTACCATACCATTTTCACCCATCAAAAACAATTAAAACAATATTTATCATATTTTATAGCACGACATGTGACCACTCCATCCTAAATGAACACAGAGACGTCATGGTCTCTGAATACGATCAATCGAAAAGAAAATTATTTACTTTCAAACGGCTGGTCGCAATATGTCGACTCACTGTTTTTTCACGCTACATTTGAAGGTTCCAAGATTATGACGAAGGAACACGTCACAGGAAATGCCATTCCACATTGTTACGGTACGGTTTAGTAAAACTACATGTTAATTTGCTATTTCATATTTGTTCCCACATATTTGTGGCTTATAGTTTAATTTTATTGTAGACTTATAACTCTAGCATAGCATAGAGCAGACAGAATTTTCAAAATTAAAAAAATAGTTTGAATATTTTTATTGTAGACAATTTTAAACTTTCGCGTTGTTTACACATCTTTTAAATACATTATCGGGAGTTAAGTCGATAAAAAATTTACAAAATATATTAAAAAAAAAACGTCGACAATAAAGAAACAGGTATGTAAGTACTATTTACCTGCAAAAAGTTTTTCATGACGTTAAGACCCGATAGTGTATTTAAAATACATTTTTTTTTTTATTTTAAATTTAGAAACATAAG
The DNA here is from genome assembly GCF_026898425.1 of Galleria mellonella. Taxonomy (NCBI): domain Eukaryota; kingdom Metazoa; phylum Arthropoda; class Insecta; order Lepidoptera; family Pyralidae; genus Galleria; species Galleria mellonella. Next base: position 4,666,921 of record NW_026442112.1, read on the forward strand.
AATTTGTATTCCGGCTTCTAGCGCCGTTTTCATAATTCGAATACATTTGAATTGGAACACATATATCCAATGTTGATTTCCGCATTGATGTACGACTGTTATCTATTATAATCCAAGTGCTAACAACTTACATTGCAGCAAAATATAATAAACGTAATCCCAGAATATATCCAATGGCAGAGGCGTCGAGTGCAGTTAAATATGAGTATACCACAGTCTCTCATCGTGCCGTGGGCACAGACACATCACACACACAGCCGCACCTGGGCGCAAACCCGTGCCCGACCCGTAAACTTGACTGACACGACAATGAAACTGTCAGCTTGCTATCAAAATACACATAATATCTTATCAATACCATATCAATAAAACACAGATATAAGCCGACGGGTGACGTACTATGGATATTTGCAAGATTACAATATTTTTGGTTGACAGTAGACATTATTGGATTCATTTTTAGGAGTTATTCATTATTAAATCGTTTTGATATATCTGTAGCTCTTGCAATGACTTTATTTTCTTCGTACAAGGGATTGCGTAATTCTCCAGGGTGAACAAGTCTGTTGGATTACCTTAGTACTTGTATAATGGGCAATCTTGCACAATATGGCCTGTATCTTGTATTGGAGCATCACATTAGCAGACCACTGAGTTAGTCCAGCCACACCGGGGGGGAAGGGATTGTTAGTAATGGGGAGGTTAGTCTCCATTACTATCAATACACTAATGTCAGGTCGACCTCCACGCGGTTTCCCCTGATTTGTTTTTGACTTTGTCACGGTGGGCTAACTAGCCTGTTTCATCTTCACCTGTCACCCCTCACTGGTGCCCCGCCAGTGTATACCGATAGTGCGGGCGGGATTACCATTCCATTATCATCCATAAAAAAAAGTCTAGCCAGACGTTTTTTAATAAGATTGGCAGCGATCGCATCCAATTCTCAACCTGTTACGGAATAACCGGGGGAAAGGGATTGTTAGTAATGGGTTCTAACAGTCCCATTGCTAGCAATATACCCTATTTTATTTTTAATGGGTGATAATGGAAAGGTGATAATGGAACGCCTGCGCTAACGGTATACGCTAGCGGGGCACTGGTGAGAAATGACAGGTGACGATGAAAGCAGGTCAGTTAGCCCATCGTGACGAATTCCACTAGATCGAAACACGGTGATTACCAGGGGGAACCACATGAAAGTCGACCTGATAGGGTGTAGTTGACAATGGGTCAGTTAGACCCCATTGTTAACAATCCCTTTCCCCCCCGCAATATACCCTATTAGGTCAACCTTCCCGTGGTTCCTCCTGGAAACCATCATGTTTAATTCTTGTTGAATTCTTCATGATGCACCAACTGGCCTGCCTTCATCCTCATCTATCACTGGTGCCCCGCCAGCGTATACTGATAGTACAGGTGAGATTACCATTCCATTTTCACCCATTAAAAGCATAAATTACAGAATGGCCATTTATTAATTTTTAGGATTTATTAAACCATGCTTAACATTAGCTGAATATAGAACAGAGGGCCTACCATGAAATGTTTTCCGAAATTTCAAAGCCAAACGAAACAGAAATTTGATGTTAAAATTACATAATATATGCCGTGTGGAAATATTAAAAATGTAAAAATATTGTTCCTTTGGATACGATGTATGACGAACGAAATGTTAAACTCCATTTATTGGTCCGATTTTGGTATAAACAAAAACACGAAACTGAGTCCGAAATTTCGGAATTTCATTTCATGGTAGACCCGCTGTTCATATATTGTATAAAAAAAAATGTCATTATCTATTCAAAACAAATAAAGTATTCTATTCTAGGATTGAATGAATACTTGAGGATTGGACGGATGGGACAGTGATTTATGGGACAGCTTAGAAATGAGATGAACTAAGATATATATGTAAGAATACAGGGTTTAAAAGACAGACAAGGTGGCAAAAACTGAAACAGTGAATTCAGACCAATATTCTGAACTGAAAACCAGTGGAAATTCTTTTCGGAACATTTCAAATTTTTCTCATGTTTTTTTTTTTTTTTTCATTTAAAATCATGTAATGTATGATATTATAAAGAAATAGTAATATTTTAAAGTGAAATAATATGAAATAGCAAAAAACAGCAACATATTATTTGTGTAATGCTGGTTATATATTATGTATTTTTCAAAATAACACAAACTACATATATTCAAAATATCTTTATCACACGCGCACACACACACACACACACACACGCGCGCGCACACACATAGTCTGTATTTTGTTTTTTTGTTAACTTTGCCTAAGTTATATACTAGAAATAAGTTTTAATGTTAAGTTTATTCTTGCACTCTATATCTTATTATTGTTATCTGTGTATTATAACACTAATTGGTTGCCTTGTATTTGTGTAGTCCATGGAGATGGGGCACTGGTGACTTGTAACACAGGTTCTTCTAAACCTACCGCAAGCACCAGTCTCTCACAAAACTGGTCTTCATTTCAAATTGTACCTCATGTTGTTACTTTATTCCACCTTTTGTGAAGAGAAAATAAACCGTTCATTCATTCATTCATTCATTCTTTATTCGTGTAGGTATATTAGAGACTTATAATATGTCAAATCTACCGTCAGTTCGGAATGTTTTTCGGTTACTCCACTACATCATTTATAGTTGCTAGATACAATATTATCACGTCGGGGTCACCAAAATGTTAGATACAATAGTAATAAATACTCCGGTTGATGCAGTAATAGTCATTTATATATTAAACAGTTTTAGTCTTACTTTAAAATAGATATATTAATAAGATTTACAACGTAACAATAAGACAGTCTTGTAGTAGTCAAGTGTAGTGTCACACAGAGGGTGTCTCAACCGAGCGATTAATATCCAATTTGCAGGGTAGTATGGTGACCGTTCCGTTGTAATAATTTACACGGCCTACCCACTACGTTTATGCCGGTCCGCCCTTGTTTTTTTTTTTATACAACTTAGAATGGCAAACAAGCTGACGGCCCACCTGATGGAAAGTGGTAACGGTCGCCTATAGACATGAGCAGTACCATGGACATAACAGAGTATACTATTTGGCCCATGATACCCCCCATGCGTTGCCATTCCTGAGGACTCAGGTGTTATTCCTCTGTACCCTGTAAATTTACGCCATATCCCACCCTTCAAACCGAAACACAGCCATGCAAACACAACTGCTTCACGGTTAAAACACGAATGGGACAGAGGTGCCCAAGCAATAGACTTTTGTACAAAGTCTCCCTCTGGTAGTGTTAACATAGTATTTACAGCATAGGCTGTAACAATCACAGTTTTCCCCCATTACAATATTTGATTATATACATACATACTACTACTATCTACTATATATAAAAACTACAGTATATACATCCTATATACTAAGTAGTTTATATTATATAATCCTATGCACTATAATTCTAAGCATGGGCAGCTTCTTAAACAAATTAAATATTTTTAAGACTAATTCTAAAGCCATGTGTTCTTGGCATAGAATGGGCCACCCCTTCCTTTCTTCTGTCCCTTTCTTGTGTTGTAAGAGGCGTCTAATGGAATTTAATGGTTGAGGAGTAGCAGCAAAGCCCCTCTTTAAAATGTCACTAAAGCCCAACTGCAGTTGCCAACTTATCTGCCTAATGTGGCATCTACTAACAAAACTTCCTAAGGGGGAGGCCTATATTCAACAATGAAAGGTTTTTTTTGTCGGATGAAAATGGTATGGTAACCCCACCTGCCCTAACGGGATATGCTGGTGGAGCACCAGTGAAGGGTGATAGATGAGAACGAAAACAGGCCAGTTAGCCTATCACGATGAATTCATCATGAAGAATTAATCATGACAGTTTCCAGGGGGAACCGCGTGGAGGTCGACCTGGTTATGTATATTGCTAACAATGGGATTTTTAGCCCCCATTACTAACAATCCCTTTCCCCCCAACAATGAAAGGTTAACAGTCGATAGGAATGAATAAATGAATAAAAACTAATTCTATAATAGCATAGTTGATATAAATCTTTAATCAAATATTCCATACAATATTTTAAATTAGTTATTCTGGCAATAATAATTACATCAACTTGGGGAATTGAACACCGTATTGAAAATTATTATATGGTCACATATAATCCGGTTACAGAGGAATTTCTGTCCGTGATCCCCTTTGCTATTTCCCAAAAGACTATGGGACAGAGTTATTCAAAGAGGAGTAAAGTTGGTAACACACATGATATTGAAGGCATTTATAGGCTAAAACAGTTCAGACTTAGTGAAGATATCACATAAAAAAACTCAATACTTGAGTTTAATCCATTTTAAGTATATAACCAATTTTATCATCATAACCCATTTATGCCTCATTTCTAGGCATCCTACAAGTGTATTTAACTTGACTGGAGCTTTGGAAAACACTCCACTGTCATTAATCCCTACTTTTTAAAATGAAATCATAATTACAAAGTTCATAAGCCATATTCAAATGGTAATTTCAACCTTAACAAAGGTGTTATTAAACTAAGGAAAGTTACTATTATATTCTTGGATTTATTTTTTAATGTGGCCAGGAGTGTTGCTGTGTGGCATGGATGCATTACAAAGTATGGACGCAAGAACAGGCGATGCTCTTGTTGGGTTATCACAGAGTAGAAATCTTCTCTCTTAATTCTGGAACGAAAAGAAATATTATTTTTAGACAGGGCGAAATTAATACAATTTATTTTCATTTTGCAAATTTCAATACCTCTATTTGTTCTACGGTCAACTGATAAAAATTAAATAGAAATAAATTCTAGTTGGTACTAAATAGAAGATATGAAGACTCAGACAGATTTATTGACTTACGTAATAAAAGACATTGTTCTAATATCTTCCAATGTTAAAAGAACTCCAGCCGAATTCCAAATATTGAAACTAAAGGAGGGCACACCATAGCTCAGATTATAAAATATAACAAATTCGGCTCTAAGCAATGTATTTTCATTCTCTCCTTCATGTGATATGAATGTATCTTTCTTTAAATAACATCTATGTATTTCTTTATCCTTACAAAATACCCAGCCATCGCATAATCTGTTAGATATTTCACAAAATTGTTTGGCAAAATAAGTAAATTCTTCCGGAGTGATAGTTGTATTAGAGTCCATTTAATATATATTAAAATTACAAACTTGATAACTTCAATCTTATTTTAGAAGCAAGCACCTAACTTTAATTCAATTCAGTTATTCAGTTTTCGTAATAATTTTAAATTCCATTTATTATTACCTGACCATACTTTGTTGTATTTTCATTCATAAATTTCGAATTTTGGCGAAATTGTTGTCACTGACGGACTGACTAACTGGACGTCAGTCTTCTATTTTTCTCAATGGCAATCATGGCAATCGGTCACCATTTTTATGATTATTTCTGCCAGTCTTATTTGTATATGAAACTCGAAACTCAATTCAAATAGGCGAGGGGACAATTCCACATTGTCCCCTCGCCTATTTATGTGACATAAACGAAAATATAATAAAGGTTGTTGCGTGAAATTTAAATGTAAGGCTAAAACAGTGCTGCAGCATGCATATTTTATCGTTACACAATTTACAATTGTATTCAGTATCAATACGTTTTATTGATTTTGAATTGAATACATTGCGATTCTTAAAGATTGAGGTGTCATACTTTCATATTTTATATTTTCTTTTTCCAGAGTAAGATTTTGTACAAAAATCGTCTGCTTGGGTACTTATGTGTCATTCGTTTTTCTCCTATAAAGTAATTGTAGGCTATGTATCGATTTGAAGGGAAAGTGTAATCACATTTTCGTTACGATTTTGTGATCGCATTACTAATCTGTTAGTACGTATTACTTTATACCTTATTCGTAGTTTTATACTAAGTCTATGATCTCATATATGTAAATTGTCATAAACAGCAAAAGGGATTTCGTCACTATCCTTAGTCTATGGTATGTTAGTCATTCATTTGTTGTCTTTAAATTTATGTCATTACTATGTCATTCTTTATGTACTAAACTATAACAAAATCAATTTTATTTATTTAAATGAATTAGTTTCAAAGTTTCAGTCACGAGTGTTTCATCTGTTTGTTTATTGATGGTTGGGTTAGTACCAATTTTTTCTATTTAGTAGCAATATGCTATCTTTTTTATTTAGTTTGTAATTGGTTAGTCTATAAATTAATGTCCGAAGAAGTTATTTGAAGTCCCGGTTCAAATTTATTAATATAATATTCATTTTTACGTGTTAATTCACAACCTAAAAGGAGACACGTTGTGATATATTCCTTTTTTTATACTACTGAGGTGGCAAACAAACGGTATATAATATTTATGAATTTGTTACCTGAGTTCATTCGGAATAAATTTTGTTTTTTTTTTTTTTTTAAATTGCTCAAGCAAATTATTATTCTTTTTTAGTATAAATAGAATAAAGTTTGGTAAGTAATAAACAACACGTGCCTTTTGTTATTTTTGCTACCACACGTCATTTTGTTTGATTATACTGTATGTATGTACAGCATGAACCCTAACAGTCCCTAATTGGAAGGACACTTAACTAGAGAGGACGAGGTCGGGAAGGGGCCCAAGGTGGGGAGGAATGTCAGATATACCTTAAAGTGAATAAGTGACTAAATTATAAAAATAGATATGTGAAATCATTATCTTCCTGCCCTTGTATATAGCATATCATTTGGGATCTGCTTATTTTATTCAAACTTGTTCAGTACTTTATGAGGTGATACAGTTCCAGATCATTTATTCATAATTTACAAAATTTTATTGTCTAGTCTCATTACAAATTTATCATATTTTATTAGTAAACATGTTGACATTTTTATGGAATTTTACATTTATGTCAGCTATTTAATTAATTATTTATAAATTTATCAAGATCAAAATTTTTGTCTATTCATATAATATTTTGGTTAAAGTATGTGTTTAAATTGAGTAACTTCTTCTGTCTAGGATAGATAGTATATCTTTTAACATTTACTTATTTTAATTGCAGCAACATGAATACACTGAAACCAAACTGGTTCTCAGAGACTTGTGACATGTGGCCAGGTGCCACCTTTTCATTTGAAGTTAAGGAATTGCTGCACGAAGAAAAGTCACCGTACCAACAGATCCATGTGTTTGACACCACGCACCTTGGCAAAGTGTTGGTCCTGGATGGAATCATACAATGCACCCAAAAAGATGAATTCTCATATCAGGTCTGATATCATTGCTTCCAATTTGTCAGTTTTTCACAATAAATAAATAAAATATTACACTATTCACCCTTAATCATAAAAATATCAAATATTTCATAAATCTAATTTAGCTATTGAAGTGTTTTCTCTTCTTATACAATAAACTCTTAATTCGAAAGAAAGTGATAAGGTTTTGCTATACATACTAAATGACACATAGATATATCTAAATATATTTTTTGTAAATACATATGTTACTAGCTAACTTGGCATACTAAATTTTTTGCTCCATACTGTTAGTTAACTGTCCACTGCTGAACATGCCTCCTCATAAGAGGTGTTTTTGCAGTAGTTGCTGTGCTTGGTAGGCAGGTTGGCGACTGCAGTTTGCCTTTTGGTTATGTTTTAAGAGGGACACTGCTGCCCGCCCCTCCACTATAAGCTTCATTAGTCACCTCTTACTGTTGTCACTACTGTCAGGTGACAGATAAAATAACCAAAGAACAGAAAATAAGCTTAGTTAAAAACTATTTAATCTTTTAAATTATTAAGTATTTTATTTAACATAATCAAGGGTTTCAAAAATCGACATGAGTGAATGTTCTGAAATAGGATTTTATAAATTAAGGTATACAAAAAAGAGACAAATATAAACATACATATGAATACAATTTTTTTGTGTGAGGTTTGGGGGGGGGGGGGCTTAACTATAGAAAGATAAGACAATAGTATGTCAAACCACTATACCACCAAGGTCATTAAAATTGTACATTTAATTTGATAATAGTGTGGTAACTGTCAACAATAGATAAGTACTGTGGACTTCACAGAATATACTGTGATATCTATAGTACTCTTCAAATATTGTCGTTTTTAAAGACTTAAATGTTATGCCTCCTTGTCCCGTAATAGTTTCTTTTTTGTCATTTTTAAGAAGTAAATATTTAAGAATATTTAAGATAAAATGTGAAGACGGAATAATGCAATATTTCAATATTACATACTGTAAGGAAAAATGGAAAACCTTGTAGGAGCCCTTTGCTAGGAGCAATACTTGAAAACATACTGTAAAATTGTAATGTAAAAGGTTTTTATGTAAATGAAAATATTCTAAATAAAGGCTAATTAATAAATCCTTATGAATATTATAAATCTCTTTTAGAGATAAATTCGCGTTTGCTAATATTGTTATTAACTTATTGTTGTTACTATATATTTTAGTGTATATATAAGGAGTTATGTTACTTTTTATTCCATTCTGAAAACATATCCCAGTCATGTGGATGAAGTCACTGGTAAAAGTTAGTGAATTATATGTTTAATTTATTTATTGTAGGAAATGATATCATTCCTGCCTCTGTGCTGCCACAAAAACCCTGAGAAGGTGCTCATAGTCGGAGGCGGCGATGGCGGCGTCGCCAGGGAGGTCGCAAAGCATCCCAAGGTCAAAGAGATCGTCCAGGTAATGTTTTAAGCAATATTTCTTTTATCTTGCTAATATTACAGCAATAACAGTTTGTTAACCGACTTCAGAAAAGAAGCTTCTCAATTAATTTTTTTTTATGTTTGTTACATGAAAAGCTGCATTTGTAATCCGATTTGGAAATCTTTTTTTTTTTATTGGATATAGATAAAAATTGGACCCGTAGATTTCTCTGTCTTCCCCATAAGTGGCATAACGTGAAGATATTATTTTTATCTCCTAATTTAGAGATCGTTTCTAAAAGTTCAATCATAATCATCCAATATATTATATTACGCTTTAATAGAGCGTTTTTCAAGTGAACTCCACAATAACAATTGTATTATAAAGTTAATCTAAATATAACACAGTATCTAATAATAAAAATTCAAATGAACTTCATGTAACTCTTGTTATCAGTGAATACGTCGAGTGACATTAAGAGATAAGGACTCCCGTTAATAATCGTACATTGTGTCGTTATGAACAATTAATGATTACATTATCTTTTAGGGCTCAGTTATTGTATAGTTTCGTATATTTTTCATGTAAGAAGTTGGTTCTTTATTTTACATTGAAACATTTTCTTCTGCAGACTCTGTTTTTTTTTTTGTATTATTTCATCATCTTCCTACCTTTACATGAATTACTGTTTGAAGTTAGCATAATATGTTTTTCTCGGCTTTTCTTCTCTATTCATAGCCATTTTCGCTTTCACTCTCTTTCTGGCTATAACATAACATATATATTTCTTTACAATCGATCGATGTTTTTAGTACTATTAATTTAAAAATATTAAAATATTAAAATATATAATATTACATTATATATAAATACATAGGTCTCACTTATATAATAATTAAAAGAGAGAATATTTTTAGTATTGTTTAAAAATATTGCTTATTACTTACATGGAGTCCAAAAGTCCCATTGTCCCTATCAGGTCGACCTCCATGGAGTTCCCCCTGAATATCATTGTGGTTAATTCTTGTTGAATTTGTCACGAACACGAACTGACCTGCATTCATCCTCACCTATCCTCTCTCACTGGTGCCCCGTTAGCGTATATCGATAGCCCATTAAAAAAATTAATTCATCACAATATTTTTTTTTTTTATAAAATTACAGGTAGAAATCGACGCAAAAGTTATAGAGGTTTCAAAGAAGTACTTACCTTTTATGGCAGTTGGTTTCGAGAGCGAAAAGCTCACACTTCACGTAGGCGACGGATTTGAGTTTCTGAAAAATCATACAGCAGAATTCGACGTGATAATCACAGACAGCAGTGACCCCATCGGGCCGGCTGTCCACCTCTTTGAAGAGAACTACTTTACGCTTATGAAAAAGGCGCTAAAACCGGGCGGTATTGTCTGCTCGCAAGCCGGTACGGTTTGGAACGATCTGGACTTAGTGACAAGTACTCTGAGGTACTGTAAGAATCAATTTGCAGTAGCGGCGTACGCATACGCCTCAGTTCCCACCTACCCATCCGGTCAGATAGGATTCGTTGTGGGTTCCTTGGATAAGGATGCAAAATTGGACACCCCGCTATTAGTGTTCTCGAGGGAGGACGAGAAAGCCATGAATTTAAGGTATTACAATAGCGAAGTACATAAAGCTGCATTTACTTTACCGACATTCGTCAAGTATCAGCTGGCCTGATTGATGTTTGTCCTTTACACTGTACTTAAGTGTGCATTTTATTATTTTGTTACAGTTCACATGAAACCCTTAGGGCGTCCAACTGTGGACATAATTGGGCTGTACATATAGATAATTTGAGAGAGTAACTAGTCAGTCTCAAACTCACTATTTACTAAACGACATTCACTTAACTTTATCTCCAAAATTAGAGAATAAAAGCACTCTAATTTGACAGACAAAATGTCATGTCATTTTCGTACATTATCTGAAACAGCAATTTACTATTATTATCATTTTCTACAAGAATGTTTTTTATTTCATTGTTTCTTAAACTCTTTGTCTCAACTTTACTGATAGAAGCACCATTAAACTTGTAGTTTATCCGAGAGAAAATCCAAATTACATGGTCAACGTTAAATGCCCCAAGGGTTTTCCAGAATCTCAAGGAACACTATCTGTGCCTTTATAATAAGATGCGATATTATATCAAATACATTCCAATTTTTAATATCTCATAGTGAGGTAATTTTATATTATTAAATAGACTGATTTTACAGGATATTACGTTGTTGAATAAAACACTGATCGTCCCCTTGCGATGTTTATAATAAATATACCAATATAGTTTTGAATCTCTCGTCCTTTATCAATTTCTGTAAGATACTTATATGTAAATGTTGATGATAGAATATACATATTGTAATGTTTTTCGTTATGCTAGTTAAAATTTATATGAAATATTTTTGACATAGGGTTTATTGAATACTACCCTCTGTTAGTAATAGATTTTATGTATAATCCAATATGTGCCTTTCGTTTAACTTCATCGCTTTTTTTTTATATTGAAATGTACAAATAAAATCATTTATAAATCGAATACGAATATTGACGAGTCTATGGTCAATTTTTTTTTTAAATATTATTTATTATATAATAAAAATATTTGCTCATTATTGTAATATGATGTAATTCCATATTTTTGTACAAGATTTATTTTTTAAGACGTTGAATCGGGAACAATAAATTTATATTTTATTATGTTTATTTTTTTTTTTTTATCAAAATTCATTTTTCAGCAATGTTATATAAAATAGTATCTCAATGTACCTGAATCGCATGCGTGCGCTGTAAAACATGCCAATCCTGACATTTGATTGCTAGTAATTAAAAGGATTCTAGTAACATTGGCTGATAGTAAAATAACAGTTATAAATTAAAATACATATTTATTTTGATGCATTACTGTCTACATTAGTGTCGTTTGCCCGTCTTTTCTCTTTGCCTTCTCGCTCGGCCTCCGTTATGGCTGAAAATATAGCGCCGCTTTGTACCTTTTTCAATATCTTTTTGTCGTGAAACGGATGTGTGTGTACCGAGATCCTGGAACGTTCAAAATGAAGTTTTTTATTAAGTAGCTTTGAGTGGCAAAGAAGCTGACGGCCCACCTGATGGAGTAACGACCGTCTAAACCAATACAGTACTGGTAGTGTTTATAGTATCGCTCACGCATGGGGAGATTGTTAGTAATAAAGATTATTTTAAGTAGATCCCATTGATAGCAATATACCCTGTTTTTTTTGATGGGTGAAAATGATATGGTAACCCCGCCTGCGTTAACGGTATACGCTGGCGGAGCACCAGTGAAGGGTGATAGATGAGAATGAAAACAGGCCAGATAGCCCATCATGATGAATTCATCAGCAATTAACCATGATAGTTTCCAGGGGGAACCGCGAGGAGATCGACCTGGTTGGGGATATTGCTAGCAATGGGATTCTCAGTCTCCATTACTAACAATCCCTTTCCCCCCAATATACCCTGTTAGGTAAATTCACTACGACAGGCGAACTGACATGACTTCATCCTCGCCTATCATACCTCACTGGTAACCCGCTAGCGAAAAGGCGATTTAAAATATATATGTATGAGCCTATGATATAATAATAATAATTTTATTTCAGACTTTTTTGGTCCATTAAATATTTATTAGTAACAGTATTCTTAAAACTAATAAATAAGTAATAAACTAATAACTAAGTAAATTTACATACACAATACACACACACACACAAACATAATATATTAAATAATGCACAATCGCTGCACAATTCCATTGGAAATTGCGCAGCAGTGATTAACTTGTCTGTCATCTTGTAGCGTGAATTAAATGTTAATACGAAAGCAGATAGGTGTAGGTACCGAGAGAAACTAGACTGACTTATTTTGATCAGATAGACCATTTTCTGTTTGAGAAATCGAAAGATATGAAAGAGCAAGAAGGATATTTGTATATGTATATATATACACACACACACACACGCATGCACGCACGCACACACACACACACATATATATATATATGTACGTATAGATTGTTATGATAACATGCCCAGGGGTGTGCCCTTTAACATTAAAATAATTAAAAATGTGTAAGTAAAAATATTTACAAAGTTTCGATCGAGAAATATAATACTCCTCTGACCAGACGTCAACTGAAGACGTTTCCTCACACACACAAATAGATCACACATCTGTGTATGGTCACACACATTTTAGTAAATTTTTAGAAGAGCGTGCCACGTTAACGTTAGACAATCTGTATGTAAGGATAGATCGTTGGGAGTTTCTTTTTTTATACAACTTAGAATGGCAAACAAGCTGGCGGCCCACCTGATGGAAAGTGGTAACCGTCGCCTATAGACATGAGCAGTACCATGGACATAACGGAGTATACTGTTTCGTCCATGATACCCCCCATGCGTTGCCATTCCTGAGGACTCAGGTATTATTCCTCTGTACCCAGTAAAATCAAGCCATATCCCACTCTTCAAACCGAAACACAGCCATGCAAACACAACTGCTTCACGGTTGAAATACGAATGGGACAGAGGTACCCAAGCAATCGACTTTTGTACAAAGTCTCCCTCTGGTAAAGGTTAGTCTTCTCTGCTAACATTGCAAGAAAATTATACTAAAGATAGTAAAGTTACCTCTGCAACACGACATCCCCCTTGGTGACGACGTGCGCGGGACACTTGACGCCGCTGACGTAGTCCACGCACCGCCACTGCCGCGTGCTGTTTCTGTTCGTGTGCTTCAGATAGTACACGAACCTGTTCAGGATCATCTGCAGCGAGCCCTGGTTGGACACCGTGTACTGCATCACGCTCATCACGTCTGTCGACCGGTTGCAATATCTATCAATCAGTTGCTCCACATCACACAAGTATAACCTTTACAAGGGACCATGGCTGTAGCTGAGGGGAAGGGGAGGGGGCATTGACAAGCAATGCCTTATCTTAAAATGTGATGTTTGTAACACATTGGATGATGTTCACCATATGACATCTGAATGTACGAAATACAAAACACAAAGGGAAGAATTGATACAGAAATATAATCTCAATAGACAGGAGATTGGTTTATTTTCAAATATACTCGCAGAGCCACATTCCGGAATGGCAAAATCTTTAATTACTATATTTTTGTATCAATAATTCCCTTTATGATAATAAACTACCGAGATATTGTGTATTATTTATTTATGTATTAAAGTTTTAAGTATGTGAGGTATTCTTTAAGATTAGGGTATGATGAGGCTGACATATCCTTATGGAATAAAAGCCTCTAAATAAAAAAGAAAAAATAAATAAATCTTAAAATGAAAGGAAAATTAGATTCGCAAATTAAATTATAGTCACTTAATTATGGCTTCTGCTGTATCAAAAAGTTTTTTTTTGTCTTAACTTGGATCTAGCTACGAAAGCAAAGCAAGGAACTTTTAAAAATGGAGTAAATTGATTGACTGATTGGAGTATATTATTTTAATAATTTTTATAATTTATTCAACTTTTTTAAAATGATAATGAAATGGCAACTCCGCTACGCTATCTATATACGCTGACGAAGCATTAGTGAAGGATAAGTGAAGATAGAAGCAGGTCAATTGGCACATCGTGGTAAATTTAACAAGAATTAACCACAATGGTTTCCAGGAGGAACCGAATGGAGGTCAATCTGATAGAGTAACAATGAGGCTACCCTCGTTCGTTAACCCCTCTAAAAACACTATCAGATTGATTTTCATGAAGTCCCCCTTGAAACCATCATGGTTAACTGAATACCATGTTAGTGAATTCATCTTCACCTATCATCACTCATTACTTTCCCATTTTCATCCCATAGACTTTTTTTTTTTACTGGCAATTTTAAATTGATGTGTAAACATGAACAATTTACTTATACATAACAAAATAACATATTTATTTCACATGTGTACTTACTATTGGTATCAAGTTTTTTAGAACCGACATCCGCTTTCTCACTGCATAATCTACTCATGGATATATTACAATCATTATTGAATTTCTCTTCTGTGTCGTCTAATCTTTCTTCCACAGTGACTTCTTCTAATTTTAATGGGCATAAACTATCGGATGCACTGGAAGAAAAAATATTATATTGGATGTTGTCCTGCAAGCATATGGCTTTAAATCGAATCTTTACATTTAGAATATATTTAATTTAGTATGAATTTAGAATAAATAAATGGATGGCTAGACTGGAAGTGATCAATCTGTATATATATATATATATATATATATATATATATATATATATATATATATATATATATATATATATATATATATATATATATATGGTTGTGCGTGGAAGAAAGTGCCTTGAAAAACGCACGGTGGAAGACCGCCACTCGTCCAGATGATTGGGATGAAACTTTAGTTTGTGGCGGGTTGTACGGTGGTGAAAATCAGGTATCAACGAACAATGACCATGATAATTAATAGAAGATGCACAGAGACGCAACATCTCTGAATCAATGGGTCAAGTCGGACAGTAAGGCGTTGAAATAAGCCGCCCGACTTTGAATGCGGTCTAACGGAAGGAGTTGGTACTGTGGCGCTCCTGCCCACAGGTGAGAACAGTATTCCATATGCGGCCTGACTTGGGCTTTAATAATATAATATAATAATAATAATATAATATAATAATAATAATATAATATAATAATAATACAATAAAAAAATCTATATTATAAACCGAAGGAAGTTCCTATGAATATAGTGTACATACTTAGAATTAGCATCCACACTTTTAGGTTCAGATATTTCAAAGTAACAAATCTCTTCATCCATTGCGTCCACAGTTGTGTTGTTTACCAGTAGCCGCTGATTTGACGGTAAATTTGGGTGCAGCTTCTAAACAAAACAAACATTTTTTTCAATATTTTATAATTGAATTACTAGTTTATATTTTGTATATTTGGAATTTGAATATATTTTATTAGTTCTTACTATTTTTATTTATCTTTATAAATAAATAAATTTATATGTGAATATTTAATAATGTACCATATCTTCAAGTCCCTTGATGTGCAGCTCCCTTCCTGCTTGTATTAGTTCGCTAAGATTCTCAATAGACACCAATACTTCTCCCGTGTAGACATATTCTAGTATTGAACTAAGTGTGGTGTATGATATTTTCTAAAACAAATATACAAATATTATTATGTGAATAATTTTATTTATGAATGCAAACAGAACTTATGGTTTGAAATTCGAATCATTGACTACGTCCAAAAAAAAAAGGTTGTTGGTATCTTAAAGCAGAAATATAACAGTTTTTATCATTTTTTATAATATTTAAAAAGTGAAGGATTTAATTCCACAATTGTGCAGCATATCAGAGTTTAATGTTGTTGTTATAAAATATGAAAATTGCATTTGTCTATTGTTGTTTGTGTGCTGTAATGCAAATAAATTATCTATCTATCTATCAAATAGTCAGTTGTTTTGTCACTAAAAAAACACTTCAAGATTCAAACATCTATAGGAGAATTCGAAATTGGAACACTTAGTACTTGTGACATTTAAGAGGTAATCTCAGGTAACTTTAGCATGCTTTAGTTAGAGAACTGAGCAATTTTCATGAATTAAGCTGTGCACATAATGTAATTGGATTATAACTTAGCGGAATCACAAATGTAACTATTATTAAGGTTTTTTTTTTTATGGTATGATCTGTTTAATGTGCCAATAAAATAAAAATAAAATAATCTGAGAATGTTATAAGTCATGTTAAAGAAATTTTAGCAAATCAAAGAGTAAGTCAATTAAACATTTATCAAATTGATATCTTCAACTCACATCTAAACACCTTCAAAAACATTTTACACTCAGCCATCAAGTCTCTTTGACATGTCTATATTTTTATGTATTTTTATTATTTGCATGTACTTAATTGTTATTTACCACATTCATATGCTTTCTTTATATAATTTATAATTTAACACTGTTTGCCGACTGCTTTAACCATGCTGTATGTACACCTGTCTGGGTCTCAAACTAGTTCAAACTATTATTTTTATATAAATGTTTATAATGTTATTGATTGTAACCTGTTGTGTATACCTTTTGATAAATAAAAAAAAAAACTTTTTGAATCTAGATAGTGACTTTTGTAACAGTTTATTGTTATTACATTCTCATGTCAGTCCACTTTATGATATTCTTGCACAACTTGTATTTAACTTACAGATTAAATTATCAATGCACATAAAATACTTACATTTAAAAAGATGACAGGATGAGTACAGCTCATAGAACCAAGGATGTCTTTTATGAATGGGCTAGCAAGAGCCATTATGACTTGATGTACTTTCACAAAGTGGCCATCTGCAGCTAGAGTCATGTCCACAAAGTCTCCATTCTGAAGTATGAAAAAAGACATAGAACATGAAGGCAGAGAACTAATAAATCTATACTCAGCATGGTGTAACTGACAAGTCACCAAAGGCATTATAAGATATTAAAAAATATATTTAACTATATATTTATTGAGTCTGATATACATTGTTGATGCCACAGTGGTTTTAGCTGGCAGCACTGTAGTATGTTAGATTTGTAGACGTAATATATCAACCTACAGGCTAGATGAAACAATGATTACATTTCTGTTACTGGCTAGTTAGATTTATGACAAATGACATTCTATATCTAATTAAAATATTGCTCTTTTTCTTTGGACAATTCAAAATCTTACTTTTTCATAAATATTTTCATAATGGAGAAAAACATGGATCCTATTTATCATTAAGTAATATGCCTTTTAATATTAGCTATACAAATATTAAAATTTTTAATATAACTATTTACTGTGACTACAAAAATTCCTTCTAATACAATAATTTTACAAACAATTAAAACATCACTACAATTTTTTTTTATAGAACTTAGAATGGCAAACCAGCTGACAGACCATAAAGTGATAACCGTCACCTATAGATATGAGCAGTAGCATGAATATAACAGAGTATACTGTTTCGCCCATGATACCCACCATGCATTGCCGTTCCTGAGGATTTCCTTCAAACTGAAACACAGCCATGCAAACACAGCTGTTTCACGGTTGAAACATGAATGGGACAGAGGTGCCCAAGCAAACGACTTTTGAACTAAATCTAATTAAAAAATATTTTTTTTTTAGCAGTAGATACTATTAAACAAATACATTGGAGTCAATTCTGAGGCATCATTTCTCTAAAGTTATCTCTTAACCTAATATTTTAATTCGATAATTTCACATAATTACTGTTTGTGCGACATAATGTAATGAAATGTTAGATATTTTAAATAATCTTTTACTATAATAATAATAATAATCTTTATTTGCTTAAACACAGTAAAGTCAAAGATGTTACAATAGTCAAAGAACATTCGTGCTTAGCTAACAAGGTGATAGCATGCAAAAATTCACAATTAACATTATTTTTTTAATCTAGATCTAGACATACTAATTTATTTATATTGGTCCTAAGAGATAACAATTTCACCACGATATCAAATTATTATTTTTAACCTAGTGGAAAGTTTAAAGAATTGTCTGTCGTGTTCATTTTTCATAGCATTTAAGACCATAAGTTAGACATCTTTACAATAGGCAACTGCTGCTGTACTTTAGTTAATACTAAACTGGAGCTAGTTAGTATGCAGACTATATCGCATACAGCATACCAGCTACATTACCTGGGATGTTCATAAGAAATGGTTGACTTGGAAAACTATCAAAAATGTACCTAATTTTACTATAATTATCACATTTGTATTCATTGTTCCAGAACACATTATATCATGAACTTAAAAATAAACAAACCTGTTGAAGTGCACTCAAGCCATTGCAAATGTTAGTCGGATATGCTTCCCATGACACTGAAAACTGAGATTGAGCCATAATTACTGTTATTTATAAATAGTCTAAGTTTTGTGTCGTTTTATAATTATTCGAATATTTAGTAGTAAATAATTCTTATTTATAAACATAAATAATTATCAAATACAACACACCCAAGCAAATAATTTCTATACTTCGAAATAGCTGTCAATTGTAAAATGTCAATGCCGATAATGGTTTGTCAAAGAATTGACTTACATACTAATACAGATTAAAAATACCTATGTAGGTAAATGAATTACTTAAGAAAGACTAAAATCATGTATATATGTAAATATATATTTGAGAGAGATAGATAAGCAGTTTATCTACACGCTATAGGCTTCTATAAAATATTGAAGGGTGTAATAAAAATCTGTATTTTCACGTTTTGGGGTGTAATTAGGTTTCAGTAAACACAATTACATAAATGTGGTACATGTGTGCTTAGATTATATAGATAAAGCAAGTCTTAAAAAAGTGTCAACTTTTAGTCAGTTAACCGTATTTTGTAATAGTCTTCTTTAAACTTAATATAAAAAAGAGCTTTTGCGCAATAAAAAGGAGCAAAAATTGTAAGATGAAAAATAGAAGTAATAAAAGAATCACTAACCCGTAAATATATAAATTTTAAGCATTAATAGTTATTCATATCTTATGAAAAAATTCGCGCCATTTTAAGTACTGCAAGTATTCGAAAAATCCCTACAGTTCAATTAAAATTCCTGAAAGGTGGAATAATAAATAAATTATAAAATCCTTCTTTAAAATTATAAATAAGAATTAAATTATTATTTGTATTTTATGCCATTTTTTTTATAATATAAATATAATATTTATGCAGGTATGAAAAACAGATATTGTCAAGTGAACGGTGTGGACTGCCGTTCGGTGAGCGTGGACTGTAGGGGCGTTGGTTCAGGCTGGAGTGAAACACAGCGATTACTATTCTGAAGCCTCCGGTACCGTCTGAAGAGAGTATTTTTTCTTCTTGTCCTATTTCTTCTCGAGTGTAGTGCGTCGCTATGCCGCTTGAAGGCGCCTATCTTTATACCCGCCCGCTCGCACGATAACATTTCCAACTCGCGTTATCTGTGTGAGCGGGACGGGGCGAGAATGAACGAGACGCGTGTCTCTTCAGATCGGTCTATAGCGTTTATTTATTTATTACAATTTACAATTTATTGTTACAATTTCTATTTCTATTTGTAGGTAATAATGACAACACACAAAGGAATACTTTATTTAACTTACACTATAGGTATCTTAAATCTATGTAAAATCTATATAAAATAACAGTATACAAGAACGATTAAACTAGGGACTTAACAACTATAAATCACGATTACATATATACAAATAATGTCGCGAACATAATCTCCCGCCGCAGCTCTCGTAGCTGGAGTTAACTCGTGTTCGCGTCGCTCGATGTCGATGTGGGCAGTATGATCAGCTTCTTAGTGGGTCGCCGTAGAATGCCCTTGTTCGTTTCGACCGCTCGGATCTCGCCGTCTGGTCAGGTTGCCAACGCCTCGCGGCCACGTGTTCAAGGTCCCATTATCAGGACCAGGTCGTCCATTTTGATGGCTCCGTGTGTAGCTCGGGGCTCCCGCCGGTGTTGCAACTCGGGTAGGTACTCCTTCACCCACCGGTTCCAGAAGCAGTCAGCTAGCCTCTGGCTGGCACGCCACTCCTTGTGTCCCGCCGCGTCGCTCTCGGTGAAGCTGCCTGGCAGTGGGACGCGCGATGGACCGCCCAATATGAAGTGATTGGGGGTTAGGGCGCTGTCGTCGTCTGCCGATGTCGACACGTGGGTTAGCGGTCGGCTGTTGAGGGTGTGCTCGACTTCGACCAGTAAGTGTGGAGGACCTCTTCCTTGGGCGCCCGTTCGTTCAACGTGGCGGCTAGTGCGGCTTCACGCTACGCACCAACCGTTCCCACGCACCTCCCATGAAGGGTGCGCTCGGGGGAATGTAGCGCCACCGGATGAAATGGACTGATGACTCTTCTTGGATGGCTTCCTCGGCTGCCTTCTTCAACTCGACGTCAGCACCTTTGAGGTTGGTGCCTTGGTCGGACCATAATTCCGTGGGACACCCTCTGCGGCTTATGAAGCGCCGCAGGGCCATTATGGCGGAGTCCGTGCTGAGGCTGCCGGCGATTTCCAGGTGGACTGCGCGCGTCGTTAAGCAGGTGAAGAGCACTCCGTACCGCTTCTGGTGAGTGCGGCCCACTGTCACGGTCATAGGCCCGAAGTAGTCTAGGCCGGTGAACGTGAACGGTCGTTGATGATGCGCCAGCCTGCTCTGTGGATGGTTGCCCGTTGACGGCTGCGCCGGTCTTGCTCTTCGTAGGCGGCATAGCTGACACCTCTTCAGTTCACTGCGGACGGCGTGTCGTAGGCGCAACACCCACAAGTGTTGTCGCACCTCGTTCGTGGTGATCTCGAAGCCGCCGTGGTGAAGTTTCCGATGCACCCATGCGATGTATAGGCGCACCCAGGCGTGGTTTCCGTCGACGATGGGGGCTCTCGTTGCTCGGCTGACAGATCGGCGGCGGCTGCTATTCTCGATCGAAGTCGCAGAATGTCGTCGTTGTCTATGACGACTGACAGCTGTATGAGTCGACTGGATGACGGCAGCTGTTTCCCATGTTTCAATGCTGCGATTTCGTCGCCGAACGCCTCTTGTTGTATCGCGCGAATCCATAGCCGTCGCGCGCGATCGAGGTAGTGTGTGTCTATGGGGATGAAACACACAGATGGACTATTGCTGTTCTTGATTTTCATCTTCGTCTTCTCTCTATCGACTTTCTTCGTGCGGGTCTAAGTGGGGTCGGCGCTCTCTTTCTTCTTGTTTCTCTTTCGGATAGCGGTACAGCGTTGACTGGTCGGTCGCAGGAGGTCGATGAACTGCAACACTCGTGCTGAACTGCGAACAAGTTTCAACCAATTAGAAAAACGTGACGGATCGGGTAATGCTATACGAGTAGACAACTGCGTCGCGTTCTGTAGCTTGTGTACGCGTTCTTCTCCCGTTTCCGCTTGACTATCGTCGCTCGTACTATCTTCACGCGGCCACTGCTCTTCGGGGAGGTACAGGAAGTCCGGCCCACGGAACCATCTATGCTGCGAGCCGAAGTCCGTCGGTGGGTCGCGTGTGGCGTCGTCTGCTACGTTGTGCCGCGTCGGTATCCATCTCCACTCGTTCGTCTTCGTTTCTTCGACGATCTCGGCGACTCTATGCGCGACGAACGGCTTGTATGCGCGAGGACCGGTGCGTAGCCATGCGAGCACGGTGCGTGAGTCCGACCAGTATACTCGGCGAGCGGGCTTGTAGGTCGTGTTCTTCGACTGCCGTGCGCGATAGGCGACACCCGAGGACGGCCGCTTGCAGCTCCAGTCGCGGTATCGTGGTCACCTTGCTGAGTGGGGCCACTCGTCCCTTTGCCGCGATCAGCGACACGTGGACCTCGCCGGTCGCGCTTACGGCCCGCCAGTACACGGCACAGGCGTACGCGTCCGAGCTGGCGTCGACGAATGTATGCAGCTCCGCTGTATCGGCCGTGGCTACCTCCGGGTAGCACCGCGGCACCTCCAGCGCGGACAGCCGTCGCACGTGGTCCATCCAGCTCCGCCAGGCGTCCGCTTCCCGTGGTTGCAGCTCGGTGTCCCAGTTGATACCGGTACGCCACGTCTCCTGCAATATCTTCTTCGCCTGTATGGTGATGGGAGTGGCGAGGCCCAGTGGATCGAACAGCGACATGATTGCTCGTAGCGCTTCCCTCTTCGTCGGCGTCTGTTCCCCGCTAGCTATCTGTGGCGGAAGCTTGTGTCCGTTGAAGTTGAAGCCTAAGGTGTCTTCAGAAGGTCGCCATACCATCCCCAGTATCTTCTGCGTCTTGTACCACGCTGTCCCCGCCGGTGTCGGAGAACGCGGCGCGCACTTGATGCGAGTTCGACGCCCACCGTTGGAGATAGTAGTTGGCTCGACCGTGGATCTGTGCGACCTGTCTTGAGACGCGTACGGCTTGCTCTTCCGTGTCGAAGCTGGCGAGGTAGTCGTCGACGTAGTGGTTCATGACCACCGCCGTTGCTGCCTCCGGGAACTCTTCCTTGTACTGTTCTGCGTTCTTGTTCTTGACGTAGATCGCTGTACACGGTGACGATGTTGCGCCGAATATGACACTCTTCATCCTATATTCCACAGGTGGACCCTCTCGTCGATCTCCTCGCCACAGGAACCGTTGCATGTCCCTATCTTCTTCCCGTATGGTGACCCGCATGAACATGTCCTTTATGTCCGCCGTGACCGCCACCCGTCGTTGCCGGAACCGCATGAGGACCCCCGGTAGCGATTGAAGTAAGTCGGGGCCCGGCAGCAGCATGTCGTTCAAACTGATGCCCTTCGTCTTGGCTGCTGCGTCGTGCACGATCCGCAGTTTCCCCGGTTTCTGCGGGTTGATGACGGCGAAGTGTTACCACACCCGTTGGGAACTCCGTGGCGGGGCGACTTCGGCATACCCGTTCTTAAGCGTGTCCATTTGTTTACCTCTTCTTAATTTCTTCATTCTTGTCGAGTTTCCTTTCGACCAGTTGGAGACGTCGCATTGCCGATTCGTAGTTGTCCGGCGGCACAGGGTCGTCCTTCTTCCATAATAACCCCGTCTCGTATCCTCCCGCCGGTAACGGACGAGTTTTCTCTTCTAAAATGCGTAGGGCGCGACGTTCCTCTTCGTTGTAGGACCTCTTCGGTGCGATCCCCAGCGATTCGAGCGCGAAATGTTGCTTCATCATTTCTTCCATCGATTGTTCCTCTTCATGTGTCGTATATATGGCTGATTCTGTATCTGTCTTGTCCTGCCGCGACTCGTTGCAGTACCCATCCCAGATCGGTGAGTGATGCGACCGGCTGCGTGTCGGATCCTCTTCTAACTTCGTGGGCCAGCAGTAGGTGCCAGTTGTCTTGCCCCAACAATTTTCGTAGACCAACTCCCTCTCTATGTCTTGTAGATGTGGTATCCTTGATGACGCTGCGCGGCACCGACTGCGGTGATAACTGCAGTCTGTCCATCGTCCGTGCCCCCACTGTGTATTCTTGTGAATTCCGCCCGCGGATCTTGAAGTGAACACGCGTCGATTGAGCTGCGTTGATCCGTGCCCCGGCCACACCTTCCATGTAGAATGGTGCGGGGGGACCCGTAGCACCGATTCGCTCCGCCACCGTCGTCTCGATGATGGTGCAAGACCCGTTAGCAGGTGTCGCACGACGTGGGACCGGTGACTCGTATCGGCAGGATCTTCAAAAGCGATCTTGTCGTTTTCTTGCCGATCTCTGACGGACTTGTCCTCGACACGTGTGTTGTTACTTCATTCTTGTTGTTGGTTGAACGTGAGCTCCACATCTCTTGCTTTGCAGGCGTAATCTTCTTACTTTGAGGCAGCGGAAACACAGCCTATGAGTCTTTTAATGTTTCTGCTTCCTTCATCGTCTTGAGTTTTGGACTCTCGTCGATAAGCACGGTGGTGAAGCGGGTTTTGCGTCGTGTATGTCTTCGCCGTCTTCCTAGGAGCGGACTCCCGCCGGTCTTCGGACGGTATCTCCTTATTACATCGTGCGGCGGTCCTTTGCAGGAACTGAGAGAGTGTTATGAGACGGTTGTCCCTCCGGTTGGTCGTTGGCGAAATCGTAGTACTTGAAGCGTAGCTACCGATATGACGTAAATTTCTTTTGTAGAGGTAGTGACTCTTGAACCTAAAAACGTTCTGCACCTTGCTTGCGAATGACGTCTCTTAGTTGTCTGACGAAAATTGACAACAATAGAGTGCCTATTTCTTCATCACTTCTTCTGCGGTCGTAGACCCGATGATTATTGCCGCGTCCTTTGCCCCCTTCAAACTTCTGCGCAGTCTTGCTAGGTTCTCCTGTTCTGTGTGTTGACTTGCGCTTTCTTCATAGCCATCTTCCATGGTAAAAAAATAATACTCTTGAAATAAGCGGCCATCTGCATGGCGAAAAACTCATTGCAATCGAACCTTCAGCATCTTTCTTCATCGACTGCATCGCTGCTGCTATCGTAGGCAATGCGGGTCAACGTGGCGTGCGTGGTCCTGGTGAAGTGCGTCGCTGCTCGGCTGTGGCGGCGGCGCTTATTCAATCGATGGGACGAACCCCTGACGCTTGCCTGTATCTCTTTGCGGCTCCATCGTGAGTGCCAGCGTGCTTTGAACCCAATCTGACGTTCGTTCTCTTCTGACGGTAGCGTCGTCGTCTTCTACTTCCTCGTCGTCCTCTGATTCGGCTTCCATGTTAAAAATAAAGCTCCTCCCGTGCCTTGGCCAGAGCCTTCTTCTTCTGCGAGGCCGTGGTGCGAATCTTTGTCTCCTCTGTCGTTCCTATGGCTTCGGTAGTCTCCGTGGCTCCTGTGGTCGTCGTATCGCCGGACTCGTAGTCGATGTGGTGGCGGCGGTAGACTACGTGGCAGCGACAGATGACATCTGACAAAATAAACGGATGGAAAAGCGTTTTATGGCGGCGGACGTGTGGTTGAGGACTTTTGTTGCGACGATATGTTTCTCGTAGTCGGCATTTCAACATACGAATGGTCTTCCTCCATACTTTTGATGTACCAACGGTGTTCCTAATCCGGCTCGAAGGACCACGATGAACGGTGTGGACTGCCGTTCGGTGAGCGTTGTTAATGAAACACAGCGATTACTATTCTGAAGCCTCCGGTACCGTCTGAAGAGAATTTTTTCTTCTTGTCCTATTTCTTCTCGAGTGTAGTGCGTCGCTGATATAATTGTATCATTCAAAATCCACTTTACCTTTAAGGCTGCCGCCTTATTTCTTGTTAAGTATAAATATTATTTCAAATGTGGGGGAAGAAAGAGCATTATATACTGTGTGTCGACCGTGCAGGGCCGGTTTTTGCTTTGTGCTTTTCGCAGGAGATCTCGCTAATGCGCGTGTCGCACGTGGGCGCGCGTGGAGGAAGTCCGCCCGGCTGAACATTGTACGTGCCAGCCGGCGGACGAACTCTTCCACCGAGGGGACCGCGAATCTGCAATTACGTCGTTACGTACGTAACGACCCGCGTCTGCGCACATACGCAGAACGCAGTTCTGTTGCGCCTCGCTGTGCGTCGGATATTCAGCATACGTCAGTTGCGAACGAATATAAGTCTTGTATATGCCTATCTTCGTTCGCAGCAGTCACCGGTAATGGCCCGCGCGGTCCTGGTCTGTGTGACCGCGCGGTTAATCTGTGCTGTCATATGCAGCGACCGGTCGATCTCTCTAGGTAAATCCATAAACAAAGTTGGAGAGGCGGCGGAATTACAGACCGTTTTCCCCACATTAACACTTATCGAGATGGCGCTGTTTTTGTTTGATTGGTCGACGACAAAGTTGTCGTCGGCAAATAAAACGACATCGCTCTCTCCCTCGAGGAGCTCATCCCTCAAGGTGGGAATGTCGTCCGTGTACGTCGCGTATAGCGCTGGGGAAATGCAGCATTTCGGTTCCGGCGGCGATTGGGTCCTGAGTCCATCTCTTCCGAAACATAAAAGTTTCATGTCGATTATAAGCTTGCGGCGTGCTGTGCATCAACATTGTTAGGCCGTGCAACGCGGTCGATTTTATATCGAAAAACACCGACTACGCGTCGACCTGCTCGACGGCCATATGATGCAGCACGCGCGCAAGTTGACGTGGTTGAAGATATACGATTTGAAATACAGCCGGCGGAGCAGCGCGCGCTCAAATACTATTATTTGTCTATTTTTTAATGATGACGAGATTTGATGGAAAGATTACCGTTGTAGAGCTTAGTAATAAATACTAAAGCTCTACGGGGCAGCTGGGCGAGTGCAGGCGTGGGTACTTTTTGATGTTACCGCCGGGCAACATTTTTATTAAGTCCGGAAACGGTGTGAAACTCGCCCACGCGACGTACAACGCGCTCATGGTGCTCGACATCATCTGGGTGCGTCGGCATGCGGAACAATTTATTGGGATTTCTGCCCGGTCCTGCGTAACAACATCTGCCCGTTTCATCGAACAACGGACAGACGGGGGGTCGTGCCTTAGTGAGCTGTAGAAGGGCGTACAGGGTGAAGTGTTCACCCACAGTTACTGACGAGTCGATATTTCCGCAGAGACAGTTATTGTTTTTGTGCTTTTGCGCGAAATATTTCATTCGAAAAACGTTATTTAATACTTTGTGGCCGATTATTAATTTAGTATATCGATAATCAGGCGTGGAAAAGTCGCCGTAAAATGGATGCTAATTTGAGAGATCAAGATCTTCGTATAAAACAGTTACAAATAAAAGAAAATCTATGTCCAGAACGTCTGGATAGTGTCTACGATTCGTGGGAATGTGTGTTTTATACTTCGTAGCCGTGACTGTCTGCGTCACGGAGGAGTATAATAAACATGTCAAAGTCGGGTGTTTGGCTTAGATCGCCCGTGTGTCCTACCGTCCAGTAGACATTTATCTGACCGGGGGGCGATAATATTTAGTTCCGCGCCGTCGATGTTAAAATCCTATGGAGCGCATGACGCGGAAAAAATGTGTACGATGTCGCGGCGGACCAGTACAGCGGTGCCACGGTATACCGTACCGGCCGGGGACCGCTCGTCTCTGTACACAATATATTGGGCACCCGCAACGTCTCCTTGGGAGTGAGACCCTTGGTCTCCAGATGATATGCACATCCTGGGTTTGAGCAAGGAGACGGAGGCCTTGTACCTTATCCTTTATCCCCCGGAAAAAACGCGGAGAGATAAACTGGTAAAATCCGGCGAGAAATTTATGTCCTCACCGCAAGACGACGTGGTGGCAGCAACGGACGGCGTGGCAGCGACGGACACGTTCCGGCGGCCGTAGTCGACGTAAACGTTGTGGCTTCGGTGACGGCGACTTTTTGTTGCGACGACTTCATGTTTCTCGTAGTCGGCATTTCAGCGATCCGGCTTCAGAATGGTCTTCCTCCAGCGATCCGGCTTCTTGATGTACCAACGGTGTTCCTCCAGCAATCCGGCTCGAAGGACCACGATGAACGGTGTGGACTGCCGTTCGGTGAGCGTGGACTGTAGGGGCGTTGGCTGGAGTCGATTACTAGAAGCCTCCGGTACCGTCTGAAGAGAAATATATCGCTGCCCGGATGTGCCGCTTGACGGGAGGCGGCCTATCTTTATACCCGCCCGCTCGCACGATAAATTTTAAAGTATCTGTGTGAGCGGGACGGGGCGAGAATGAACGAGACGCGTGTCTCTTCAGATCGGTACTATAGCGTTTATTTATTTATTACAATTTACAATTTATTGTTACATTTCTATTTCTATTTGTAGGTAATAATGACAACACACAAATTACTTTATTTAACTTATATATAGATTTCTTAAATCTATGTAAAATCTATATAAAATAACAGTATACAAGAACGATTAAACTAGGGACTTAACAACTATAAATCACGATTACATATATACAAATAATGTCGCGAACATCAAGTGACAAACTTTTATATTTAAAATAAAGGTTTGGTATCTGAATTTAAAAAAATAGCCGCCATTTTGTTTAAAATAATAAAAATGTTTATTTTGATAAGAATTAACAAAACATCATTAAGGATTTAAACTTAACTTAAAATATAATTCAATACTTTTAATATTTAGGTAATTTAATTACAATTGATTAACTCATATTTTTCATTTTCATACGTAGGTATTTACAAAAACTTGCGTAAAATTAAAAGGACTTGCATTTTAATTAATTCAACACCAGTATGTATTTTAAGTCTATAATGATTCTAAGATATTCGTAATAAACGAACGCGGTTAAGTAAAAAAAAAATATCAAATGGCCACCATTTTTAGTGACAATATCCGTCAATATTTAAAATATACTTGGATCCACAAATAGCTATTTCAACCTTTACTTCAAAATTTTATTAATTTTGATTGCAATATGAAAGTATTATGATGTTTTATCTACCGCATTTTTATTCTTTATCTACGCATTATTCTTAATTAATAATATAATTAAATATACAAACAAAGTTAAATATAATAAAGGATTATTTAATACTAATATTTTAAGTCATGACATTCCACTATTTACTTTAATCAGAAGTAATAATTTTCAATCTGGCAACACTAAAGACGACCCGCTTTTTTCAAAGCATTTATATAGACCAAAGCTGTGTATAATCTAAACATGTGTGGTATTCCTTGCCAAATACATGCTTACAGGAATTAAAATAGGCTTTTAAATAGTACAGATAACTGTTTAACTATAAGTTTATTACAAAGCAGTTAGCGATAACATAGGACTGTTTAGGTGGTGGTTGTAGCTGCCACTCGGCTGCTATTAAAAGACGTTGACTTATAATAAATATTGTATATTTACACAATTATATTTTCTTAGGTTTTGGTATCAAAGAAACGGCAATATTTTATTGGTAAAAAAAAATATATTATTATGATGTAGGTAGTCATCGTCCTTTATCTATATTGATATTTTACATTTAGTGTAGTTTTAGAAAACAACATTTTCACAGAATGTCTGCCTGGATTTACTAGATCAGGGGAATTTCTATTTTGTTTTAGATGATTGACTAGTTTATTTGTGACTTCCGTCATGAGTTTAAAAATTTTTGTCAAAATTTCTGAATACATTAATCTCACAGCCCGCATCATTGTTTGTAATAGTTAAATAACTCCATTTGTTCATTGCACTTTTCTTTCAGAGAATTAAAGTTATACATATCTGTCACGCCTGTCTCCCATTAGGGTAGGCAGAAACAATAGAACGCCAAATGCTTCGATTCAAAGAAACCTCTTTCGCTTCTTCATCATTCATCAATCTTTTCATACACGCTCGCCGGTTACGGGCACTTTTAATTAAAAGTTATTTATCTAGCAATTTTATTGTTTTGGGTAAAAATAATATTTCCCGCCCTTTTTAGCGGTACGCTGCTCTCAATTTTGTCGCTGCTCATATTTGCGTTCTAAATTCAAATTTAAATCCTCTTTATTCAAATAGACTTGTTTACAAATGCAGGGTTCGGAAAGTTGCTATCTGTTGAGAAGAGCCCGCAGGAAACTCAACAATTGCTCTTTTGAATCTGTTGACATGTCTAAATTTACATGGTCGTTAAAAGATCGTACGTGATCAACTAACACCATGCACATTTGTCATTTAGGTAATTGTTTAGTGTATAATAGATTTCGTTTCATAAGTGTTTTTTTAATAACAGTTTTAAATTTATTAAAAGGCAGATCCAAAATATCCTTCGGTATCATATTATAACATTTAATGCCCATTCCCATAAAAGACCTATTAACTTTTTCTAAACGATACTTCGGTACAGCAAGTTTGTATTTGTATCTAGTGTTAATATTATTAAGATCGCTGTTTCTAAGAAATAGTTGAAGATTCCTGCGTATATATAAAATGTTTGTGTACATGTATTGTGAAGCTACGATGAGAATATTTGCTTCTTCAAATTTCTCTTTTATTTATTCACGACTTCCCATAGAATAAATTGCGTGAACAGCAAGTTTTAATAATACAAATATGCTTTAGATGTCGGCTGCTTTACCCCATAATAATATTCCATAGAATATTAGTATACTGTTTAACCCTGCGTACAGCGTACCCTGTAGAACTTCATGTAGTTGCAAGGCTTTGAATGCGAGGCTCCCACTGCGTTTTACCATCAACAGTGACTCCAAGAAAGACAGTAGAATCTATAAATTAAGAGGGTCGTTACTTAATTTTACAGTAAAATTGGAATTATGATTTTTAGACAGAAAAACATTTAAGCATTTTGTTTTTAGGCATTTACCCGACTTGCTTTCTCTAACATCTTGTAAACTATTCAGATGCCGAATTTTCATCCATCTCTGTAGATTTTGTGTCGCCGCCATGTTTATTTTTCTTTATATCTTCTCCTTTTTTTACCGCTTCTGGCATAGCAGTGAATACAGCTCCACTGCGCACCTTTTTTAGAATTCTCGTGTCGTGAAACGGATGTATATGTGCTGCCGACCTGAAAATAAATAAAGAAATAAAATAAATAAGAAATTCATAAAAGTTTTTTTTTTGTAAATTAGTCTGTTATTATACAGTCTGTGACATTTGTTTAATCTATATTGTCTTTGATTCAGAAAAACTTGTCTTTCTCTCTGGTTTGGCTGATGGCTTTCGCCAAAGTCACAATAAATGAAAAAAAAAAAAATGTCTCTGGTTTTGTAAAATATGAAGTGAATACGTGTATTATTAGAAAATTGGCGATTATTAAACGAATAAATATTTATTTGGTGTTTAATATAACAAACCCACTGCACAAAACGCAATTAATACAAATTCTATCATGGTCGATGATTATTGAATATAACAGAAATAATTAATTGTAGCAACTTCTGATAAAACTCCCCTTTTGGGGAAGGCTTATGTCCAGCTGTGGACAGTTAACGGTTAAAATAATAATTATTATTATTACAGTTTACCTTTGGATAACAACGTTGTCTTTGGTGGTGATGGAGGCGGGGCAGCGTTTGCGGACGTAGTCGACGCAGCGCCACAGGCGGCGCGAGGACCGCGTCTTGGAGCGCATGTAGTATATGAATCGGTTCACTATGAGTTGTAACGAGCCCTGGTTGGACAGCGTGTACTGTAGCGTCACACCCTCTATAACAAGGCAAATATTTATCAATATCTCGTCTTTGTCCCACTGTTTGGTGTTTGAGCAGTGTTTTTTTTAAAAACTGCTTTAGTAACTATGTTTTTAAACTATAATAGCAGTGGTGCAGTTATGAAATCATTATACCTTACTTTATTATGTTTTTTTTAACCATACAATCTTATAATCTTAAAAGGTTGTCGAGTTTAAAGTTTTGAGGATTTTGTATTTTTAAAAGGACACAATAGAATGTTACTACAGTTGAAAATAGACAAGTAGAATACAAATGTCAGCTATGCCACTGTGACCAAGAATATGGTACGCCAAGAATGGCTTATTCAAAGATTTACATTGTGATTACATTCACATTTATACTGATGCATTTTCGATACTATCCACTAGATGTTTTAACTCTTCTTTGCATAATAATGGAAATTTCCATCATAACATTGAATGTCCAAAAATTATATAAAAGAACAAGTGCACTTTAAGTTGATCGTGTCTGGATACATTTTTAATGTCCATTGCAGAAAAAAAAAACAGCTGTCAAATTTATTTTTTAACCATTTTTCCTTTAATTTTGAACATGAATTATATTACTTTGACTTATTTTACCAATAAAATAAATCATGCAAAGAAAGGTTAATGTCCAGTACAAAAATTAATGGTAAAAATTCCAACAACTGCTTCAATTTACCTTTATCACTGATCAATTTTTCATTCCTTATTTTATGAGTAGATTCTCTGATGTCACTTTCTTCCAAAATATTGCCTGGTACAGAATTTGATGGTACAATTTCCTTTTCATTTTCCGAATGAAATATATCATCTTGCAGAATTCTGAAATTTACATATAAATACAATAATACAATATATAATTTGTATTTATTTATTTAAGAGCATATTTTACAGTTTTATGACAGATTTATTAACAGAGTTATGACAATAGTAAACAATTCAGATAAGAATGACAACCTTTAAATATAAAAAGTTTTAGGAATTATTAACTTAATTATGATAGACAAGAGAGAGAAAGAACGTACTGCGTTCTATCTCTTGTCGTCGCATTCTATCAGTGTAGTCTACGGTCGCAACATTTAATGTTTCGACTATGATGCAAAAATCTGTAGGAAAAATGAGTGGGAAATATCTTTTTTAACAATTGTCTTCAAATAAAACAATGTATGTTTACTTAAGGCAGCTAAAGTAAAACGTTATGTCTTTATATTACGTGTACCATTAATGGACAGTGGTTTTCAAACTAAAATAGTAATTAGTAAGTGTTCCACAATCACATCAAATGCCTGATGCTCAAGCTAGGATATCCTGTATGATGAGGGACTGGGTTTTTTAAAAAAAGTTTGTTTTTCTAAATTCCTATTAGGAATTGAATCTGGAACTGTATTTATGCAACATATTTAACAGAGGGAGACTTTGTACAAAAGTCGTTTGCTTGAGCATCTCTGTCCCATTTGTGTTTCTACTGTGAAGCAGTTGTGTTTGCATAGCTGTGTTTCGGTTTGAAGGGTGGGATATGGCAGTGAATTTACAGAGTATAGAGGAATAACATCTGAGTCCTCATGAATGGCAATGCATGGGGGGGGGGTATCATGGGCGAAACAGTATACTTCATTTTCTAGTTATGTCCATGGTTCTGCTCATGTCTATAGGCGACGGTTACCACTTTCCATCAGGTGGGCCGTTAGCTTGTTTGCCATTCTAAGTTGCATAAAAAAAAGCGACATGCCCACCACTGTGCTACAGAGATTGTTACATAAACAGTTATTTTTTTATTTATTCATTAAAAATAATTATAACATTATAGCACAAGCCAAATCAATGTTATAAATCTAGTGTGCTAACATAAAAAGTTATAAGAAATGTATTTAACTCGATTCTAGATAATTCTGAGCCACTGTGAATGTGAATGTGAATATCATCAATCTCTTATTTGGGCCGTTGTGCGTATGAGTCGTGGCTAGTACAGCCAACCTAGCTCCGCCCAGAAGCGCAGAAGCTTCCTGGGTTCTTCACAGGTTTCTGAGTCGCTATAGTAGCAAGAAATAAAAATTACTTACTCAGTATCACTCATAGCATCGTCTATACTACCATTTGATTTGGTTGCATGTGGAGGACTCACTGTCGTATGTGAAGTATTTACAGACACATGTGGAAGGACCAGGGATGTGTTTATAATATTTCCCACATTCTGTAACATAATAACATATTGTTATTCAACTTTGAATGTTAAATGAGTTGAGAGTCAAGTAATTGTCACCTACAGATATAAACAACGTTAGGGATTGTACCACAGAATATGATGATGGCACCCCTCGTGCAATGCTGTTTATTTAAACATGGCAACATCTTATAGTATTCCAGTCAGCTATTAACATACTCTAATATATAACATCTTCCTAAAATAACCAAAGAATATATAGTAAAATTCATACGTCTGTACTCAAATGAAGAAGTAAACAGACAAGAAACACATTTTTTTTTATACAACGTAGAATGGCATACAAGCTGACAGCCCACCTGATGGAAAATGGTAACCGTCGCCTATAGACATGAGCAGTACCATGGACATAACAGAGTATACTGTTTCGCCCATGATACCCCCCATGCGTTGCCATAATTTACTTGGACATGGAATTGTATACAATATAGTGTAATATATATTTTTTTTCACTGTACATTATGTCTATTGTTGTTTGTGTGCTGTAAGTAATGCAAATAAATTATCTATCTATCTATATGATGAATTAATCCAAAAATAATTTATATATTCGAACATCTGCTTTGCAAATAAATTAAAGCCAACATACCATATCTTCAAGACCCTTTATCCTCAACGCCTGGCCCGCCTCCACCAGACTGTTGATGTCTTCTTGTGCTACAACCACCTCCCCCGTGTAGACATACTCCAGGATGTTGCACAGCGTCTTGTATGATATTTTCTGAATAATTACAATATTTATAATTCATGAATTCAATTTAAAGACCAACAGTATTTTTGAGTTATTATAAATTATACATTTTGACTTTAGGCATACTATCACCAAAACAGTTAGATATTCATTAAGATTATTATCAATATTTAAAACTTGAATTTATTGGCGTGAATTTACTGGGTGTTATTCCTCTGTGAATAACACCTGAGTCCTCAGGAATGGCAACGCATGGGGGGTGTCATGGGCGAAACAGTATACTCTGTTATGTCCATGGTACTGCTCATGTCTATAGGCGACGGTTACCACTTTCTATCAGGTGGACCGTCAGCTTGTTTGCCATTCTAAGTTGTATAAAAAAAAAACTGCAATAGATAAAAATGTTTCTGTATAAACTGTTCAAAATGTAACTTCATTGTTTTGAATGCTACAACATAATTACTCATACATTCAAAAATACAACAGGATGTGGACAGTCAATCGATGTAATGAGCGCCTTGAGGTATGGACTGGCGAGGGCCAGCACCAGCTGATGCACCCTCACATGGTGCCCATCCGCTGCTAGAGTCATATCCACAAACTCTCCATTCTGAAATGCAGATCAAGAATAAAAATTGGCTTTGTTTGCTTTGTTAAATTATTGATAATATTAAATAACAAAAAGGAATCATATTTAATTGAGTAATAAATAATATTTTATCATCATGATATACCTGTTAACATCTCACTATTGGATGTACCTACTGCCCAATATAATAGCAAAAGGATATTAACACGTTCATGCTGGGGCCAACTTTAATGTTTTGTGGTGGTACGCGCCGCCAGAATAGCCAGATAAGACAAACTAGTGCGTATCACCCGTGGTACGTATTGTCCAATGAGAAAGTCTAGCGCGGGCCACCAGTGGCCGGCGTGAACGTGTTAATTAACTATTAATAAGTTAACCAGGAAGCTTAGTATAGATTTCTA
This sequence comes from Galleria mellonella, assembly GCF_026898425.1. NCBI lineage: Eukaryota > Metazoa > Arthropoda > Insecta > Lepidoptera > Pyralidae > Galleria > Galleria mellonella. Next base: position 4,702,094 of record NW_026442112.1, read on the forward strand.
TTTTGAGGTTTCATTTTTTTCCATAGATTTGTTGTAGCAGACTCTCCTAATCGCTTCTTACATTCTCCTGGGGATGAAAAAGAGTACTAACTCTTACTTCATCATCCATCATCACACTGAAGGATAATATTTGGAACATAATCTACAGCAACAGTAGTGCTAAATGAATGAGAGCTAAATAAGCTATAAAGTCAGCCCTTTGGATCACTCACTTTTCTAAAAGTGGTTCAATGCTAATATTATAAAGGACAAAATCTGTGTAAAATTTTATTATACTTTGTCTTATCTTTTAAGTTGGAGTTTTAGAGAGGGTGACAATATTTGAAAACTCATTCCATAAAGGACACTGTATATGCTATAATAATAATAATCAATCTCTTTATTTTCAGGTATATACCCATAGTTTACAATTACATTATTAATTGAATGAAAGTATTTTTATTTATTTCATACAAAAACAATAAAGAGGTTGTATTGCTTAAAATATTATTTGTAAATACTAGTAAATAGTAATATTTATTGTAAATACTTCACTATATTCAGTAAATGTGATAATATAATATTTTTTTAAGTTGAGCACTTTTTCATATTGAGGTTAACTCACTTGTTGCAGTGATCCTAATCCAGTGCAGAAATTCTTCTGATACGCATCCCACGATAAGGTAAATTTTGTTAGTGTCATATTAGATAATTAATATTTATTTAACATGAAAATGAGACGAAGAAAAATACATGAAAATATTGTTGTTGTTGTGAAACTGTTGTAAACAAAGCTTTTTTTTTTTATTAATCGTTTTACGGCTCTGGGTACTTAGTAAAAAGCAGTATTGCCAATATAGTTTAAGGTGTTGGGTTCTATCGAATTTAAAAATGAAATATTTTAATCTGTCATTTAATTTACTTTATTTATTATTTTAACACTTATTAAATAGAGTATAGAATTCTGGATTATATAATCCTAGCTTTTACCCGCGACTTCGTCTACGTAGACAAAGTATGCCAAATGTCTTCATCATCAATATCTTCATCCCATACCATATAATAAAAACGTATCTGCAACATGTTTTTTTTAGTAGCGGAAAATTCCGTTCCTGAACCTAGGGTGGCCGATTGGTAATTTTAGGATGGACACGGAATATAAATGGCCAATATGAGGGGTGGTTGAAGATGAAAGGAAATCAGTATTGTAACTATTTCACCAAAAATTGACCACAATGATTTCTATTGTTAGGCTAGGCCTGATTTCATCCCATCTATCATCCGTTACTGGTATCCAACCATTATGAATAATAGCAAAAATAAAAATCGATTTTTATATTAAAAAATAAACAGTATCAAAATCATTGTTTGTTGTTAGCGACATGAACATAAGTTTTAAAAATAATATAGATGTAATTTTTAGGCACCCCAACTCCACTGCGAAATGCCAACGATAATGAATTAAAGGTTGTAATTTTTTAGGGTTGTAAGAAAAAGTTCTATTGTGAAACAATAATATTTATACAGAAAAAAAAAAACATTAGGGAGTATCTATGTTGGACATGGATTTTTTAGACGGAGTTTCTTCCGCGCTCGATGGCGTTTCGTTGCTGGGTGGTTTATTTTTCTTAATGTCATCTCCTTTTTTCTCTGCGTCCGGTATAGCAGTGTAAACAGCGCCGTTACGTATTTTTTTTAATATTTTTGTATCGTGAAACGGATGTATATGTGCTGACGACCTGTAACAAGTCAAAATTAAGAAAAAAATTTTTTTATATGTTTATTATATGATACAATAATACAAGTAAAATATAGTTTGATTTGTATAAGTAACAAGTTTTTACCCGCGGCTTCGTCCGCGTGACAGGAACTAGTTGACTAGCTGGCATGAAAAGTAGTTTATCTACAATATGTGATGCAGAACGACTTCTCCATTGCATATTAAAAAAAATATTCATATGATTTTTTCCTACTTATGCATGTTTTTTTTTCAAGAGACGGACATTGGTTAATCTATATATGTTTATGGGACAATGACGAAGACGCGAATAGAAACTAGTGATATTCAAGATAAAATGGTTATTGTTAGTATTTTTTAAGGTAACATTCTACCAGTGAAATTGAATATTTTTTCCAAATGAACATGGATTAATAGTTTATATGCGGAACTCATTTTCTAATTTTTAAGTCATGACATTCTATCCTAAAATCATTATTACGTGTTCATCGCATGATCAGATTCGTTGTAAAGCATGGCATAAATGACTGATTAATTTCATACTATGTATTCTCTAATGTTTTTTTTATTTAAGCAACTTACTTTAGGGTTGGCAACGAGCGCGTAATACCACTAACACTTACAGGTGTTCATAGGTTACGGTAACCACTTACCATCAGGTGGGCCGTATGCTTGTTTGCCACCTCAGTGGTATAAAAAAAGTATGGTAAACAAGCAAGCGTAACAAGTGCAACCAACCGCTGCACAACAACGTTGTCCTTGGTGATGACAGAGGCGGGGCAGCGCAGCATGTTGTAGTCGACGCAGCGCCAGCGCCTGGTGGTGGAGCCGCCGCGGCTGCCGCGCCGCCCGATATAGCGTAGGCAGTACATGAACCGGTTCAGGATTAGCTGCAACGAGCCCTGCACCGACAGCGTGTACAGCAGCGCGCCGCAGTTAACGTCTGCAACCAGATAAATAAACAGTTAATTTTAAACTTTTGCTTGTTTACGCAATTTTTATCCTCAATTTCCTATATTAGGTTATTGACCCAATTTACACCTACTAGTTTATTAATTTGAAATTTCGACAGGTCCATTTTGAAGATTGGTATTAGCCCATCAAAACACCATACGAAGCAGAGGTGGGTTGCTTCTACTTGATATTTTACCATACTGTTATTGAATAGAGAACAAGGTGTGATCATCATTGTAGGCTACCAAGTGTTTACTTCCTAATAAGGCATATTGTTAGCAATGGGGCTGTCGAACTCCATCGCTAACAATCCCTTCCTCCCCCCCCCCCCCCCTGAAAGGGGTAAATAGGTTAACTTAGTGTAGATTGAAATATAAATTTACCTTTACTTATTTGTGATTCTACTTTATTTCTTTTTTTGGTAGGCTCTGTAAAGATGTCTTTCTTATTTTTTTCTGGTTTCAGTGGTACTGTATCTGTTGATTCTATTGTTATATATTCATCATCCATATGATCATCATCAATTGTATCCTCATGTATAATTCTGAAAATTATATAAATAAGAATAATATATTCTATTTTTTTATACTTTTTTTCAATATTAATAAATGCCTAACACCATAGTCTGCAGGAATGACATACATGGAGAATTCCTTTGTTGTTGTGGGCAGTGCATTGAGCATTTTGTGATGTGCAAGTTTCTGCAATGCCATAGGCGGCAACAGCCATTGCAATCAGGCAGGCTGTCAGCTTGTTTGCCAATTAAATCTATAAATATTAATTTATTTATTATATATCTAGATGAAACCTGTGAATTTGCTTACTTGAATCGAGATAAGAAGAATCCTGTATTTTAATCCAGTATGCATACCCTGCGTGATCCTATGGACCAGGTGGAAAGGGATTGTTAGTGATGAGGACGTTAATCCCCATTACCAGCAATATACCCTGTTTGGTCAACCTCTATGCTGTTCCCCCTGGAAAATGTTTTCCAGAGGAATTAATTCTTGTTGAAACCGGCCAGTGTGTACCAACAGCGTGAGCGGGGTTGCCATTCAATTATCGTCCACTAAAATCCTATGGGCCATTCCAACCATACAGTCCATCTGTATATTGAATTAAATTTATACAATAAAAATAAAATGTCTTACTCTTGGTCACTATATTCTTTGTTAACACTCTCTTCATTTGTATTGGAGACATTTTGATAATGCGTGGTATTTGTGGATATGTGTGGGAGAACCAGTGATGTGTTTAGACTATTCCCCAACTTCTGTAATATTAAAATAAATACGTATTATTATAAACTTGAAAATTACACACAAAGGACTTACAAAGAGTGGTAATGTATTAGCATTATTATCAGTTTGAATTGTAGATTGACTGGTAGACATTGCTATTAGGAAATGTCTACTAGTCAACCTTTGGGATGAACAAAAAATAGATGAATGTCTCTATGGTAGTCTTTGGCATACAGTTCAGTATTGCTCCTAACTCTATATATATTACAAATACCATATGTATGTAAGGTTTTTTAAGAGACCTGTAGCTATGTTATGCCCTTTGCCACTGAATAAGTGAAATTTTGCTCATTTTCTTAACAAATGTCTAATTTGATTTCTGTTATCTCACTTTATGTTACTTGTTTATTACATTGTGAAGGACTATAATAGTCCTTGAGTGGCGGAATGTTCAATTAATAATTGGTATATAAACTCCTTCTCGACTCTTTATAGAAAAAGGCAAAAATAATGTTTTTATTTTTGCTCTTGTACAAATTATATTAAATACATTGAAGATTAAGATTTGTCTTTATTCATTACCCTCCCATACATCTCTTGCCTCATCTACTTGGACAACTTATGTATAGATGACAGTTGAGGATGCTCTTGACTCCTCAAGTTCCATTTTATTAATTACAGACTCACCATATCTTCGAGGCCCTTTATCTTCAATGCTTGGGCTGCTTCCACCAGATCGTTAATGTCCTCTTCTGCCACTACCACTTCTCCCGTGTACACATACTCCAGGATATAGCACAGCGTCTTGTATGATATTTTCTGTATAAATAATACAATGTTTAGAATGCATCACATTAATCGAAAGACCAATTAAATTTTTGAGTTATTGTAAATTATAATTACTGACAATAACTATATCATCTTAGGTCAGTGATAAATTGATCTGATGGGGCACTTCCTTTATTTAAAGGAGCTTAATGTTGTTTCATTTTTATATAATATATCAAGAGGTAAATATTAATATATATCAATATAACTAAAATTAATGTTATTATTTTTGGTTTTACCTTAAAATGCCTTTTATTTATTTATTTAATAAGGTTCACCTACAACTTTTACATTTTACATGCTACTTAATCAATAACACAAAAAAAAATTGCCTAATGTAAGTCTTTTATACGTGAACACCACATGTACTATTATAATATTTAATAATTATTAACAATGACAATATCTGAATAATAATAATGCCTTGTTGAAATCTTGACATATTATTATATAATTTGTGCATGTTCTTGAGTTAATACTTTAAATCTTAAAGAGATTAGATAAATATTTTTTTTACAATTATGAAATGTTAAAATGTAAGATTCTTCCTATGCTCACCGCCCTTCAAACCAGGGTCCCACTCTGACTTGCCACCCTATTGTTAAGCCATTGTGTACAATTTTATCCAAAATATACTAATATCAATAAGCTATAAGATTAAGATTATTACCAATATTTAAAACTGCAATAGATAAAAAGGTTTTTGTATAAAGTGTGAATGTGAATGTGAATGTGAAAGGGACTCCATTTTCCGCACTTAGCCTCTCATTTGGGCCATTGTGCGTATGAGTCGTGGCTAGTGTAGCCAACCTAGCTCCGTCCAGAAGCGCAGAAGCTTCCTGGGTTCTTCACAGGCCTCACGGAGCGACCTCACCGTTCCGAGGATTTCTAAACGTTGATGGGCCACAGCCTCACATTCCAGGATTACGTGAGCAGCCGTTTCTTCGGCGTTGAAACAGCCTCGACATAGAGGGCTGTCTGTGGCTCCTTGTATAAAGTGTTAAATATTTAACATTATTGGTTTGAGTGCTACAAGATCATTATGCTTACATTCAAAAATACAACAGGATGTGGACAGTTGATAGATGTGATGAGCGCCTTAAGGTATGGACTCACTACAGACAGCACTAACTGGTGCACCTTCACATGGTGCCCGTCCGCCGCCAGTGTCATGTCAACAAACTCTTCATTCTAGAAAATATATTAAAATTCAATTTATTTATTAGAGTTATATTATACTAATAACTTTATTATTAAATTATTAATTATATTAGTTCTTATAGAGGTCACTGACAGTTTACAATTACATTTTTACCAACAGCTATTTACAAATAGGTTTTTAGCAACACCTATTTGCCAACAGGTTTCATAGTGAAATATGTTTAATTATTTAATAACCACATTATTGAATGCAATAAGTATATAATCATATTATTTATATTAAATATTTATTAATAATAATTATATTTTTTCCAGTAGCTTCTTAATTAGTTTGTAGTTCTTAAGTATAAAAAAATACTAGGTACTGGCATGCAACCTATAATTTGATATACCGAGTATCTTTTACCAAATATTATTTCTATTATCAGACATTTTAACTTCCCTTTTTGTTATTGATATAAATACAAAATAATTTTTGAGGGTTATAATTACTTACTTGTTGTAGTGATCCCAATCCAGCGCAAAAACTCTTTTGATACGCATCCCACGATAAGGTAAACTTTGTTTGCTCCATGGCAAATAACTTCTTAGTTATATCAACACACAATTCCAATTGATAAGAAATTAATTAAAAAAAAAATTCAATAAATAGATAGGAAACTAAACAAATAAATAGCAATTTGTTTTTTTTTTTATATTGACAATTTGATGAGTTTTTAATGCATGTTTTACGGCTGTGAATTACAGGGGCAACGAGCCAGTGTTGCCCAATATGCCACTAAAACTTAAGTTTGAATTAAGTGTGCATTACCTGAGTGTAATATAAATAACTAAGAAAACATTTAGAATTATATGTTTTACGTATAAATATGGTTGAAAACTTGAAACATTTAATTTATTTAAATACAATATTTAGAACTACAACAAATACTTTATATATGAATCGACAGACAAAATTATCACATTTAAACTAATTAATAGTCTGAAGGTTCAAGTATTCAAATTAAAATAATAATAAATACGTGAATATCTATAAATTTTAACTTCAATTCCTTAGAAATTGCCAATAAGTGTCAATGACATAATCGATTGTATCTATTTAACTAATTTACAAAAAGCACAGGTCGTTACATACAAAGGTATTATAATTGTTAATTTTTTACATAAATTAAAACAATAATTAAAATATTTTTTTTATTTTTGTTTATTATAATTATACTTCTAATTTTATTTTTATATAATTTTGCTAGCAATATACCTTGTCAGGTCGTCTTTCACGTAGTTTCTCCTGGAAACCATCGTGTTGAATTTCAGGTGTATTTATCATGATGGTCTAACTGACCTACCGTTTCATTCTCATTTATCATTCCTCATTGGTGCCCCGCTAGCATATACCTTTTTTTTTTATGAAAACAGGCTATTTAGCCCATCATGATGAATTCATTAGGAATTAACCATGATAGTTTCCTGGGAGAACCGCGAGGAGGTCGACCTGATTGGGTATATTGCTAGCAATGGGATTTTCAGTCTCCATTACTAACAATCCCTTTCCCCCCAGCGTATACCATTAGCGAAGGCGGGAATAATCATTCCATGATCACCCATTAAAAAAAAGTACATTATGTTAAATCTATGCACTAACAACAGACGATTAATGGGATGGGAAATAAAATGTGTATAAATTTTGGATACATTTATTACTAATAACTAAGGATAGCGTTTTGTATATAGAATGGTTAGGTTAATCTTATTAGCTCATCCTGACGATTTTATTTATAAGTTCTCATGTGTTATTCCTCTGTACTCTGTAAATTGATTGCCCTATTCCACCCTTCAAACCGAAACACAGCCATGCAAACACAACTGCTTCATTGTAGAAACACAAATGGACACACGGACAGAGGTATCCAAGCAAACAACTTTAGTACAAAGTCTCCCTCTGGTAAAGTTCTTAGGAATTCTATTATTTTTACCCGATAAGAAATAAATGAAGACAAAGTGAATATAATTGGTATAATAAAAGCTTGATATAGTTAACCAAGGAAATTATTTATTGAATTATCCATTAACCATTAATTACACAGTAGAAAATATCAATTAATCTAAGTAAATAATTTTATCCTGCTCTCTAATTTTGGTAGGTAACTAGTACTTCAATTACTCATTATTATTATTCTTCTTCTTTTCATTTAAGAGTTTCCTCTTGTCGGTGCGACTAATTCATGCATCTTTTTCCAGCCAGCTCTATCCCAGGCCATATCCTTGACCTCCCTATACGACATGCCACACACACATATATATATATATATATATATATATATATATATATATATATATATATATATATATATATCATTATTATTGTTTACTTTTATGAATAGTCTTGTCAGTACTTAATTGGTTATTATTGAAAATAAAAAAAAAAAAATATTACAATCACTTTTTATTTAATGCTAACACCTTTTTGTGTTAACGTATTATCCTCGTAAGTCTCAAGAACATCTGCCAAGTGCTCGTTATCACGCGGTTTCTTAAACTGTCTTCGTTTTTGTGCCGCCTTCTTCCTTTTTGGGGCTATAGGTTTCCTAGGTCCATGGTCTTGCATTGACTTGATACCCTGTTTCTCCAAGTATTCTTCAATTTTTGCGTCGTCCATAGCATCTACGGCTGTGGCGCGCCATAATTTCACAAACTCGTCATCTACCTGCAAACAATTAAAAATTTATAATTATAATATTTATTCAGGGGGGAAAAGGATTGTTAGTGATAGAGACTGAGAACCCCATTGCTAGCAATATACCCAATCAGGTCGACCTCCTCGCGGTTCCCCCTGGAAACTATGATGATTAATTCCTGATGAATTTATCATGATGGGCTAACTGGCCTGTTTTCATTCTGGTCGATTACCCTTCACTGGTGCTCCGCCAGCGTATCCCGTTAGCGCATTATTCCTTTTTTGGCTTTGAAAGACAATCTAAAAATTTACATGTTTATTAAAACTTTAAAGCAGTGTATTTATTAGTACAATTCATATATTTAACATTGTATGGTGTTCTTTACCAGTCGACCATTGGGCAAACAAGAGAAATAGGTAGGCAGTTTTTCTGAGAAATCACATTTCTCTGTCTAACGATAACCAATGAGTGTGAGGTGGCAGATAACTCGCTGTTGTTTAGCATTTCTATATTATAACTTAGATAAAGTAATTTGAACTACAGTTTCTTAAATGACATGAGCATATTTTAAATTAAAAAAAAAGTTGTCATTGCTTTTATTTATGTAGGTAATATAAAAAAAGGCACACAATACTTACATCTAGGGTTGCAGTTTTGTCATTATAAAATAATATCTTTTTCTTATCAGTGGGTCTAGTTATGTACAATATTTCTTGGGCTAAACTCTTCAGAGCCCTCTCACAGTGTGGCAATGATTCCTGTACATCCTCTAATAAGATCCCGCCCAGACCCTTCAGATCTTGTTGTTTCAGTAATCTACAAACAAGTTTTACCATATTAGTAACTAGCGCCCCGTCCCGGCGTCGCACGGGTGGACATTTTTAACATTTCCCTTCACTGCTCTGCTCCTATTGATCGTAGCGTGATGAAAAGTATATTATAACCTGCCCAAGAGTATGAAGAATAATTGTAATAAGTTTCATTAAAATCCTTCGAGTAGTACTCTTATAACGAACATACAGACAGACAGACAAAAATTTTACTGATTGCATTTTTGGCATCAGTATCGATTACTAATCACCCTCTGATAGTTATTTTGGAAATATATTTCATGTACAGAATTGACCTCTCTACAGATTTATTATAAGTATAGATTATGAGGGTACAAAATATTTATTAAGGAAAATTGAGCAGAAAATAAAAGGAGAATTGGGCATTCAAAGTATTGATTTGTGCAGTAAATTTTGTTATGTTGCCATTACTGTATTTATCATTTTAAACACAGTCTATAAAGTGGTCATAATGTTTAAGAGGATTTACCTGAGCAGTGATTTCTTGTCTTTGATTTTGTAAACAGGTTTAAAAATATATTTTCCATCCTGTGTACATTCAATTTTAGGATTGTTTTGTAAGGCTTCTGATTGCAACCACTGTAAAATAATATTAGATTAGAAACAAAAAAAAGAGGGAATCATACGGAAGTAAACCTGATAGGGTTATATGGCTAGCAATGGGGCTGTGTGACTCCATTACTAACTTCCATTTTCTCATGCTAAGTGAGCACTCAGTTTTTTAATTATTTCCATTTTTTCTTATTTAGGTAAAAAGGAAGACTACAGCTGGGGCTCTTAAAAAAAGGATGGGTTGTATGCTTATTTGTCACCTCAATGGCATAAAATAAGTTAGGAAAGGAAATAAAAATTAAATTCATATTAATAATAGATTATAAATAAAATATTTTTAAAAGATTTTTTTTACTAGTTCTCTCAATTGATTAAACTAGAGTAGAAACAAAAAGAGCTTTTATTTATTATATTTATTAATTAACTATTTAATACTTAAATAAAGTTTACTTTTAATTCTCCATTTCTCTAGATAAAATTGAGGGGGTTTATCCTCCAAGGCAAAGCATGACAATTCTCTTAAAAAAAAAGTTCTATATCTGGGCCACTTGCCTGCTTCACTTTATTCCCAACATCCAGTTGATTGGTTTCGTCCAGCACTTCATCTAAGGTCAAAGGGTGGTCGTCACCTTCCTGGTGTCTCGCCCGCATGTGTCTCACTATACGGGCCAGCACTCCGAAGCGGTAGCTGGAGCTACCCACCATTGTTTTATAACTGCAATGGGCAACAATAACGTAAATAGTTTGATATGGTACATCATGTATTCTAGGTGACTGATTGTTTAGAGCAATGTTTTTTTCGTCTAATGTTTCAAAGGGCTTTTGCCTATCACATCTTAACCAGCTCTATCATACCATAAACTGATATGAGTAAAATTGATATAATTAGCATTTTAAAAAGTGTTTTACAAATGAAACGGAGCATTTTCGAAAGAACATTCCAAGTAAAAATGTTCCAAGAATTTTAGGCGTCCCTTATTAACATGGCATATCAGCAATTTGTATGGGGTTGTTTCAATTTTTTTTAATAAATATTTTCAATGCACTAGTTAATAATAATAATTTACTTGAAAGGAACCACCAGCATAATTTTATACTGTATATCAATATTTATTTTTTACTATTAATGTATCATGATAATGCTGTAGATAGAGTATTTCATAGCAAGCAATTGAAACAGCGATAGTACTAGGGGTTCAATAGCAAACATCACAAAGTTGAAGATAAAGGGCCCGATTGCATTGCTATTTCTATTTCATTGCTATTTTATTTGAATTGCTATTTCTATTCCATTGCTATTTTATTTGCATTGCTATTTCTATTTCATTGCTATTTTATTTGCATTGCTATTTCTATTTCATTGCTATTTTATTTGCATTGCTATTTCTCCATACCCATTTCTTAATTTAATATTTTATAGAGATGGCAGCACATAATTAAAAGTCTAACTGCAGTTGCCAATCTGCCTACCAAGTGTGGTAACTACTGCAAACCCCTCTATAAGGAGGCCTATATTCAGCAGTGGATATTGAAAGGCTGATAGGATGATGATGAATCTAATATTTTAATTTGATAGTTAATTAAATTAATGTTTTATGGACGATTATAAATTTAATTTATAATCATTTTGTCTTAAATCTATTACTAGTTCATATTAGTATTTAGAACAAAGATTTTACTGTGAAATCAAACTTACAATTATAATTTTAGACATAGGTTTAGAGAAATGGCAGTTCAGAATCAACCTCAATGTTTTCATACTTAATTACAAGGTATGATGAATATAAGTAATTATCTATTGAGTAAATTAAAATTATTGTTGTGTAAAAAGGTTTTTTTCTCTGTCACTGTACAGATTTAGTAAAGTAATTATAAATTTTCACATATGTACTACATATATATATATATATATGACATATAAATAATAAATAACATACTTGGTGGCATCCAGCTTTGGTCCAGCGCTGACTGAACTCGATGATTTGGATTTCTTTTTGCTGTCATCTTTGAATTGAGAGTCATCCTTTGTTTTTTTCTTCTCAACACTAGAACATGAGAGGGTAGAAAATTTATTAATTAAAGAAGAAAAAAAAAACTTACTCTAAGTTAATTATTTAGATTAACTCTTTTAATACAAATAAAAAATATTTTGGTTGAAAAAAGTATTTCACTATGTAGTTGTAATTTTATACCTCTTAATGTAGCTGGTAGTAATGTAAATTATTAATATATAATTTAAATTGTGACTAATTTATGTTAAACTTTTAATTAGGTAAATTTAATTCAAATAAACATAATGTTTGTTAACACAATATTAATGTTTCATGTTACATTATTAGTATAGATAGTTTGTAAAAGTGGAGCCAGTTAATATAATTTACAAATTACCTGCCCTGTCAATTGTGAAATTGAATTCACTATATAGTCAATGATTTGGATTTAACCCCATTTTCCAAGTTCAATTTGGTTCATGAATTTCGTAATATACGATATTGGTGTGAGCGAGTGAGACAGAGGCAATGGGCCCGAGGAATCCAGCCAGGAGGGACACGATGAGACAACTAGTTACCGAGCAGTATTCAGAGAAGGATGTAGCTACGTACGTTGGAGTTGCAAGTGCCTTTTTCTTAAAAGCCTCCCGTTCCCGTAGTAGAGCCGGATCCATTTTTATAAAAGAATCTCGATTCCCAGTGTTTTAAGGTAAGTTATGAACACATATTTTATCAAGATAATAAAATTTGTTTCAAATGCTTAGAACCTTTCACTTCTAATCAATGCATACCAAATCAAAAACAAAACATTCACGGTCGCGTCACTCGTTGACATTGACGTTTCTTTTCATAGGAACCTATTACACGATTATCATTATTTGTTTGTCTGTCCATTAGTAGATATTATTTGTTTTAAGTATTGTTTGTAAAGAGTTTTGAACTTTTGTCACATTGACCGAAGGAAAAACTATGTATGAATAAAATTGTTTGATGTATTCGCCAACATTTAACTTATTTACATACAATATTTAGTACCACAACAAATACTTTGACAGATGTCTAATAGGACGGGAAATATGTATAAATTTTGGATACATTTATTACTAATAACTAAGTATAGTGTTTTGTATATAGAATGCTTAGGTTAATCTTATTAGCTTATCCTGACGATTCTATTTATAAGTTCTCATGTGTTATTCCTCTGTACCCAGTAAATTCACGCCATATCCCACCCTTCAAACCGAAACACAGCCATGCAAACACAACTGCTTCACGGTTGAAACACGAATGGGACAGAAGTACCCAACCAACTAAAATACAATAAATTGCATTAATTTATTTATCAATTAGTTGAATTTTGTTATTTTTATCTATTAAATTAGATAAATTATCATCAGTTGTAGTTTATTATTATTGCGGTCATAGATTAAGTAAAATTATGGTGAATATATTTTTCTGCGAAGATGGGCAATAGGAACAAAAGCTACGTAGCTTAGCTTTTAATTTTTCCGCGTTTACCTTTTGCAGAAATATTTATTTTTGTGCAGTATGTTATGATTGTCACTCAATTATCTAGTTTAATTTGCAAATTTTATTCCGTAAAATAAACATCTGCGAGTATAACTCAAAATATTTAGAGTAAATTCGACACTTGCGCGAAATTATTGTTTGTAGATGTGGGTGTGAATGATATTTTAAAATATTATATAGATTCAGAAGGAGTGAGAGAATGAAAGATTTAGTACGAGATTGTATTATGAATAATATTTACAATGAATTAACTCAGAGGATAATATGTCGCGATACAAAAATATTGTTTTTTTTTTGATGGATGAAAATGGAATGGTAATCCCGCCTGCGCTAACGGGTTACGCTGGCAGATTACCAGTGAAGGATGATAGGTGACAATGAAAGCAGGCCAGTTAGCCCATCGTGATGAAATACACTAAATTTAATCACGATGGTTTCCAGGGGGAATCGCGTGGAGGTAGACCTGATAGGGTTTATTGTTAGCAATGGGGCTAATGAACTGCATTACTAACAATCCCTTTCCCCCCACAAAAATATTGTTAGGTAAAATTAATTCCTAAGACAAAAAGATTGTCGAGAACATCACAATTTATTTTTCTACAACTACGTAGGTTTGAAATAGGTAGGCTAACATGTACAAACCTGTTCAAACTAAACCTATAATAATTTTGACTTAAATTTACTGGTCATAAAGATTTCAGTGTGATATCGAGTTGAAATTTGAATTTAAGATATACGTTTAGAGACTTTATAATTCTGTGACGACTGATTTCACGGTTTTTCTTTGTCATACAAAATTCTGATCATACATGATTTTGCATTTAAAATTCTAATATTTTGAATCTAGAACATTTTGTCGTTTAACAGCAAAGTTTTTATAATTCGTTGTTCTTAGTTACTTAACAGTGCCTTTCATTTGATTTTCTACACTAATATTATAAAGAGGAAAACTTTGTTTGTTTGTTTGTTTGGTTGTAATGGATAAACTCAAAAACTACTGGACCGATTTTAAATATTCTTTCACCATTAGAAAGCTATATTATCTGCGAGTAACATAGGCTAAATTTTATTTTGGAAAAAAATAGGGTTCCGTAAAATATTTGGGTTTGTCGGACACAAGGTGTAAAAAATCAACCAGAAAAGTTACTTATTTTGCGTAAGCTGCCTAAACTATAAAAGATAGAACCATAAAATGTTCTAATTAATTGTAGATCTTATAAATATCTACGAAAAAGTCCGCGACACACTATACCTATCTATGTCGAGTTGAGGTACAACAACCATTTTTTTATTTAAAAATTTTGATTTTTTTGGACTACATTTAAACGCATTTATTTTACTCATGCTATTAATCCTTATCAAAATAAATGATTTCATCACTAAGTACAGTTTATGTAGATAATATTTGGTGTTTGAATGATTAAAATTGGACGTTGGGTTTGGAAGTTATGGCGAAATTAAAATATTACGATTTCTGCTGCACGGCCCGTCGCGAAGTGAGTGTCACCAAGGCAGAGGTGCGCGTGCGGGAGGGGAGGTAGAGAAACACTGATAATTTTAGAGGTCTAGCGCGCGAGGCGTGTTAAATAAAACTTCAAAATTCTCACCGCACCAGTATGGTATAGGTAGGTAAGTTTTAACTTTTAGGACATAGGTGTTTTGAGACGTACTCGTAACTCCTACGGCGGTAAAAATGGTACCCGAAGCGAAGCGAGGGCGGGTCCACTATGCATAATATAGCAGAGAAATACTGATAATTTTGGAGGTTTCTAATGTGATGTCGTAAATTAACGCATTTTTTGCGTTTAGCATTGCAATCGTGCGAAGCCGGGGCGGGTCGCTATAATCTACACTAATATTATAAAGAGGAAACATTTGTTTTTTTGTTTGTAACGAATAGGCTCTGAAACTGCTGGACCGATTTCAAAAATTCTTTCACCAATCGATAGCTACATCCTTTGTGAGTGCCATAGGCTATATATTATATCTATATGTTATATTCACCGTACTGTGACCATTCATGGCGAGCAAGTCGGAAGAAAAATTGTATAAAATTCTCTTATCTTGCGCGCACTGACTAAATAGTTGCTTATAATGAAAAAACAATGTTCTACGTTTTTAAAGTACTCATTGAGATCTACAAATAAGTCCGCGATAGCATATCTCTAACTATTATGGTTAGGTCACAATAATCACTTTTCTTTCGAAAATTACGAATAACCACGCTGGTCGCCGTCTGGGTGGTATTTTCATACTCCAGTATTAATCCTTATCCAAATAAATCTATCGAGTTATTTCCAAAAATTGCATGTTGCGATAAACAAGATCCACGCGGGCGAAGCGGCGGGCTAAAGCTAGTATATTATATTGTAACGTTTCACTAATCTACAATCCCCATTGCATTATCTCATCAATCGATATTGAAGTTGTTTTATCGTTATCGTAGTCTCTGATAGGGACGGGTATAACGTATCTACCCTACTTATAGTTACCAAGTAATCAGTTACCAAGATATTTTTTTTTTATTGTTTTTTAATTTAAAAGTTCTGATAGATTTCTTTATCAAACAGCTCGTTGTATACAAGGATAATATGAATTAACCTAACTATACGTATATATATATATATATATATATATATATATATATATATATATATATATATATATATATATATATATATATATATATATATATATATATATATGTTTGCAGATTATGTTAGTGTTTAAATAAACAAATAAAAAATCATTGAAATCGGTCCCTCCTGCTCGGAAACTCTAGGACGAGAGATAAAGTCTTCAAAAATATTTTATATCACTGTTTAATTTTCTTTAACAATTTCTATTCAAAGTTTATGTTTTTAATATTAAATAAATAAATTTACTCACGACTGTAATTATTGATGAGGTAATTAGAGACAATAGTTGACTGTCGCCGTTGTGGTGAATGTAGTACTTTTTTTTATCCAACTTAGAATGGCAAACAAGCTGACGGCCCACCTGATGGAAAGTGGTAACCGTCGCCTATAGACATGAGCAGTGCCATTGTTGCTATTCCTGAGGACTCAGATGTTTATTCCTCTGTACCCTGTAAATTCACGCCATATCCCACCCTTCAAACCGAAACACAGCCATACAAACACAACTGCTTCACGGTAGAAACACGAATGGGACAGAGGTACCTAAGCAATCGACTTTTGTACAAAGTCTCCCTCTGGTAAATACTTGGATACATTTCTTCAAGGATTTTAGAATCCAAAGAGCTGATGTCACCCTTATGCTTTCGCTATCCAGAGGCTGTGGTTTTTTTCGGTCCCGGATATTTAATTCCAGGTTTATTACTTTATTAATGGAGTTTTTTGCCTTATTAATATTATAAAGATTTTATAAACTACTTAACTTATTAAAACATAATTACAACTATCTATGTAGTTTGCTCTATATCTTATAAATAAAATTCTAGTGTCACGGTGTTTGTTACCAAACTCCTCCGAAACGGCTTTACCGATTTTTATGAAATTTTGTGTGCATATTGGATAGGTCTGAGAATCGGCCAACATCTATTTTTCATACCCCCTTATCATTATAAGGGTGACCTACCCTCAAATATATATTTTTTATTATTTTGACATTTTTTTATTTTTATTTTATTATGACTAAGCATTGAAAAATACATACAGCTTCAAATTTTTACCCTTTTACGATCAACCCCTGTTTTTTAATAGCGATTTTTATATTCCGAAAAAGGCTTGCAAGATGGTAATCGAAAATAATTATTTTAGTACGAGAAATTGTCATGTATAGTTCTGGAAATAATGTATATATGGTAAAACAACGTTTACCGAGTCAGCTAGTAACTATCTACATTCTAGTTTTACATTTCTGGCTAGGGATAATTGTTTACATTTATATTCTACATTCTATTTAACACTAATTATTCTTATCACTAATTGTTTAGCCTATATTATATATCATATAGTTGTCATATGTTCTTAATTATAGTATTACTTGCTGGCGTTTAGTTTTCTCTTTCAATTATTTTACTACAGAGGCTGTGTTAAAATAATTGGGTACGAGAAGAGGTGGATGATGTTCATCGTTCCTCTAGAGCAGTGATTCTCAGCCTCTTTTTTTGTTGCGGCACATATTTAACGATTTCAAAATTTGGCGGCACACAAAGCAAAAGAAAAAAATTATTTACTTACTACAACACACTGCATAAATAGTTTGTGACAAAAATTTTAAATATTTGCAAAATTTGGCGGCACACTTTTAAAATTTGGCGGCACACAAAAGTGCCGCGGCACAGTGGTTGAGAATTACTGCTTTAGAGAAATCTATCAATTTATTGGAGTTAAGAGAGGCACACAATATAATTAGGCAATGGCCGTGTGGTCCCGGCATAGAATGGGCCACCCCTTCCTTTCCCGTGGGTGTCGTAAGAGGCGACTAAGGGAACTAAATGGTCAAGTGATGGGTAGTAGCGTCCATCTTTAAATACCACCAAAGCTTAATTGCGGTTGCTAACCCGTATGCTAAACGTGGCAACTACTAGCAAAATCTTCGAATAGGAGACGCCTAAGTTCAGCAGTGTACAGTTAACGGTGGATATGCTAATAGCAATACCACAGTACCATCGTAAGCAAGAAGAAGTAACATTGGCGTGAATTTACTGGGTACGGAGGAATAACACCTGGGTCCTCAGGAATGGCAACGCATGGGGGGTATCATGGGCGAAACAGTACACTCTGTTATGTTCATGCTACTGTTCATGTCTATAGGCGACGGTTACCACTTTCCATCAGGTGGGCCGTCAGCTTGTTTGCCATTCTAAATTGCATAAAAAAAATACTCAAAGCCTTCCAGTCGTTTTGACAGTCATTATGTACATCGTTACGTTACTAATGTTATGATAAAAATATAAAAGATTTTGAGGAATTACTACATAGTATAAAACAAAGTCGCTTCCCGCTATCAGTCCCTATGTATGCTTAGATCTTTAAAACTACGCAACGGATTTTAATATAGCTTTTTTTAATAGATAGATTGATTCAAGGGGAAGGTTTATATGTATAATACATGTATAATATAGTAGAGAAACATTGATAATTTTAGAGGCTTCTAATGGGTCGGCAGGGCAGAGCATTGCACCTGTGCGAAGCCGGGGCAGGTCTCTAGTGCTTAATAATAAGTACTTTATCCTATAAAAACATTATATTTAACACTAGCTGTTTTCCGAGACTTTGTCCATAAGAATCTGTATATAAATTATGTGCTAAATTAAGGTAAGTTCTTCCCTTGTGAACAATTTATTAACAAATTAATAAACAAAAAATATTTTTATATACTATATATTTTTATATTTTCCATATTTATTGTTATAATCATCGTTATCCTACCCTTATTCTAATTATTATCCTTATTACTAATACAATAAATGCTAAAGTTTGTATGTATGGGTATGTATGGATGTCTGTTACTCTTTCACACAAAAACTACTGAATGGATTTAAATGAAACTTTACAATAACATAGCTCATACATCAGAATAATACATAGACTAGAATTTGTAAAGATATTGTGCGAATTGTTCAAATTAATACGAATTTGTCATTATGGGTAAATTGACTTTACCTGTATATTAATTTTCGTTTTATTAAAAAAAAATGAATTTTTTTGTTTGTTTCTTTTTAGGGTCTTTACGACGATGAAATGTATTTACGTAGATAATAAATGGTATAGAAAAGGATGCTTTTTATCCTAGTCAGTAAAACAACCCGGTCGCGTAGATAAAGAACTTACTTTTTCCCGCGTAAAAGTTAAAACAGATTAAGAATATAAGATGTAGATTGTTGTTTCTATTTCTATTTATATTATGAATAGGTACTTACTAATAGTAACTATTGGAAACATAGTAGGTATGTCGGATAGGTAGGTACACGGGAAGGCTGTGTAGGAAACAAGTTCAGTTGCATGACTTGTAAGCACAAACACGATGCTCTGATCAGCTATAGACAGAATCATTGCAATAGTCTGCGTGGAGCTGTTCGCACGTCGATTTGGTATGTTGTATCTTTATTATAGTCCTTATTGATTTATTTATCAATGATAAAAATTAACATGGAGCCTTTTGTCAATGCATAGTGTATGTAACATTACAATATTTGGTGTTATCTGTTTACGAAGTTATGAAATGTTTGTTCATTTGTTTGTGCGTGACCGATTCGACGACTCGTGCGGAATTTTGATGAAGTGGAAAAATGTTATTGTAGTAAAGTCTAAGGATATTTTACGTTTACAAAAACAATTTTTAAGTGTTACGTTTGTTTTTAAATGTACACATATAATATCACATTGATATTATAATTTTGGACAAATAATACCAAAAAGTTTTGAACGTTTCTGTTAATTATTAATGCCTATTTATCTCTCATTTTCCATGAGAAGGTTAATTAAATAAAACCTTATCTGAGAAATCAGTTCAGGGTACGGTAGGGTTTTATTTAATGGAATGGCAACCTCGTCCGCGCGAACAGTATAACACTGGCGGGGCACCAGTGAGGGATGATAGGTGAGAATGAAAGGGCAGATCAGTGACCCCATTGCAATGAATACACCTGGGATTCAGCACGATGGTTTCCAGGAGGGGTCACGTGGAAGTCGGCCTGACAGGGTATATTGCTAATGAAACTAGGAATCCGCATTACTAATAATCCCTTCCCCCTGGTACGATTACAGTAGGGTCGATGCACCTAAAAAAGGTAAAAGCTATTTAGTCTGTATATATTTGAGAATCTGTGCAGCTTAACGTTAAAAAAAAGTATTCTACTTTTTGACAATTCGGTTTGAACGGTATTAAGGAACAGTTGTATCCTGTTATTGTGATTTATTTTTTATTTAATTCAATTATAAGACTTGGACAGTAATTTAATAAGTACTACGAAAGTTTTTATAAATAAAAAAAAATAACAATAGAATAAATCTCACTGTATTTTTCTCGTAGAGTAGATAATGACAATTATTAATACTGGTGTAATTATTTATATTATGCAACTATTAAGGTTCCGTACCAAAATGGTAGAAAGGAATCCTTATGGTATAACTTTCCGCCCTTCGTCCCTTCTTTTGTAACAGAGTTTTATCTCAGCCACTAGATATGCTATCAAACGAGTAGTTTTAGTTATCATTAGCCGATAGCTATTTCAAAAGAAATTAATAAAAAATATATCTTTTTTCTAGGGGGTCCAAAAAGAGTAATCAAAATTTTAAAACGATTCTGCTACTTTTGACTTGTAATAGAAAATGTAAAAAATCTACGAAATTAACGAAGATTGTGAAGAGAAAAATTAATATAAAGATATCTATTTATTTATTTTAAGCAACTGGAAATGGTAAAGCTAACGGCCTGTCTGATGGAAAGTGGTAACCGTCGGCTAACGACATGAATAGCACCATGGACATAATAGTATTATATTGGGAGGAAAAGGGATTGATAGTAATGGAGACTAAGAATCCCATTGCTAGCAATATATCCAACCAGGTCGACCTCCTCGCGGTTCCCCCTGGAAACTATCATAATTAATTCCTGATGAATTCATCATGATGGGCTAACTGGCTTGTTTCATCCTCATTGATCACCCTTCAGTGGTGCCCCGCCAGCGTATCCTATTAGTGCAGGCGGGGTTACCATACCATTTTCATCCAATAAAAAAAAATTGTATTATATCATGACGCCCATGATACTTTTCATGTAGGTACTACTGGTACATGCAAGTATTACAGGGAAAATACATTTCTCGTTTTGATTTTCCTTTTATATAATATATATTCTTCTTAAGTTACTGAGAAATCGATACTAAGTTATGTGGTTTGGTTTTCAACGTCTAGAAACATTTATAGATGTAGGTTATGGTACCACGACTGTATACTATTTTTTTTTTATACAGCGTAGAATGGCAAACAAGCTGACGGCCCACCTGATGGAAAGTGGTAACCGTGGCCTATAGACATGAGCAGTGCCATGGACATAACAGAGTATACTGTTTCGCCTATGATACCCCACATGCGTTGCCATTCCTGAGGAGTCAGATGTTATTCCTCTGTACCCAGTAAATTCACGCCATATCCAACCCTTCAAGCTGAAACGCAGCCATGCAAACACAACTGTTTCACGGTTGAAACACGAATGGGACAGAGGTACCCAAGCAATCGACTTTTGTACAAAGTCTCCCTCCGGTGGGTGGGTAGTAAATGTGGGTACAATTTTATACTCACATTTTCTCACATAAATCAATAAACATTAGCAAACACCTGTAGTTTAGTTTTTTCATACAAATAACTGGTATTGTCATATTTTAAGTTGGTTTTTTTTTGTGGGATACAATCATATCCTTCTACTTAGAAATGAACAGAATAAAGTTATGCAGAATGTATGACACTTCAGACAAAACCCTGTAGTTTTTGGTGTGCTTTCTTTGTTAATTTGGTGCACATATTTGAGACTTTGTACAAAAGTCGATTGCTTGGATACCTCTGTCCCATTCGTGTTTCCACCGTGAAGCAGTTGTGTTTGCATGGCTGCGTTTCGGCTTGAAGGGTGGGATATGGCGTGAATTTACAGGGTACAGAGGAATAACACCTGAGTCCTCAGGAATGGCAACGCATGGGGAGTATCATGGGCGAAACAGTACACTCTGTTGTGTCCATGGTACTGCTCATGTCTATAGGCGACGGTTACCACTTTCCATCAGGTGGGCGGTCAGCTTGTTTGCCATTCTACGTTGTATAAAAAAAACATATATGGTGAAAATAAATAAAAAAAATACTTTCTACGGATCTTGGAATTGTCACTACCGTGAGAGTGGAAGATGCAATCCTTGTCTTGAATCTAATATCGATATAAATCCAATTCAATGCCAATGACAATTTTGTGCTTCACTCATGAAAAAACAATTGGGAATTAAGTTAAAATTGAGAGATCGGTTTACAATAGTTTGCATTGGCAAGTTGCACTAATATGTATCTATTTAAGAGGGTAAATGGATTGTTAATAATGAAATTTAACAATCCCATTGCTAGCAATATACCCTATCAGGTCGACCTCCACGCGGTTCCCCCTGGAAACCATAGTGGTAAATTCTTGTTCAATTGATTACTATGGACCAACTGACTTGCCTTCATTCTCACCTGTCACCCTTCACTAGTAGCCTGCTAGCGTATACCGATAGCGCAGACAGGGTTATTATTTCATCTTTACCCATAAAAAAAATGCATCTATCAGAACAGTATGGAACCATTATATCGCTAGTATTGCAATTTGCCCCTACTTTTCTCGTGATTGTCGTAAGAGGCGACTAAGAAGGGCGAGGGATGGGCAGCAGCGTCCCTCTTAAAACATTTCTAAATGCCTAACTGCGGTTGCCAACCCGCCTGTCAAGCGTGGCAACTACTAGAAAAACTCCCCTCATGGGGAAGGCTTATGTCCAGCAGTGGACAGTTAACGTCTGAAATAATAATTATTGCAATTTTAAAAGTGTAAAACGTATAAATTCCAATATGGTCTATATTGGAATTTATACGTTTTACACTTTGGATAATGGACTAATGGACTAATGTCATTTATTTGGGAAAACTAACAGTTACAAAATAAAGAATAATACATAATATTAATCAAAGAAAACATTGAGTAAATTTGACACCAACACCGTTTTTATTATAATATAATATAATTTATTTCAAGAGTAACTCCAATGTTTTTTTCGACTTATTGTAGAATGGCAAACAAGCTATCAGCCCTACCTGACGGAAAGTAGTAACCGTCGCGTATAGACATGAGCAGTACCTTGATATAAGGAATGTTTAATTTAAATCTATATTTATTGGTATTGGTTGTCTCCTATTGATATAGGTATAGAGAAATTTGTTTATCATAACTTTAGTTGTTTTATCAGCGATGGTGTGTTAGTTAACTGGCTATTTTATGTCTTTAAGATATTACTAAGTAGCACTTACAGATAATGGTGTTACCACGACTTCGACGCCGTTACGTATTGATAATGTCATAAAAATCTACTATTGTAGTTGTCTCTTTATTAAATATCAGATTCTTTATAATAGATAAATTAACTTTATATAAAATCCACAATCTATATGTAGCACTAAAAAATTTAGCTGAACTAATATTATACTATGTAATGAGGGTTGAGCGCTGTTGTAACATAATATGATAATTGAAGACACCAAATTACTAAAAATGCCGAATTACAAATTAGCCGCAAATTTTTCGAGGTCTAACAGAAAAGGTGGATCATGTGTACTAGTTCATAAGAATCAAAAATATAAAAATATAGATGTTGTAAAGCAATATAATCAAAGTGGAATATTTGAATGTAGTGCGATAGAATTGACAGAACATAAAATAATTATAATAGTGATCTACAGACCTCCAAAAATGAATCTTATTAATACATTCTTCTTCAAACTTCAAGAGTTACTGAATAAATTATGTTTTAAGGATAAAAAAGTAATATTATGCGGAGACTTCAATATAGATAAATTAAAAAATAACTCTATTTCGAAAGAATTTGAACAAATACTAATTTCATACAATCTCAAATTGACCCTAAATGAACCTACCAGATTATGTAGTGGAACATGTATAGACAATTTTGCCCATAATATAAGAAACTCTAAGACAATTATACTAGAT
The DNA here is from genome assembly GCF_026898425.1 of Galleria mellonella. Taxonomy (NCBI): domain Eukaryota; kingdom Metazoa; phylum Arthropoda; class Insecta; order Lepidoptera; family Pyralidae; genus Galleria; species Galleria mellonella. The sequence continues at coordinate 4,726,301 of NW_026442112.1, forward strand.
CTAGGATTATCAGACCATACTGCACAATTAATGCAATACCAGAGGGAGACTTTGTACAAAAGTCGATTGCTTGGGTACCTCTGTCCCATTCGTGTTTCAACCGTGAAGCAGTTGTGTTTGCATGGCTGTGTTTCGGTTTGAAGGGTGGGATATGGCGTGAATTTACTGGGTACAGAGGAATAACACCTGAGTCCTCAGGAATGGCAACGCATGGGGGTATCATGGGCGAAACAGTATACTCTGTTATGTCCATGGTACTGCTCATGTCTATAGGCGACGGTTACCACTTTCCATCAGGTGGGCCGTCAGCTTGTTTGCCATTCTAAGTTATATAAAAAAAAAAAAAAAAAAATGTCCAGTGAAAAAGAGCTTTCTCGTGAGCTATTGGTATAAATGGATAAGAGAATATAGCAAAGAAAATATGACTAAATTTAAAAACTATATTAAACAACTGTCATTTAGTATGGTATATAAATATGACGATCCAGAAAAAGCGTATAATGCTTTTATAGATGATTTCAAATTACTATATGATCTTTGTTTTCCATGGAAAAAAATAAAATTAAGAATCTGTCATCGAGCAAAATGGCTCACCAAAGGCTTAAAAATATGTACAAAAAGAAAACGACAACTCTTATACAGATATAGACGTAAAGAAATTGAGAAAAGTAATTTTATTGAATACTCTAAAAGATTAAAGAAGATTATAAAATTGACACAAAAATCACAAAACAACTATAAAATTGAGACGGCCACTAACAAATCAAAAGCGGTATGGAATATTATTAACAGTAAAAATGAAAATATCCCTCCGGAGGAAATTCAAAAAATAATAGTTAATGGAGAATATATCTCAAAGCCTGAAGATATTGCGCAAGCTTTCAACAATTTTTTTATTGACGACATACAGAAATCTCACAGTACTGACGTAAAATACTTAAGAAGGATAACAGGGAGAATCAGCAACTCTTGTTTCATGGCTCCTACTAACTCTCATGAGATTGAAAACATAATAAAAAATCTAAAAAATACCCAAAGTACAGGGTATGATGGTATTTGCACAAAAGTAATTAAATATGTGTCTAGTATCATATCACCAGTGATTAGCCACATAATTAATAGAAGCATAGAAAATGGCGTATTTCCCAGCAAACTAAAAGTCTCTGTAATTAAACCGATATTTAAAAAGAATGATAGAGAAAAAATCCAATTCTATAGACCTATCGCACTAATACAAATAATATCAAAAATTTTTGAAGCAGTTATTTACAGGTCTATGTACGAGTATGATTTCTTTGAGAAAAATAAAATTCTTACAGATGAACAATTCGGATTTAGAAAGGGAAAGTCAATAAATTTAGCTATCCATAAATTCTTAGACAAAATTATGAGTAATCTAGATAATAAAAAGAATACAACTGCTTTATTTATGGATATGACTAGAGCATTCGACCATGTAGATTGTGATATCCTCGTTGGAAAATTGGAGATATATGGGATCAGAGGAAATGTACTTAACCTTGTAAAATCATATTTACAAGGCAGAAAACAAATTACAGAAATAACTAGAATAAAAACAAATAATAACACTGAAACGAAATATCAATCTGAACAAAGAACTGTAAAATACGGGGTACCTCAAGGAAGCATATTAGGGCCATTATTGTTTCTAATTTATATTAACGATCTGCCTAAAGCTATTACTCATCCAATGATCCTATATGCTGACGACAGCACAGCAATTTTTACTAATGACGATCCCAAACTTTACGAAGAGGATATAAATAACTCATTAAAAGACATGGTCTCCTGGCTAGAAGCTAATAACCTAAAGATGAACATAGACAAAACTAACTTTATGACATTTAAAAACAAAAATAAAATTTTGAATAATATAAATATTAATTATATGGGGAATAAAATTAAGGAAGTTAATTGTATTAACTTTTTAGGTATTCATATTGACTCTGATATGACTTGGAAAACACAGATTGATCACGTTTGTACAAAAGTAAATCAGTACTCCTATGCACTTTACTTGTTACGAAAAGTAGCTAATCAATTTGCACTTCTGAGCGCTTATCATGCGTTTGCAGGCTCAACGCTCAAGTATGGAATTCTCTATTGGGGAAATTCCTCAGGAAGAGAAAAAGCTTTTAAAAGCCAAAAAAAATGTGTTCGTTCCATATGTGGAATACAGGAAACAGAGTCGTGCAAGCCATGTTTTAAGAAATTGAAAATTTTGACATTTCCCTCACTTTATCTCTATGAAGCTGCAGTTTTAATAAAATCTAATATTACTGATTATGAAACTCTAAAAAGCAAAAGACATTGTCATATTATTCGAGTCACAAAGTGTAACACAACAGTATACAATAATAGTATATTCTGCATGGGTCTGAAAGTATACAATAAATTGCCCCAATATATAAAAGACATTAATCATTTGCATCTATTTAAGAAGGAACTAAAGAAGATACTAATTGACAAAGCATACTACACTCTAAATGAATATATGACAGATAGTTTTAAAAATTAAACAAACGATAAATGACTGCGTTGTATTCCCATGAGACAAGAGATAAGACAAATTTTGATGTAGTGGTTTTCTTTTTTTTCTGTAATCTATTATAATGAAGACATTGTGACATATGAAATTGAGTAATATTTATATTAAGAGAAGATTTGCACGCCATTTATGGTAAAATATGGAGGCGTAATAACCTATTAATGTAACATCTGTCATACCCATATTTGAGCAAATAAATTATATTATTATTATTATTTTTTAAATTTCACTAAAATTCTCATCTCCCCTCTTAAGGAGAGGAGATGGCAACTAACCCCCGGCAGAAGCACAGTCGGCCGGGGTTCAGGGCCCCAGGGAGAGAAACCGGCGTACAATGCGGGCAGAATCTAAGAGCACCGCTTTCTGCATCTTTCCCGGGAGTGAGCCGCCTCGGAATCCCAACCGTCTGAGATGTTGTTCCAGACTGGTTGGGATAAGACCGTTCACCGACATAACGATTGGGATGATTTCGGTAGATGTCACCCCCCACATTTCGGTCACCTCGTGAGCCAGGTCGAGATATTTTCTCTTCTTCTCGGTTTCGGCTTTCACGAGGTTCTCGTCATGCGGTATGGTGACATCCACCAAAAACACCCTCGAGAGTGCCCGATCCATCACCACGATATCAGGTTTGTTCGCAAGAACGGTCCTGTCCGTGATGATGGATCGGTCCCAGTAGAGCCTTACGCTGTCGCTTTCGAGGACCGGCTGGGGCTCGTACTTATAGTACGGCAACCTCTCATTCGCGAGGCCGTACTTCAGAGCTAGCTCTTGATGGAGTATTTTGGCTACCTGGTTGTGTCTGTGCAAGTACTCAGTGTTGGCAAGAGCTGAACAACCCGAAAGCACATGTCTGAGTGACTCTCTGGGATGGCGACATGCCCGACAGATGTCCTCAGTGCCATCCTTCAGAATGTGCTTTCGGTAATTGTTCGTCTTAACCACCTGATCCTGTATTGCACAGACAAAACCCTCGGTCTCTCCGAAGAGATCACCGAACTGTAGCCAGTGCATGGAGGTCTTCGTGTTTACGTACGGCCCGTGAAGGGCTTTGAAGAACCTTCCGTGCAACTCCTTCTCTTTCCATACGGCCTCCCGCTGAGAGGTACCCAAAACTTCGGGTTTTCGCCAGTCCTCTTTAGCCAGAGAAAGAGGGGTGAATCCTTTGTCACATTCTATGACCTCTCTATGCAAACCCTCGTCTATTTTCTCCAGAAAATATGTCCTGAGGCTGTCAACCTCGCGGTTGTGCATGGTCTTAACACTTAACAAGCCTCGACCACCAGCCTTCCGCGGGATATACAGCCTCATGACTGACGATTTCGGGTGATGCATTCTATGGAGGGTCATAGTTGTGCGGACTTTCCGATCCAGGGCTTCGAGATCGGTTTGAGACCATCTGAGCACGCCAAAAGTGTAAAGGAGTACGGGTATGACCCAGCCGTTATAAGCTCGGATTTTATTGGCGCCCGACAGAGAACTTTTCAGTACTCTTGTAAGGCGCACAAAAAATTCCTCGCGGACTGACTGTTTCATATCCGTCTCCTTCACACCGATGTTTTGTGACATGCCCAGATACCGGTATGTTTCAGCCTCGGAGAGGGTTTTAATATTAGAGGGATCTGTGGCGATCCATTCAGTTTGAGTGACCCGTCCCCTCTGCACATGGAGGACCGCGCACTTGTCTATTCCGAGCGCCATCCTAATAGAGCTGCTATAATCGTTTACGATATTTAGCAGCTCCGTCAGGCGTTCGACACTCGGAGCTAGCAGTTTCAAGTCATCCATGTACAGGAGGTGAGGCATTCGTGTACCTCCTCTCCGATACTGAAATCCAGTCCCCGAATTCTCCAGTAAAGTACTGAGTGGATTCAGGGACAGGCAAAACCAAAGTGGACTCAAACAATCGCCCTGGAATATTCCCCTCTTTATCTCTATCCGGTCAGCGGTATCCGTCAATCGCTCGCCCTGGATAGTCAGGATCGTCGTCCACTGCCCCATGCATGCCTCCAAGAACACTCGAACTGTACCGTCGATCTTGTACAGCTCGAGTATCCTCCGGAGCCATGAATGGGGCACGGAATCGAACGCCTTTTTATAATCTATCCAGGCGGCGGAGAAATTCCGACGGTTCCGCTTGACCACGTGGCCAGCGACAGCATCAATGAGGAGCAGCTCCTTCGATCCGCGGCTACCGCCCCTGCATCCGTTCTGAGCGCTAGATAGGATCTTATTCTCGTACACATGACGAGAGATCTTAGCGCTCAGAACGGATGTTAACGTCTTATATATTGTCGTAAGACAAGTGATGGGGCGATATTTAGATGGATCCGCAGTATCGTCCGTCTTAGGAGCTAAATGAGTGATCCCGGTTGTAAGGAAGTTCGGGAGCGTCCTGTTTTCGAGGGCACTCTGGAATTGCACGGCTAAGGTCGCATGGCTGGCCGAGAACGCCTTTAACCAGTAGTGCTGCAATCCGTCGATCCCCGGACTTTTCCAGTTCGGAGCCCGACGGATCGCGGCAACCACGTCTTTCTCCGTAATGGCAATGGCGTTCATCGGCGTTATTCGAGCACATGCTTCCTCAACATCGTGCATCCATGCGCCCTCCTCATGTTCCACAGGTTCAGACCACAGCTGTCTCCAGAAGGCGACGAAATTGGCTGTTTCGGGTCTTTGTCCTGTGGGCTGTAGTTTTGGGCGCTCCAAGTTCCTATAAAACTTCCGTTGATCACTCATAAAGAGGCGATTTTGTTGATACCTCTCAACCCTCTCAGAGTACCGTCGGAGTCGCTTCCCCCATGCAGCGATCTTCTGCTTCAGTTCATCTATGCGCTCCGTAAGTTTGTGCCCGAAGTCCGGCTGGAACAGACGTACACCTGTCCCAGCAAAGGCCTCTTTTACGGAGCGCATAATTCTCGGGCGTGTGTTGCCCTCCCTGAAGCAGAGCAGTCTACCAATGAGGACTCTGGCCTGGGCGATCCGTCGTTCAATCCTTCTTTTCCAGGCTGGTTTTATATTATCCCTTTGGATATTACGTCCAGCCCGGGGCATTTTTGCGCCGGTATATCGGCATACTGCCAACGCAGCGCCAAACAGGATTGAACTCGTCTCTCCCAGGTCACCGCTGCCCTCAAGGTACTGAGGCAGCAGTCCATTTGTGGCCTCAATGGCATCCCGCGTCGCCACATTTAGATATATCCAGGGAAGCTTCGGTCTCTCTTCGAGGGGAGTTCTTCGGATCTCTAGAATCGCCTCGTCTAGTATGCTCCTCATATGCTCTATATTATTATATTATATTATTATTATTATTTTTTAAATTTCACTGAAATTCTCATCTCCCCTCTTAAGGAGAGGAGATGGCAACTAACCCCCGGCAGAAGCACAGTCGGCCGGGGTTCAGGGCCCCAGGGAGAGAAACCGGCGTACAATGCGGGCAGAATCTAAGAGCACCGCTTTCTGCATCTTTCCCGGAAGTGAACCGCCTCTGAATCCCAACCGTCTGAGATGTTGTTCGAGACTGGTTGGGATAAGACCGTTCACCGACATAACGATTGGGATGATTTCGGTAGATGTCACCCCCCACATTTCGGTCACCTCGTGAGCCAGGTCGAGATATTTTCTCTTCTTCTCGGTTTCGGCTTTCACGAGGTTCTCGTCATGCGGTATGGTGACATCCACCAAAAACACCCTCGAGAGTGCCCGATCCATCACCACGATATCAGGTTTGTTCGCAAGAACGGTCCTGTCCGTGATGATGGATCGGTCCCAGTAGAGCCTTACGCTGTCGCTTTCGAAGACCGGCTGGGGCTCATACTTATAGTACGGCAACCTCTCATTCGCGAGGCCGTACTTCAGAGCTAGCTCTTGATGGAGTATTTTGGCTACCTGGTTGTGTCTGTGCAAGTACTCAGTGTTGGCAAGAGCTGAACAACCCGAAAGCACATGTCTGAGTGACTCTCCGGGATGGCGACATGCTCGACAGATGTCCTCGGTGCCATCCTTCAGAATGTGTTTTCGGTAATTGTTCGTCTTAACCACCTGATCCTGTATTGCACAGACAAAACCCTCGGTCTCTCCGAAGAGATCACCGAACTGTAGCCAGTGCACGGAGGTCTTCGTGTTTACGTACGGCCCGTGAAGGGCTTTGAAGAACCTTCCGTGCAACTCCTTCTCTTTCCATACGGCCTCCCGCTGAGAGGTACCCAAAACTTCGGGTTTTCGCCAGTCCTCTTTAGCCAGAGAAAGAGGGGTGAATCCTTTGTCACATTCTATGACCTCTCTATGCAAACCCTCGTCTCTTTTCTCCAGAAAATATGTCCTGAGGCTGTCAATCTCGCGGTTGTGCATGGTCTTAACGCTTAACAAGCCTCGACCACCAGCTTTCCGCGGGATATACAGCCTCATGACTGACGATTTCGGGTGATGCATTCTATGGAGGGTCATAGTTGTGCGGACTTTCCGATCCAGGGCTTCGAGTTCGGTTTGAGACCATCTGAGCACGCCAAAAGTGTAAAGGAGTACGGGTATGACCCAGCCGTTATAAGCTCGGATTTTATTGGCGCCCGACAAAGAACTTTTCAGTACTCTTGTAAGGCGCGCAAAAAATTCCTCGCGGACTGACTGTTTCATATCCGTCTCCTTCACACCGATGTTTTGTGACATGCCCAGATACCGGTATGTTTCAGCCTCGGAGAGGGTTTTAATATTAGAGGGATCTGTGGCGATCCCTTCAGTTTGAGTGACCCGTCCCCTCTGCACATGGAGGACCGCGCACTTGTCTATTCCGAGCGCCATCCTAATAGAGCTGCTATAATCGTTTACGATATTTAGCAGCTCCGTCAGGCGTTCGATGCTCGGAGCTAGCAGTTTCAAGTCATCCATGTACAGAAGGTGAGACACTCGTGTACCTCCTCTCCGATACTGAAATCCAGTCCCCGAATTCTCCAGTAAAGTACTGAGTGGATTCAGGGACAGGCAAAACCAAAGTGGACTCAAACAATCGCCCTGGAATATTCCTCTCTTTATCTCTATCCGGTCAGCGGTATCCGTCAATCGCTCGCCCTGGATAGTCAGGATCGTCGTCCACTGCCTCATGCATGCCTCCAAGAACACTCGAACTGTACCGTCGATCTTGTACAGCTCGAGTATCCTCCGGAGCCATGAATGGGGCACGGAATCGAACGCCTTTTTATAATCTATCCAGGCGGCGGAGAAATTCCGACGGTTCCGCTTGACCACGTGGCCAGCGACAGCATCAATGAGGAGCAGCTCCTTCGATCCGCGGCTACCGCCCCTGCATCCGTTCTGAGCGCTAGATAGGATCTTATTCTCGTACACATGACGAGAGATCTTAGCGCTCAGAACGGATGTTAACGTCTTATATATTGTCGTAAGACAAGTGATGGGGCGATATTTAGATGGATCCGCGGTATCGTCCGTCTTAGGAGCTAAATGAGTGATCCCGGTTGTAAGGAAGTTCGGGAGCGTCCTGTTTTCGAGGGCACTCTGGAATTGCACGGCTAAGGTCGCATGGCTGGCCGAGAACGCCTTTAACCAGTAGTGCTGCAATCCGTCGATCCCCGGACTTTTCCAGTTCGGAGCCCGACGAATCGCGGCAACCACGTCTTCCTCCGTAATGGCAATGGCGTTCATCGGCGTTATTCGAGCACATGCTTCCTCAACATCGTGCATCCATGCGCCCTCCTCATGTTCCACAGGTTCAGACCACAGCTGTCTCCAGAAGGCGACGAAATTGGCTGTTTCGGGTCTTTGTCCTGTGGGCTGTAGTTTTGGGCGCTCCAAGTTCCTATAAAACTTCCGTTGATCACTCATAAAGAGGCGATTCTGTTGATACCTCTCAACCCTCTCAGAGTACCGTCGGAGTCGCTTCCCCCATGCAGCGATCTTCTGCTTCAGTTCATCTATGCGCTCCGTAAGTTTGTGCCCGAAGTCCGGCTGGAACAGACGTACACCTGTCCCAGCAAAGGCCTCTTTTACGGAGCGCATAATTCTCGGGCGTGTGTTGCCCTCCCTGAAGCAGAGCAGTCTACCAATGAGGACTCTGGCCTGGACGATCCGTCGTTCAATCCTTCTTTTCCAGGCTGGTTTCATATTATCCCTTTGGATATTACGTCCAGCCCGGGGCATTTTTGCGCCGGTATATCGGCATACTGCCAACGCAGCGCCAAACAGGATTGAACTCGTCTCTCCCAGGTCACCGCTGCCCTCAAGGTACTGAGGCAGCAGTCCATTTGTGGCCTCAATGGCATCCCGCGTCGCCACATTTGGATATATCCGGGGAAGCTTCGGTCTCTCTTCGAGGGGAGTTCTTCGGATCTCTAGAATCGCCTCCTCTAGTATGCTCCTCATATGCTCTATATCCTGGGAAGTTGTTCCGTCCGCATCCGCTTCTGAAAGCGTTTCGGCAACCACCTCTACGCTAGGTAGCACGTCTGAGATGGGTTGCTCTACGGTCGCGGAGTTTGTTTCTGGAACAACTTCACTTCGCAATCGTTCGAGTTCGGTCGCGCTAAACATACCAGAGCGCTGTATGTACCGAACTCTGTCGGCTAAGTTCTGTTATTATTATTATTATTATTGTCTGAGATACAGGTTCTATAACCTAGTTCAGACACAAGTTGTTTAAACTGATCCAAATGTACAAATGAATTTGTATCTACTTTTACTGTAATTTCCAGTGCTGAGTTTGTTACAATCATGGTTGTGCAATAAAGTTATTATGGGGGCAAAGGGATTGTTAGTAATGGAGGCTGAGAATCCCATTGCTAGCAATATACCCAACCAGGTCGACCTCGCGGTTCTCCCTGGAAACTATCATGGTTAATTCCTGATGAATTCATCATGATGAGCTAACTGGCCTGTTTTCATTTCCATCTATCAACCTTCACTGGTGCTCCGCCAGCGTATCCTGTTAGCGCAGGCGGGGTTACCATACCATTTTCACCCATCAAAAAAAATAAGTTATTATTATTATTATAATCGGTCCAATAGTTAACGTAAACAGACATACAGCTAACTTCTACATATAAATCATATAGAATGCCTGTTAGTTTTGCAAATGGAACTAGTTTTACTGCCTAGCCCCCAGTTTGCTTTATTTGTAACATGTAACTTGATTACCTAGTTTGTTTTTTTAAAGTTTCGTATGAGTACATCGGTTGGAAATAAACGTGTAAATTGCAACTTTCGTGCCTTGTTTGAGCTTATTTTCATGTAACATAGTCGGGGGAAAAGTTCAGACGAAATGTAGTTTACATTTCGTCTGAATTTACTTTACAATAAATGAAATTGGAAAATATATAAGTATACCCATAAAATATCTAGTAATATAAATAATTTTATTTTATATACAACTTAGAATGGCAAACAAGCTAACGGTCCACCTGATGGAAAGTGGTAACCGTCGCCTATAGACATGAGCAGTATCATGGACTTAACAGAGTATACTGTTTCGCCCATGATACCCCCCATGCTTTGCCATTCCTGAGGACTCAGGTGTTATTCCTCTGTACCCAGTAAATTCACGCCATATCCCACCCTCCAAACCGAAATACAGCCATGCAAACACAACTGCTTCACGGTTGAAACATGAATGGAATATATATATATATATATGTCTGTGCAGTTATCATCCAATAATTTTTTTTTATTATGTAGATAGTATAGATTTTCGTGGGTGAATTTTGAACAGCTATTAAATGACATTTTTGTTTTGTTTCAGGTTACCATGTGGCTTCATAGATGTTTTGTATATGCTGTCCATCTAGTGATATTAGTTAGTTGGTAAGTTTAATTTATTTATTATGTAATCTACCTTAATTCTATCAAACTTCTGTTTACGCAGAGATTTTAAAAATCTTTCCCTTAGGCCATAAAAATAAGGACTATTTGGGTGGGACAAATTTTCAAGTAATTTTTAATTAAAATAATCAATAGATAGATAATTTTAGCTTCTAATTTTGTAACTTTGAGAACCCTCATATCAATTTTTCTTAAATATTTCTCAAGTAAAGATACTGTCTATTTACGATTTTGTCATATTAGTAAAATAAGATTATATATATATATATATATATATATATATATATATATATATATATATATATATATATATAATTAGATATATATATGAATAGATATATAATTTATTTGCATTATTTACAGGACAAATAACAACAAACATAGATACACATACACTGTAAAAAGAAATAAAAGAATATATACCTATACAAAAAAAGCATAATACATACAAGAAGTAACAATTTCTCCCTTCATGCGTGTGCCATAGTAACATAAAATGGTCACAACTCTGTTGCAAAAAAATAATCGTGCAAAATTAAGATGGAATCATCACGTAAACTATGTATTTTATTGATTGCAAAAAAATATCAATTCATTATTAGCAAAGAGATCTCCCTTTTTGAAGTCAGTTCGACGAAAATATAATTTCATTTGATCATATAACAAGTTTTAACTTTTTGTTGAAACAAGTTTGGTTTTATTGATATGTAAAACGTATTGTTGAAACGCAATATTCTATGTATAATATTTAGGCAATATTCTATCTTGTAGCGCCACCAATTATTGGCTCGTCAAACTCGCTTCCCCGCCAAACTCCCGCGCCCGAAAAACCAACTCCAGGCGCATGCGTCGCGCGGGCTAAAAAAAGCGGGAGACAATTATTTTCTCAACATGGCTACCGTTTTTTTTTTTTGTAATTTTCATAATTTTGTAATAAAAAACAATTCAAAGCAGTGTGTACGTTTTTCTACTGGCACAAAAGAACCCTGAATAACGAAGCTAGCCGAGTTCAAATCTATACTTATAATAAATCTGTAGAGAGGTCAATTCTGTACATGATATATATTTCCAAAATAACTATCAGGGGGTGATAAGTGATCGATACTGATGTGATCGAGACTGCCAAAAATGCAATCAGTAAAATGTTTGTCTGTCTGTCTGTATATTCGTTATAGAAACTAAAACTACTAGACGGATTTTAACGAAACTTGGTACAATTATTCTTCATACTCCTGGATAGGTTATAGTATACTTTTCATCACGCTACGATCAATAGGAGCAGAGCAGTGAAGGGAAATATGTCTGTTACATCAAAACCATTGAACCGTGAGGAAGGACATAGGCTACTTATTTTACGAAAAACGACGGAAACGCGGACGAAGTCGCGGGGAACAGCTAGTCTATAATATTAACGCAATATTCTATCTATAGTACCTATTAAGATTATTACTTTTGTATATTTACTTTAAAACATGATTTAGCGAATGTTTACAGCATTAAAAGCTAAGCTAATTAACACTTCAATTAGAAATTAATGACTAACAACGGTTTTATCACGTGTATGCTATTTTATAGCGATATGCAATTGTTTCCACACTGATTATCTTACTCGTTTGTTATATTAAAGTTTTTTTTTCTTTTTTTTTTTGTTGACACCTCTGGTGTTGCAGGCGTTCATAGGCTACGGTAACAGCTTACCATCAGGTGGGCCGTATGCTTGTTTGCCATCTCAGTGGTATAAAAAAATATTTCTTCTTTCTTATGCAACCTATACCAGGACGACGGAAACGATTACTCTCAACTTTGTAGCTTATATCCTTCTCCCCAAACACTATGTGTGTACCAAGTTTTATAGAGCTAATAAACAAACTTTCACATTTACAATATTAGTAAGTATTTCGTTGATTTTGCGTATAAATGATGAAGAGCTTATGTTTGTTTGTCCAAGTGTGGTCTCGAGCGACGAGGAGCCAGCTTGGAGATGGTCGTGTGATAATGGCAAGTGCGTGAAGGTACGAAACGCAGGCGACAGCTCTGATCCAGCGCTCAGTCTGGAAGCCTGCAAGATGTTCTGCAACGAATATGGTTCGTATGACCACAGATAGTGTAATAAATACAAATTTATTATATTAGGTGTCCTCGAAATTCTCGAAGTTTCTGCTAGTGGAACCATATATTTTTTTCTCTTCTAACCGTGTCTTTTTCGCTAAAGAAACATCATTTTCCTAATCTTATCCCTAATTTATGGGGTCGGCGTTTTTCTAAAGAAATATTTGTCGAAAAATAACATGAGTATACGATGTATTCAGTTTTGAATTTAGTGTGGGATACTCGAAATTTTTTTGTTATTTATACTTCTTTGTCATTCGGTTTTACTAGCAGTTAATTCTAATGATATCAATTTTGTCCACTGGATGTTCGTATTTTATTTAATACAATAATATTCCCTTGACTATGATGATCTAGTTTTTATTTAACTTTGAATATTTTAAGCAAGCATTTTACGCTTACTAAAAATATCCATGCATCTTCTGTCTTGAATTGTAGCGGCTGTATTTATTTTCTATTGTATCTTTTATAAATATGTCAAGTATTGAAATAAATAAAAAAGGCGTTTCCATATATATCAGATTGGGAGCTTAATTGCTGAGGGATGGGTAGCAGCCTCTTAAAACATCACCAAAGCCTAACTGCGGTTGTCAACCCGCCTGTCAAGTGTGGCAACTACTGGCATAACCCCTCAACAGGCAGAGGGCTATGTTCACAAGTACACAGTTACCAGAGGGAGACTTTGTACAAAAGTCGATTGGTTGAGTACCTCTGTCCCATTCGTGTTTCTACCGTGAAGCAGTTGTGTTCCCATGGCTGTGTTTCGGTTTGAAGGGTGGGATATGGCGTGAATTTACTGGGTACAGAGGAATAACACCTGAGTCCTCAGGAATGGCAACGCATGGGGGGTATCATGAGCGAAACAGTATACTCTGTAATGTCCATGGTACTGCTCACGTCTATAGGCGACGGTTACCACTTTCCATCAGGTGGGCCGTCAGCTTGTTTGCCATTCTAAGTTGTATAAAAAAAGCTGATATGATGATTCTTTTTCTACATAGGTTGTAAATAAACATTACAAAACATTATGAAATGCGTTAACAAAATGCATTAAAAAAATTAATCGTAGTGCTCCATGCAGATATGTGGGCCATGTTAATATTTCATAATACTTGATCAAACCCATCAATAGTAACAGTTTCAACATATTTTGATACATCTGTGACCTTTTTCTTGGTTTATTGTTTTAATCGTTCGTTGCTTCACGTTTTTTTTTGTTTTTTTTTTTTAAATTGTTTTCGTAATGTTTATCTCGGAAATTAATTATTGTCACGAATTGGCAGGTCTCCTTTGGCCAAGACCCACGGGTGATATTGACCTCGGGAACTTTTTGTCCAAAATAAACATGGACCATATTAAAATAAACACGTTGAGTCGTGGTGCGACCGATGACCTCATGGAAGCGGCGACAAAGGTATGCAGTTTCAACATGTATATTTTAAATGCAATTCCTGCGTTTCTTAAATATTATTTTACATGTTCCATCTCCGTGGCGCAGTGGTGAGCACATTGCTTTCAATGAATCAGGTGGCAGGTTCGATTCTAGGTTGGGCCAATTTAGGCAACGAACTTTTTGATTCTCTATTATTATTGATATATTTATTATAAAATTTTAATGATTAATTAATATTTTGGGATATTTTTTACATTCTATTTATGTACATACTATCATTCTAGGTAAATGCGGTCTCGAGTTCAATTCTTAGTCGGGCCGATTTAGAAAACTATTTTTTATAAACTGGTTTGTGTGTTACGTTCTCATTAGTGTACACATGAGAAAGAACAAGACAATGGTTATTGCTGTCTCGTTCTATCTTGTGCTTGCGGTAGCGATATCATGTCTATCGATAGTCACTTGTCTAAATGGGCTGGATCGGTTATCTAGTAATTTCTGGTAACATATGATACTTTGGCTTGAGGTCGAAGTTAGAAAGTTTGGATGGTGTTTTATATGTAGGCATCCGATTAATAGTATTATGTATGGAGTAATATATGAATATATTTCGTCCCTGTGGTCCCAGCATAGAATAGGCCACCCCTTCTTATTCAGTTGGTGTCGTAAGCGGCGACTAGGGAGCTTATGATGGAGCGATGGATGGGTAGTAGCGTCCCTCTTAAAACATCTCTAAAATCCTAACTGCGGTTGCCAACTCTGCCATGTGTGGCAACTACAGGCAAAACTCTCCTTATGGGGAAGGCTTATGTTCAGCTGTGGACAGTTAACGGCTGAAATATATATATATATATATATATATATATATATATATATATATATATATATATATATATATATATATATATATATATATATATATAAAATGCGATCATTATCCAGTGCATTGTATATTAGATTTTGTTTGTCTGTAATTCGGTATTGTACGATTTATCTGTTTACGCCCACGGTATCCGCCTTCCGTACCTACTCGTATTGGTTTCAAAACTATAATACTACTTTGATACTCTGTAGCGCGTCAGGGATGTTCGCCGAGCATCGTGTAGATTGTTTTTATGCCACGATGCGAAAAAGGTGTGCATCCCTGGTGCGCAGAGTACGTGCCAGCGCCAACAGCATCCTGAGTATGATAGCAAGCAGGCTAGACTGTGTGTACGTCGGTCACTGCTGCGCAATTTCCGATGGAATTGTGCAGCGGTGATTATCTGCATATTATTTAATATATGTGTGTGTGTGTGTATTGTGTATGTAAATTTACTAACATTAGTTTTTAAGAATACTGTTACTAATAAATATTTAATGGACCAAAAAAGTCCGAAATTTTTTTTTTTATTTAATTTGTTATATCTCTCATTTAGAGGTAGTTCTAGACACGGGCCAAAGCCAAGTGTTTTTGGAATGTCAGCTCAATGATAGGAACTTACGGACCAGGCGACATGTATTTAAAATTGCTGCTTTTTGGAGGAGTATATATGTGGAGGGTTTTATACATAATGTATGGAGAGTTGTGTGTAAGGTTTTCGGGATAACACCCGTTGTATGTAGATAAAACTATTGGTATTGTTTTTACTGTATGAACTCGCCATTGGGATTTTATTTCTATAGAAAGATCTGTGTATTTAGCTAGTTTTTATTATTATTAATTCAATTTAAACTTGTTCTTTTTTACAGAGATTCCAAAAACAAATCTCCCTGGCTGCACCGAAAGGGGCCACATTGAAATTAACTGGAAAATCTGTGTCCATAAATCTTATTAATGAACAGCCCAATTTGCGAGGTTCGTCATGTTATATTTAGAGTTATACGATATGTAAATTTATATATTTTATTTATTTAAAGGAACACCAACAGCATATTGCATTTTTTTTAATGGGTGATAATGGTATGGTAACCCCGCCTGCGCTAACGGGATACGCCGGCGGGGCACCAGTGAAAGATGATAGGTGAGGATGAAGCAGGTCAGTTGGCCCATCGTGACCACTTCAACAAGAATTGTTCACAATGGTTTCCACGGGGAACCACGTGGAGGTCGACCTAATAGGGCATATTGCTAGCAATGGGGCTGTCAAACTCCATTGCTAACAATCCCTTTCCCCCAGCATATTGCATTTTTTTTATGGGTGAAAATGGTATAGTAACGCCGCCTGCGCTAACGGGATACGCTGGCGGAGCATCAGTGAAGGGTGATAGATGAGAATGAAAACAGGCCAGTTAGCCCATCATGATGAATTCATTAGGAATTAACCATGATAGTTTCCAGGGGGAACCGCGAGCAGGTCGACCTGGTTGGGTATATTGCTAGCAATGGGATTCTCAGTCTCCATTACTAACAATCCCTTTCCCCCCAGCATATTGCATTATAACACACATATATAACAAACATTAAATACAATACAATATTAATGCACATGCCTATTGAAGGTATTATAGGTATAGGTAGGTTAAATAATTAAATGAGATTATATATAATTAGATAGATTAGATATATAATTTATGTGAATTGCTTAGGGCACACAAATAACAACAGACATGTCTATGCCTTTATACACATACACAGTTAAAAAAAGAATACATATACGTGTTTTTTTTTTTTTTTTTGGGAAATATAGTTGGGTTTCCTGGTGGAATTCATATTGACCACTAAACGTGTTTTGAATGGAACATTATTACAGAAATATTGTACTTGCAGAGTTCTCTCTGGACATGGACGAGGGTTATGATCTGAGGATTGCAGCGGCCGCGAAGGACCAGATCAACGCCACTGTCACCGCGAGAACTTTCTTCGGTCTCCGTCACGGGCTGGAAACGCTTTCTCAGCTATTTGTCTATGACGATCTTAGGGACCATATGTTGGTGAGTGGGCATGTTTGTTTTTATTTAACATTCATTACTTCCAGAAACTATTACGCGATTTTTTTATCATTTTATCAGAGATTTTTAGAAAATTATTTTATTTTTAAGTTTTCATAGGGAGAATTCATTTTCATTCAGAGGGAGACTTTGTACAAAAGTCGATTGCTTGGATCCTCTGTCCCATTCGTGTTTCTACCGTGAAGCAGTTGTGTTTACGTGGCTGTGTTTCGGCTTGAAGGATGGGATATGGCGTGAATTTACAGGGTACAGAGGAATAACACCTGAGTCCTCAGGAATAGCAACGCATGGATGGTATCATGGGCGAAACAGTATACTCTGTTATGTCCATGGCACTGCTCATGTCTATAGGCGACGGTTACCACTTTCCATCAGGTGGGCCGTTAGCTTGTTTGCCATTTTAAGTTGTATAAAAAATACTTTACCGAGAGAAATATTAAAAAAAATGCTTGGGTGGAATTGACCTATATTATATGTGTATAGCTTATCTTATACGTAAGGGTCTCCTAGGGTACTCTATGTTGACCACAGTGCCACAGAATAGAGATCTCCATGCTGTTTATATCTGTAATCGACAATTACTGCTATCGATCAAGTGGGCCGTCAATTTGTTTGCCATACAATGTTGCATAAAAACCGTTTATAAATTGTCTATGGAAATTATGTAATAAATCCATTTCGTAACATGACTAATGTGTCCATTGATAACGTTTGTGTGTTTATATTGTGAAGTGTACACCTCGAATGGCACGATGTGGTATTGAAGACGAGAATAAATCGATAATAACCGGTTCCAGTCCGTTAACCTTCCAGAAGGCATTTGATTTGCATAACAGGCACATTATGACACGAGATTTGTAATCTTATTACTGTGGTCAACGTACTTTGGGTGCTTAAATACGAGTATATGATTTGCATATAATAAATATATTTTTAAATTCGATATCAGATTGTATATTTATCTACAGGAGAGGCAAAAAAGTTTATCTCTCTCGAAGAATGCCTTAGCATGTCTTTTTTTTTTTTATAAAATGCTTTAGGTCTTATTCGACTGTATTTTTTTTTTTATGGAATATGGTATGAGCTTAGGTTACGAGGTGTCTTTACCAAGTTTAAAGTTATACTCAGAATTCTTATTTAAGGGAAAATGAAAATTTAGCGCCCGTTTTGAATCCGTATTAATGTTACGTTTAAAATATAATATTAATTTACAATGTTCGAATGTGGTCTATTCTTGATGCTAGATTCTATATGTGAAATGTGTAACAGTGTCCTACATAGGCTGTACCGACCTTCACCAAATTGAGTGTGCTTTCATACTTTCAAAAAATGTTGTATTGAACTCAGTTTATTAAGTACTGGAGGTCGAAATTCGACCGTAACATTTGTTATAATAAATTAATTTATTATGTTTATGTTTGATATTCAGTAAGAGAGTAGGACCAGAGGGAAACTTTGTATAAAAGTCGATTGCTTGGGTACCTCTGTCCCATCCGTGTTTCTACCGTGAAGCAGTTGTGTTTGCATGGCTGTGTTTCGGTTTGAAGGGTGGGATATGACGTGAATTTGCTGGGTACAGAGGAATAACACCTGAGTCCTCAGGAATGGCAATGCATGGTATACTCTGTTATGTCCATGGTATCATGGGCGAAACAGTATACTCTGTTATATCCATGGTACTGCTCATGTCTATAAGCGACGGTTACCACTTTCCATCAGGTGGACCGTCAGCTTGTTTGCCATTCTAAGTTGTATAAAAAAAAGCAGGTCAGTTAGCCCATCGTGATGAATCCACCTGGAATTCAGCACGATGGTTTCCAGGGAGGACCACGTGGAGGTCGACCTGGTTGGTCATATTGTTAACAGTGGGACTGGTAGTCCGCATTATTAACAATCCCCCCTCCCGATGCCAATATAGTATCTGGTATAGAATAGGCCACCGCTTTCTTCCCCGTGACTATAGTAAGAGGCAACTAAGGCAGCTTAAGGTGGAGGGATGGACAGCAGCGTCCCTCTTAAAACATCACGAAAGTCTAACTGCGGTGGCTAACTCGCTTGTCAAGCGTGGTAGCTTCTCGCAAACCTTACTCTTTTGGGGAAGCGTATGTTCAGCAGTGGACTGCTGGCGTGATGCTGATGATGATTTCTCCATACAGCTCGTCCGTGACGTGAACATCAGTGACAAGCCAGTGTACCCGTACAGAGGGATCCTGCTGGACACAGCGAGGAACTATTACTCAGTGGATTCTATCAAAAGGACTATTGGTAAGATTTACTCTTTTATTTGTTCTTATTTTACTCTGTTATGTCCATGGTACTACTCGTGTCTATAGGCGATGGTTTTTTTTATGGATGGTAATGAAATGGTAACCCCGCCTGCGCTATCGGTATACACTGGCGGGGCACCAGTGAGGGATGATAGGTAAGGATAAAAAGGCAGGTCAGTTAGTCCATTGTGACGAATTTGACGATAATTAATCACGATAGTTTCCAAGGGGAACCGCGTGAAGGTCGACCTGACAGAGTTTATTGCTAGCAATTGGGATTATCGTCTTGATTAATAACATTTACAGGCGACGGTTACCACTTTCCATCAGGTGGCTGTCAGCTTGTTTGCAATTCTTTACACAAAAAAAATTATGTCCTGCAGATGCGATGGCCCTGGTGAAACTTAATACATTCCATTGGCACATTACGGACAGCCAAAGCTTCCCCTTCGTGTCTGACAGGCGTCCCAACTTGTCCAAGCTTGGGGTTTTGAATCCCAAGAAGGTATGTATCAATATTGTAACCGACTATAAACTGCTTTTACGTACTATTATCTATATTTTATTGTTACAATTTTTACTTGTTCAAATTGTTTGTTTTATTTTCAACCGACTTCAAAAAAGAGGTTGTATTTTTTATGTTTATTTCAGTAATATTCAGTAAAGTAGATTAGATTGTATGATAGAGTATCTCCATAGTGCAATGCATCGAAAAAAATGTGTCAACATATTCATACAATTTTGCGTGAATTATGAATAATTCCTTTTTTACTTCTATATTTATTTTGTTTTATAATTTCTGCATTTTTTAATGCGTAAACACTCACTTTATTTATTAAATAATCCGCCAAGATATAATACATTGTATGCGTAAGTATATAGAATACCTGATAAAAACAATTTGACAATTAGCTGACAAAAAGTTGACCCGATTTTAAGGTTCGATGCTCTATCTATATAAGCTAAGAATATATATGCTAATCGATAGTTTCCGACCGTCGAAGTAAATGATTGGAGAAGAGGGGCCTTTCATGTATATGTTGGCATTATAATCTATGGTTACCATCTATGGCGTAACGTGTAACCGACACGGCTTTATCGATTTATTGATTTTAAACCGTGAAGCGGTAAAGCATACTTTTCGTTAGATTCGTTTTTAAATGAAACATTTTTTTTATGACATTTTTAATGACTTTATCTGTGCTTATTGTTCGTGTGTATGTAGAAGGTATTTATATTAGGCGTTATTTTAACCAATTCTGAATCTATTTTGAAAATTTTCTTTTAAAAAGATAGTGTTGGTTCTATTTTAATTTTTTTTTTATATTTGTATCCAAAATTTTTACACAAGCAACAAATAAAATTCGCTATTTTAATGTATAATCATCATTAACTGTCAAAAAGTTTAAAATTTTTGATTTTTTTTATATTGTATAAAAACAATCAATATTAATAAAAAGATTATTTGAAGGTATACACCAAGAGGGAGATCAGTGAAGTTGTTAAATACGGCCTGGAGCGAGGCGTCAGGGTGTTGCCAGAGTTCGATGCGCCTGCGCACGTCGGCGAGGGCTGGCAGGACACTAACCTTACCGTTTGCTTTAAGGTAAGAATATTTATAACAGACTGCAAATAAATTTACCTCCACATACTTAATGTGTATCGATAATAACTTGGTTACTTTATTACGGACTAAAACTCGGTCGCTGTATCTTAATATAAAAGTATTTGAAAAGTGAAGTCATAAAATATCAAGTTTACTTAAAATAATGTTTGTGACATAAGTTAAAGTAAAAACGAGAATGAATTTAAATTAAAGGTATGTGTAAAAAACGGTTAAGTTTAAAATGTTTAGTTTACTAATGGCATTATGACAATTATTTTGTTAGAAAACTGCATTAATTTTTTCTAGCATTCTACAGGTGTTTTTTTTTTGATGGGTAAAAATGGTATGGTAACCCCGCCTGCGCTAACGGTATACGCTGGCGGAGCATCAGTGAACGGTGATAGATGAGAATGAAATGCAGGTGTATTTACATATGCGTATTAAGTGGCAGGACAGGAGCCCACCTCAGAATTGTCTAGTGCCCACCCAGAAGTTTCCTGTTATGAGTAGTGAAAATCACTGTAATAGTTCGATTTAAAATTTTAATTTTATTATGCTATTTAGAATGGCAAACAAGCTATTGACCCATTTGATGGAAAGTGGTGACCGTCGCCTATAGCCTGTGGACATGAATAACACCATAAGTACGATAATTCTAAAATTGTTGTTTTCTCTTGTACTAATAAACTGGCGTTAATATTTTTACTTACAAACATAGACTTTACCAGAGGGAGACTTTGTACAAAAGTCGATTGCTTGGGTACCTTTGTCCCATTCGTGTTTCTACCGTGAAGCAGTTGTGTTTGTATGGCTGTGTTTCAGTTTGAAGGGTGGGATATGGCGTGAATTTACAGGGTACAGAGGAATAACATCTGAGTCCTCAGGAATGGCAACGTATGGGGGGTATCATGTGCGAAACAGTATACTCTATTATGACCATGGTACTGCTCATATCTAAAGGCGACGGTTACCACTTTCCATCAGGTGGGCCGTTAGCTTGTTTGCCATTCTAAGTTGTATAATATATATATATATATATATATATATAAATACCTAATTATATTCTCTCTAACTGCATTGGGTTGGTTGGAAGAGATCTCTTTTAGAGATAAGCCTACCTTTGCTAACAAGTTATTAAATTAATCGCTGTATCTTTTTTTCAAGTACAATAAAAAATATATATTTATATATGTATCACATCTCCATATTTAGAACTGACAGAATTTTTCATCGTGCCTCCCATCAAATTGTTTATAATTACTCTTCTCCATCCAAAGGTTGCCTGGAAGAGATCGCTCTTAGCGATAAGGTCGCCCATTGTTTTCTCATTGTGATTATTTCTTGTAATTGTTTGTATCTTTATAGATAAAAACTTATTATTAAGTTTACTATTGTAATCTTTTGGAGGAAACAATAAAGAGTGTCTATCTATCTATCTATCTATCTATCTATATTACCTATGGAATGAACTTGGTAGCGTTGCATATGTTAAAATTTCAAAAAAATTTCAAAATTCAAAAATCATTTATTCATGTACAGTTATTCGAATACATTTCAATAATGGTTTTGTTTGTCAGGCCGAGCCTTGGAAGCATTATTGTGTGGAGCCACCTTGCGGCCAACTGAACCCCACCAGGGAAGAATTGTATGACTACTTGGAGGACATATACACTGATATGGCCGGTAAGATTAGCAGATGGAGACTTTGTACAAGTCGTTTGCTTGGGCACCTCTATTACATTCGTGTTTTTACCGTTAAGCAGTTTTTTCTTTTTAATGGATGATAATGGAATGGTAAGCCCGCCTGCGCAAACGGTAAACCAATCACCCCTCACTGGTGCCCCGCCATAATTGGTGAAAATGAAAAGGCAGGTCAGTTAGCCCATCGTGATGAATACACCAAGTATTCAGCACGATGGTTTCCAGGGAGTACCATGTGGAGGTCGATCTTATAGGGCATATTGCTAGCAATGGGACTGATAGTCCGCATTGCTAACAATCTCTTCCCCCCTCCCCCCCACCGTGAAGCAGTTGTGTTTACATAGCTGTTTCGGTTTGAAGGGTGGGATATGGCACTGGCTTTACAGGGTACTCGGGAATGGCAACGCATGGGGGGTATCATGGTCGAAACAGTATACTCTGTTATGTCCATGGTACTGCTCATATCTATAGGCGACGGTTACCACTTTACAACAGGTGGGCCGTCAGCTTGTTTACCATTCTAAGTTGTATAAAAAAAAATATTGGCTAATGTATGGTGTTAGAACAGGTGTAAGCCTGGTTTCGGTCTTACCACCACCTTACTGGAGGAATAATTAAATGGGACAGATAAAAGAAACACTAGGTGTCATGTCGTATAGAGAGGTCAAGGATATGGCCTGGGATAGAGCTGGCTGGAAGATGCATGAATTATTTGCACCGACAAGAGTGCACCCTTATTCTAGGATAAATGAAAAGAAGAATGTATGGTGTAAATATATTTTTAATTATTCTAGATATAAGTTGTTGATTCCAGATGTAATATTAAAATAAAAAAATTGCCGAATGGATGCATGACTTCAGAACGGTTGCACCTATTCGGTGAATTCTTTTTTGTTGTATATCCAATTGTCAAGACAAGGTTTGTATGAAAGAAATTGCATATTCCTGCAGACGTATTCCAGCCGGACATGTTCCACATGGGCGGGGACGAGGTGAGCGAGAAGTGCTGGAACTCCTCGGAAGAGATTCAGCAGTTCATGGTGCAGAATAGGTGGGACCTCGACAAGTCCTCGTTTTTGAAACTGTGGAACTATTTCCAGACGAAGGCACAGGAGAAAGCTTATAAGGTGAATAATTTTTAGTCGTCATCTTCTTGCCTTTATCCCAATTTTTTTATACAACTTAAAATGGCAAACAAGCTGGCGGCCCACCTGATGGAAAGTGGTAACCGTCGCCTATAGACATGAGCAGTATCATGGGACATAACAGAGTATACGTTGTTACGTCATGTTATTCCTCTGTACCCAGTAAATTCACGCCATATCCCACCCTTAAACCGAAACACAGCCATGCAAACACAACTGCTTTACGGTTGAAACACGAATGGGATAGAGGTGCCCAAGCAAACGACTTTTGTACGAAGTCTCTCTCTGGTAAATTATTATTTGGGGTCGGCGTAATATGATTTTATTCATATTACACAAAGATTCGGCTTTTGGTCTTGTGATCGGCCGCATACTTGATGTCAACCTTCCTTGAGAATGCATTTGTTGGTCATATCCATCACCTACCGCATTCAGAAAAGGATTGAGGAAAAAGAAGGCGACGTAGGGAGTAAGTAAAGGAAGTTGGTAAAAAAGAAGTGAGAGATTAATGGGGGAAAAGGGAATATTGCAGTTGTGGAGGAATTACTGGTCAGAAACTGCAGTGGCTCGGAAGACCAGGGTCGTATATCTGAGTACCCTTATTCTAGGATCAGACAGATCACTAGAGGAGATCACCCGAGGCACGATTTATTTTAATATATTTAATATAGTGTATTTGTTGATTTCAACACATACGTGACTCAAATATATTGATTACTCATACTAAATCTTGAG
Source organism: Galleria mellonella (assembly GCF_026898425.1). NCBI lineage: Eukaryota > Metazoa > Arthropoda > Insecta > Lepidoptera > Pyralidae > Galleria > Galleria mellonella. The sequence continues at coordinate 4,750,581 of NW_026442112.1, forward strand.
ACCTGAAAATTTTCAGTTGTTGAATACTCAGTTATTTTTTTTTTATAATTATTTATAATATATATATATATTTTGTTATACTGAAAGGCTTTCGGCAAGAAACTCCCGCTTATACTGTGGACCAGTACCCTCACTGACTACGCTCACGTCGAGAATTACTTGGACAAAGACGACTACATTATTCAATTAAGTTATTTGACAATATCTTTATAATATTATATATTTTTGTTCTGAAAGGCTTTCGGCAAGAAACTTGCTTATACTGTGGACCAGTACCCTCACTGACTACGCTCACGTCGAGAATTACTTGGACAAAGACGACTACATTATTCAAGTAAGTTAATGACAATATCGTAGAATATGTTCTGAGGAATTGTTCGGACTGATACTTGCTGCTGATTGATGTGGCGGGATTCAATTGAAAAAATTGGGATGAATCCCAATCATCTGGACGAGTGGCGGTCTTCCACCGTGCGTTTTTCAAGGCACTTTCTCCCATGCACAACCATTTTTTGGAATCAACTTCCAGCAGCAGTATTTCCGAACCGATACGACAACATAACCTTCAAGAAAAGAGTATATTCCTTTTTAAAAGGCCGGCAGCACACCTGCAATGCCGCTAGTGTTGTGGGTGATCATGGGCGGCGGTAGTCACTTACCATTAGGTGAGCCGCATGCTCGTTTGCCCCCTGAGTTGTAAAAAAAAAACATTTGTGGTATAGAAAATGCAAATTAATCTAAATTCTATTAATGACTAGCGACCCGTCCCGGCTTCGCACGGGTGCAATGCCGCACCGCTATGTCCCTTCATTTTAAATCTGTAATATCTTAGGAAATATTCATTTAAATTACATGCTCTAAAGGGCCATATTAATCTATATTCAATGTACAATGTATTTAAGGTACTTAATTGGATTAAAATTAATGCTGTATTGCTTAAAATCACTTCGTAAATAAGCCATTTTTATCCCGTAAAATGTAAAAGGTGGGACTTTTTTTGTTGACCTTTTTAAGGTGTACAATACTGTAGTACATTATTTTGATTTATCTCGTTTAATTCAGCCACTGTTTGCAATGTAAGCGCAAAAAAATATGTTTATTTACATCACGTTAGAAACCTCTAAATTTATCAGTGTTTCTCTACAATATTATGCATGTATTATACATATAAACCTTCCTCTTGAGTCGCTCTATCTAACCGCTTCAAATTCCGTTGCGTAGTTTTAAAGATTTAAGCATACATAGGGACGGACAGGCAGCGACAGCGACTTTGTTTTATACTATGTAGTGATTATATTTCAGGTATGGACCACAGGCGTGGATCCCCAAATTAAGGGTTTACTAAAGAAAGGCTACCGTTTGATTATGTCCAACTACGACGCCCTGTACTTCGACTGCGGGTTCGGTGCTTGGGTTGGAAGTGGTACGTTATTTATAATTTTTAGCTTAGATAGATAGTGTCTCCATACAAATGTTTCATCAAATACAGGCCAACTTTTTTTTATGTGTGCTATGTTGTATGGTAAAATAGGGATACACTGGCGGAACACCAGTGAAGGGTGATAGGTGAGAATGAAAACACCATATCATGTATATTTAACATGATAGTTTCCAGGGGGAACTCACCTGGTTGGGTATATTCCAATCATTTTATTATTAATTATTTATATTACTACTCAATATATTTCCATATTATTATTAATTATTTATATTCCCATATACTGAGTAGTAATTTATATTGTAAGGTTAAATTTAAAAATAAAAATGATTAAAAATTTTAACGAACATATTTGAAAGAACTTAGTGCATAAGTGTATAATGATTTGTAATGATGATGGTTTAATAAAAATGTATTGGTCTGGGAAATTTTTATTTTAATTACTAGCAACACTGAAGATATTACGTGTTGTGATTTAAAAAAATATTTCATTGGGTAAGCCAAATTTTTTATACTTTGTAACATTCAGTTTTTAATATTAATTAACATCGACAGGGAGTTTACCCCTTTAACTTAAAGCCTAGATGGTCGCGTACAGCGTGATTTCAGAGATATTTTCTCCTACGAACGTTCAGATTATAGAATGAGCTCCTTGTCTTGAATACTTCCTTCTTCTCATGAGGTTTTTCCAAGTGACGACAGCATGGGTTTCTTAAAAAAAAAAGGGATAAAGAGGTTTCTTCAGGGTCGGCAACGCGCACGTAATACCTCTGGTATTGCAGGCGTTCTTACGCTACGGTAACCGCTATTAAAAAATTTAAACTATGCTAATTGCTAATATATACAAATTTTATTTTTAACGGCAGGTAACAACTGGTGTTCTCCATACATCGGATGGCAGAAAGTGTATGATAACAGTCCCGCGGTTATTGCTCTGGAACACAAGGATCAAATTCTTGGTATGTATTGATTTACATTAATTTATATTGTTGACATTCTGGAAATATTGTAATGTACTCGTATTTTATATTTTTATAGTGCGGTATGGAGTAACCGGCATATTAAAATTATATATTTTAATTATGAAAATATGTACCTATCGTGATACAATTTCAGTGACTGGATAATATTGTAACAGATCCTTAGACTATTTCTAAATTGAAAGAAGTGTTGTCCTCCTCTCTCCTACTTGCTGTGCCCAACAGGCACATGTTATCCATTATATTATGAAATGAAATAAATAAATAAATAAATACTAATTATATTATTTGTTTGTTGGAATGCAATAAAGTTTAAGGTTTAAAAATAAAAATAAATATATAAAAAAATAATTGTTTTATAAAATTTATAGATGATGGATATTTGGGTAGGGTCGTTGTAATATATTCACTTATCTCTTGTTTTTGTTACATTGGATCTTTAAATAATGATGACCATCATTTGTCTTCTTTGCTGCGTACTTAAAGACTTGAATATTTTTGGTTTGCAGCATAGACTAAGTATAACTACATACTGTTTGCAGTGTGTAACCATAAAATATACTGTTAAATTGCAGCGAAAATGATCGTCTATGGTCACCATAAAGAAAATCTGTGTAGTGATTAGGTATTACTACTATTAATGTGAGAGTGTCACTTTCTGGTGACATAAGTTTCTAAGCTACCATTGCTAAATATCCATAATTTGGTATTGAACTGACGTGAGGGTACGGTTTCCTGGCAGGCGGGGAGGCAGCTCTGTGGTCGGAGCAGTCGGACAGCGCGACGCTGGACGGCCGCCTGTGGCCGCGAGCCGCCGCCCTCGCCGAGCGGCTGTGGGCCGAGCCCGCCGCCACCTGGCAGGACGCCGAGTACCGCATGCTGCACACCAGGTACGGTACACTTGTTGAGCGGCTGTGGGCTGAGCACAAGTTGTAGTAATTATATAGTTAATTGATTTATTTTAGAGGCAATTAATAAATTATGATATTGTCCGTGTGATGATTCTGGGACATTGTGAAAGGCAATGAAAGGAATAAGCCACCATGTTTAGTGTAAGAGAAAGAAACCTCAAACCTATATGCCTCGATCAAGCTGGCTAGTGTAGAAATACTGAGCTATTTTATTATTTTTAGATACTGGCAGTAGACAAATGTTTTTTTTTCAGGGAGCGTTTAATACGCATGGACATTCAAGCAGAGTCCCTCCAGCCAGAATGGTGCTACCAGAACGAAGGATACTGTTACAACTGATGGTCCTTTCAGCTCAGCAGTGACAACTCCCGCCGTCACACTGGGCAAACGGGGCACAGTGTTCGATTCCCAGCGCAAGCGCCTCTTGTTGCCATCTGTGCCATCCTTTATCGAAGGAATACCGCAATAATGTAAAGTGCTTTTTGAAACAAAATTATGAGTCACTGTGATTAATATAGATCTATAAGTTATCTTTGTAATTAGATGCACTCGTTAGGAAAGTGATTTTTATAATATATATATATATACACTATGTTAAATAACTTAAGGTGTTTTCGTTAATCTCGTGTACTATAAGCTCTATCTATGGTAGCATCTAAACGTAATCTATACGTTTAGATGCTACCATAGACAAGATTCACGTCTCATTTTAGTTTTTATCACCCGATTCATGAGTGGACTTAATACTAAAAGTTCTAATCAACTTATACTACAGTAATTCTACTGTTAGATTAATTTTAATTTTTCTAATATTTAAAAAGATTTCTAACATTCAAACTTTTACGAACCAGTGATGTAAGTTAGTTCTTAATATATTTATTATGGTCTAACGATAACGCCCTTGTTTAATTAACATACTTTATGTTTGGTGAACCGGAGTGACATTACATGACATAAATAATTCAAACACAGAGTAGTCATGGTATAAAATGGCTACAGGAATATTTAGGTACCTTACGATTATATAGATAGTGTCTCTTTAGAAATACTTCGAAAAAAGCGGGTTAAATTTTTCATAGTTTTGTGTGATAAATACATAGTTATAAGTGATTCCTTTATAACTTCTATATTTATTTTGTCTTATAATTTCTGCATTATTTTAATGCTTAGACACTCATTTTATTTATTAAATAATCCGTCAAGATACATTTTATACGTAAGTATATAGAACACTGATAAAAAACGAGTCAGCTAATTTGACAAATAGCTGTCAAAAAGTTGAACCGTTTTTTGAGGCTGGATGCTGTATCTATATAATCTAAGATAGGCACTTTACTGGTTGGTTATCAAACTTAAATCGTCTATTCTTTTTAATTGGAATTAAACACTGCCATGTTGTATTTATAATTTACTCATGAACAAAATTTGAGAACACCAATTAGAATAAGAGTAATAATGTATTAATAAGTAGTTTTTGGTCCATGAAAAAACATCGATTTTAAATTATGGCAAACCTTGTTATTTTGGTTTAAAAACTAAACTACTCAACCGATTTTTATCAAATGTCTGTGGGACCAATCTGAAAGTATATTGTTTCAGATAAGATTTCCCAAGTGACCTTCTTTTTTTTGGAATCGGTTGAAAATAGGTTTTACTATGTGTTTGTGTTATGTACTCCAGCTCACCAAATTGTCAAATAATCGTCCCATATAATTTATTTACAATTTGAGTCACAACTTTTTGAATCTATATCACGTTCTATTTTTTATAGTGATTGTAGTAGAAATGTTTTGAATCAATTGTGTGTCTTTTAATTATGAATATAGAAAATGAAAAAAAAGTGAGTTACGTGTCTTATTTTACCTGAACTGTAACATGTGATAGGGTATCAGGTCGACCTCCACGCGGTTCCCTCTGGTAACCATCGTGATTGATTCATTAGTGAATTTGTCACGATGGACTAGCTGCCCTGCTTCATCGTCACTTATCATCCATCACTGGTGTCCCGCCAGTGTAAACCGATAGTGCAGGGTGGGTACCATTCCATTATCATCCATTAAAAAAATATATAGAATATACGGCATATAAGGCTCGATCCACACTATAACGCCTGGTAAAATATTATTACATACTAGTTGTATACCGCGGGTTTATCCGCGTAAAACAATATATAACATATCCTATGTGCAAAGTTATGCTATAACCCATCCGTTTACTATATTTCATTCAAATTCGTTTGCTAGTTTTCCTATGAAAGAGTAACACACCTCAGATCAAAGGGAGACTGTACAAAAGTCAGCTTGGGCACCTCTGTTTCATTCGTGTTTCTACCGTGTTGCATTGTGTTTGGCTGTGTTTCGGTTTGAAGGGTGGGATATGACAGTGAATTTACAGGGTACAAAGGAATCACACCTGAGTTCTCAGGAATGGCAACGCATGTGGGGTATCATGGAAGAGAGAGTATTCTCTGTTATGTTTATGGTACTGTTCATGTCTATAGGCGGCGGTTACCACTTTCCATCAGGTGGGCCGTCAGCTTGTTTGCCATTTTAAGTTGCATAAAAAAAAAATACCCATCCATTCATGCATCGTTACAAACTTTCACATACAGCCTTTAACTGTCCACTGCTGAACATGAACCTCTACCTTGGGGGATTTTGCTAGTAGCTACCACGCTTGGCAGGCGGATTGGCAGCCGCAGTTAGGTTTTGGTGATGTTTTAAGATAGACGCTGCTTTTTTTTATAGGTAATAAAGAAATAGTAACCCCACCCGCGGTATCGGTATACACCGGCGTGGTATCAGTGAATCATGATAGATGAGGATGAAGCAGGTCAGTTAGCCCATCGTGACGAATTCAACGAGAATTGTTCACGATGGTTTCCAGGGGGAACCACGTGGAGGTTGACCTGATATTGCTAGCAATGGGGCTGTCATACTCCATTGGTAACAATCCTTTTACCCCAGAGAGACGCTGCTGTCCATCCTTCTACCTCAAGCTCCCTCAATCGCCTCTTACGACACCCACGAGGACACGCGAGGACCGCACAGCATTTAGTACATTAATAGGATACAAACAATGTCGCAGTGTATTTAAAAGTTTATTTAAAATTTTGAATAAAGTTCAAACTGTAATTCTAATCTGATTTACGATTATAGACAGAGAACTATTATCCTTGATCTATGTTTGATTCCGATTTTTTCAAAAATATTTTTTTTTAGATATTGAAAATTGTTACAATAGTTAATAGAAATATTGCTATTCGTATAGTATCGGCTTTTTCTTCGGCGGCACCAAAAATTTGCAAACAAAGTTCAAGAACTTTATGTTAACCTTATATATTGATGAATATACCTCGATTCTCAATATGGACCATTTTACTTTTTATTATACAACAATTTTGTTGAATTATTTATATTATTATGTATTTTTTCGATTTAGGAGTATAAAAAGGTATTTGCTATCATCAGATCGCTATAAAATCATGTCAGATTTATGCGATAGCGATATTACATACAAGGTAAGACTTAGGGACATTTAGCGGATTTTTGTTATTTTTCTCTATAAGTATCCGCTTTTATGAGATTATCTAGGGACTTTTAATTTTGTAAAACGGCAACACTGATTGTGTGTCAGTTGTCAATGTCACTTGGATATATTTATGTATGTTTTGCTTCTCTGTCATTTTTTATTTACAGTTTTTGCGTGCTTTGTTGTTTATTCGTGATTTATTCTTGAATAAAATAAATCGTTCAAGATGAACTGCTGTGAGAATATTTCAATGCCGAGTTGTGTTTGGTTTGAGAGCGGAGAAAAACGTAATATCTTGGCGTCGATCTTCGCAGGATTGTTGGTTTGTGGCTTTTCTATATTGATGATTCATACATTTGTTCTAATTGCATATTTTTAGTTAAAAGTCAAATATGATCGTCTTAGAAATCATTTCTTATAATAAAATAAATTTCAAGATGATCCACCGCTGTGAGAATATTAATAAATGGAATAAAGTTGTGTTTGGTTTGAGAGCACAATTGAAATGTTCCGTATGATTACGTGATAATGGCGTCGACATTTGATGTAATTGTTAATTAACAAACTATTTTCAATTTTTTAATGATGATTCATACATTTTTTTGTTCTAATTGCATATTTTTAGTTTAAAGTCAAATATGATCGTTTTAGAAATAATTTCTTATAATAAAATTGACATTTAAACCGATCGATCAACTTCAAAAAATATTAAATATTAGAGAAGCTGGAATAAACATGATTGTCTTCAGTTTCCCAGATGATATTGTCCAATCACAATTGAAAAAATGTTCCGTCCATGGATTGATAAAAATTGAAAAGCACATTTGTTTTTATCGTTTAATTAACAAATATTATTTAATTTGAATTTAATGAAGATTGACATCAATTTTTTTTTCCCAAATAATAAATATAAATTGTTAAAATCTTTTTGCGTCAATCTAGTTAGGGGGGGGGGGGGTACTTAGTTACAATGTATCTGTTGTCAGGTAATATCATTGACAATTTATGACTTAGTCAGTAGGTACCCTTAGAACCAACAGAAATAACAATTTAACTCAATTGTGGGGTAATTTTTTAACAGACTTAAAAAAAATAAGGACATTCTTAATTAATTTTTTTTTGTTACTTTAGAATTCGATCTAGAAACCTATTTGGAAATATTTTTTTTCTAATAAAAAAATATTTCTGATTTATTTATCCTAAAGAAATAAAAAAAAAATTAGTTGAGTAGTTTAGTGTTTAAATAAAAATAACTGTTTAGGCCACAATTAAAGTCACAGTCATAGTCAAATGGTCATTTGTTAAATACAATCTTAAATTATTGATTGATTGATTGATAGATTGAGAAAAGACGTTTCATCTTTTTTAATATAGCCTTATTAGCAGTAATGGGATGAAATTTATTTTATACTTATGCACACACACACACACACACTCATATATATTCATCACACCTGTCTCCCATTGAGGTATGATAGATTATATATATTATATTTGCACTACTTACAGCACACAAACAAAAACAGACATAGATAGACGTGTGCATTGAAAAAAGATAAAAGCCAACATATACAAAAAATAAAAAAAACCTTAATGCATAAAGGAAGTAACAGTTTTTCTTTTCATGCATGTGTCATAGTAACACAAAACGGCCACAACTCAGCTTATTGCTTTGCCCTCAAAATAGCGAAACACTGATATTCTTTTGTGGCCAAAAGCCAGCCGTGAAATGTGTGTGTTCATTACATTCACTATTATTTAATATTTTATTCTAATTAATAAATAAATGACAAATACCATTAGAAGAAGAGTTGTCAGAAATCACTTTCTATTATTTTCAAGCATTGGAGTACGCAGTAATAATTGAATGTAAAATGCTCTAATTCAAACAGTCCTCTTTCACGTCTTCCACAAATAATATTGTGCACTTATTTCATCATATATTACCGTTTATATTCCAGTTCTTTTCTGGCTGGTGGTTCATCATTGATGCAGCATCCGTATATCCTGGTAACCTCCCTGATGCTGCCCATGTGTGCGGGGTGATGGCCACTCTATCACTGATCATGGTTAATTCAGTGTCCAATGCTCAGGTAAATGCTATGTTTGCTCTTGAATTGACATTTGTTTTCTTTTTGTACCACTGAGGTGGCAATCAAGCATATGACCCACCTGATGGTAAGTGGTTATCATAGCTTATGAACGCCTGCATTATCAGGGGTATTATGTGTGTGTTGCCGACCCTGAAGAAACCTCTTTACCCCCATTTTGAAGAAGTCCCCTTTGTACCAGAGGGAGACTTTGTACAAAAGTCGATTGCTTGGGTACCTCTGTCCCATTCCTGTTTCTACCGTGAAGCAGTTGTGTTTGCATGGTTGTGTTTCAGTTTGAAGGGTGGGATATGGTCTGAATTTACAGGGTACAGAGGAATAACACCCGAGTCCTCAGGAATGGCAATGCATGGGGGGTATCATGGGCAAAACAGTATACTTTGTTATGTCCATGCTACTGCTCATGTGTATAGGCGACGGTTACCACTTTCCATCAGGTGGGCCGTCAGCTTGTTTGTTATTGTAAGTGGTATAAAAAAAATATTGTGTTTATATATATTTGTCTTTTTCTTAACATCTTCTATCCAAAGGAGGTCTGGAAGAGATTGCTTAACAATAAGGCTGTCTTTTGTATTACTTTAAATAAAAGTTTACTATATTTATTATTTTTACAAATAATGCAATAAAGTGTAAAATAAAAGAAACTAGTTGTATCCTGCGACTTTGCCTGCTTCAATCAGTTTATAAAGTATCCTATGTGTTTAAAATTAAAATATAATCTACATGTGTATCATATTTAATTGAAGTCTACAGTTATTTAAGTGTGATTGAGTAACAAACATGTATGCAAATAAGTTTACAAACTTTAACATTTATAATATTATATATATTATAATATGTTTTTATGGAAATATGTTTTTTTTATTTATTTTTTTTTATAATATATATATAGTAGCCTATAAACACCTATGTTTGAAGAGCATGCTGTAGTCTCTTGGGTGCATGGAGGAAACATCTTTGAATGAATAACATGTTTGCCATCATGCATGTAGGTGGGTCAATACCCAATAAGTCAATGCTGAAATAATGATAATAACGATATATGTATGTATGTATGTTGTAGGTGCGCGGCGAGACTTACACGGGCGGGTGCATGGGCCCCCGGGGCGCGCGCCTGTGGCTGTTCCTGGGCTTCGTGGTCGGCTTCGCGTCCCTCATCGCCTCCTGCTGGATACTCTTCGCCAATTATGTACACGCTGGTATGTATAATTCTATGCCATAATATACCAGATGACCCCGTGTTCTTCATATTACCAACAACGCCATCTACTGAAAGTAATACGAAGTAGAGATTCTCTTATAGAATTACCTATTTTTAATTTTTCAATTCTCTAGCTAAATTTTAAGGTCGTTTTGATTTTTTAAAATCATTATTCACGCTCACTTTTTATTTTTATCCGAGCAGTAAGTGTTTATATTATTCCCAAATTCTTGTATGATATAGTATATATCATATATGTGTAAGTATATTTGTTATTCATATATATTTATTCGTTTATATATGTAATTTTAGTATGTATGTATATAAATAATTACTAGTACCGCATTCGAGTATTCTGACACTTCCCTATGGTTGACTGGGAGAGAATGCTTTTAGCATTAAGTCCGCCGTGTACACATATTTGTACTAATGAATAAATAAATAAATAAAATAAATTATTGTATTACAATGAATAAAATGAAAAAATAATTATTCAAAATGGATTTTTTAGTTGTAACGAGACTGATGAACAGCAATAAATTCTTATATGTACATATATGGAAATAGACTAGTTAACCCGGCAAATGTTGTTTTGCTCCCTACTGCTACCTACCGAGTCCAAAGTTTGGAGGAAACAATATACATTTTAACAAACAACTTTCATTAAAATTGGTTGAGTTGTTTTGGAAATTTTCGCGAAGTACTTTCGATGATAGGAAATTTTCATCATCATAAATTTTCATCGTCATCATCATTGATGAATTGAAGGAGGCCTCCTTTATAATCTGCCATAAGGAACAGTCCCGAACCACCTGCATTCATTGATTCCCTGCAATGCATTTGAGGTCGTCGCTTAATTTAGCGGGGGATTTGTCTTTTTTTTTTAATGGATAATAATGGAATGGTGACCCCGCCTGCGCTAACGATATACGCTGTCGGGGCACCAGCTAGGAGTGATAGCTGGAGATGCAAAGGTAGATCAATTAGCCCATCACGATGAATTCATTTGAAACTGGGCATGATGTTTTCCCGGGGGGAATCGTGAGAACTTAAAATCGACTTAAAAGGGTGTATTGCTGGCAATGGGGTTACTAATCCCCATTACCGATAATCCCTTCTCCCCCTTCCCATTTGTGTTTCTACCGTGAAGCAGTTGTGTTTGCATGGCTGTGTTTCGGTTTGAAGAGTGGGATATGGCGTGAATTTACTGGGTACAGAGGCAAAACATCTGAGTCCTCAGGAATGGCAACGCATGGGGGATATCATGGGCGAAACAGTATACTCTGTTATGTCCTTGGTACTGCTCATGTCTATAGGCGACGGTTACCACTTTCCATCAGGTGGGCCGTCAGCTTGTTTGCCATTCTAAGTTGCATAAAAATTGCCAATTTTGTTTCAAGAACTTTTATAGTGATGACGATATTATATTGTTAATAGGTAACAACAAGTCAACCTGGCCCGGCGTGAGTCTGTTCCTGCAGAACGCGCTCATTTTCGCTGGCTCGCTGGTCTACAAGTTCGGTCGCACCGAGGACCTCTGGGGCTAACTGCTAGCTATTTGTAATCTCAGTTCAACTCTGTCCCATTTGTTTATCGCGTTATTGTTCCGCAATAGGTTAGATGGAAGGGGTATAACATTATATTTCAAAATGAAACTCAATGATAGTTTTCACGATCATGGATCTCGAAATATGACATGAACACATCTGAAGTGAACACATTTATGAAGTACCTAAAACGACAAATTATAGAGCATATATATATATATAGCGGGAATTTTATTTTATGAACTATTTTTGTCCTTCCCGACAATTCTTTCGACTTTTTAAACTCCCACTACACACACAGACACACACACATATATATATATATATATTAATATGTATTCCTAATTATAGTATAATTGAGTTCATGAATATTGTAACAAATTTATGCAATGGTATATCCTTTCCATCCAATCCTGCCCTCCTAGACAAATGGTAAAATAATCTATTGATATATATGTTATCGCTACCGCGTGCATGTGATAAAGTGAGATAGCAACATTCGGCATTTGATTCTGTGTGCGCTAGCGAAAATGGTAGATTAATTTGCTATTATCGAGAGGCTGTGTACTGAATGGAACAAATGTTGATATTCTTAAATCTATTATACTATTTCAAGATATAAAGTCTCGATTTATTCCATCTTGGATTTATTACTGTAAGAATTCTTTTTTATATTTAATTATTTAGAACAAATGTAAGTGTAAAATAAATCATTAAAAATGCTAATATTTGTAACGTCTAATTCACAGAGCTTTAGTATTTTTTTTTTATTTTTATTTAATAGAAATATCTCTTACTATTTTTTTTTTATACAACTTAGAATGGCAAACAAGCTGACGGCCCACCTGATGGAAAGTGGTAACCGCCGCCTATAGACATGAGCAGTGCCAAGGACATAACAGAGTATACTGTTTCGCCCATGATACCCCCCATGCGTTGCCATTCCTGAGGACTCAGGTGTTATTCCTCTGTACCCTGTAAATTCACGCCATATCCCATCCTTCAAACCGAAACACAGCCATGCAAACACAACTGCTTCACGGTTGAAACACGAATGGGATAGAGGTACACAAGCAATTGACTTTTGTACAAAGTCTCCCTCTGGTGAATAACTAGTAAATAACTTACATGTACCTATTCCTATAAGTTTATTTTTTGCAAGATAGCATTTCGCTTCATACTCGTTGGAGACAATATAGTGAGTTTATAAAATTCCCGTTATACATATATATAGAGACATTGTTAAAAGATGAACATATATTGTAAAAATAAAAAATAATAAAATATTTAAGACTTGTTTGTATGATTTGGAATTCAAACATTTTCAGTATTGAATGACGAATGTGCATGGTGTTAGTCGATCATGCGCGGGCTTTTAACGACCATGCAATTTTAGACATAGTACATTTAAATAAATACACATAATGTTAACAGAGATCTAAAAGAGTACCTGTTGAGTTTCTTCTCAACAGATAACAATCTTCCGAACCTTGCAGTCATTAACAATGACGATTTAAAAGGTTGCTTGTTAACAAGTCTTTGAATAAAAATGATTTTAAAGTATTCTGCGGTCCACTGTATGTGAACTAGGATGCCAGGAATGTTCTTTTGTTCCATTGAGTACAAAAAAAAATGTTTAATTATTTTTGTGAGAGAATAGATTAGCAAATGTTTCCGTTTTAGCTTTATAGTATTTGTAATAAAAAATCTATGGCAATGACGATGATTATGGTTTGTTTCAATGATTTTAATGTGTCGGGTATTAATTAATATAAAAGTTAATTTGTAGCTTTTTTTTATTATATTTTACATTTTATATATAATAAGACATATAATAAGGCTTCTGAGGAATTGTTCGGACTGATACCTGCTGCTGATTTTCAATACCGTACAACCCGCCACAAACTAAAGTTTCATTTCAATCATCTGGACGAGTGGCGGTCTTCCGCCGTGTGTTTTTCAAGGCACTTTCTTCCACGCACAACCATTCTTTGGAATCAACTTCCAGCAGCAGTATTTCCGAACCGATACGACAACATAACCTTCAAGAAAAGAGTATATTCCTTTTTAAAAGGCCGGCAGCACACCTGCAATGACGCTGGTGTTGTGGTTGACCATGGGCGGCGGTAGTCACTTACCATCAGGTGAGCCGCACGCTCGTTTGCCCCGTGTTGTAAAAAAAAAGCTGAAACATATAAAAATCGACAAAACAATTATCTTAATCAACTTGCCACATAGTTGATTCTAATTTCCTACCAAAAATGTTCAAACTGCCACAGCATCCAAGAACTAAAGGACAGTGTCTAAAAATATATATATAAAAAAAAATCCATACCAGTAGATGCTCTCGCTGGGGAGCACTTTTTTTGTTCGTGCACGTATAGTGATGATTACACCTGGAATTCAGTACAATGGTTTCTAAGGGGGACCACGTGTAGGTCGACCTGGCAGAGTATATTGCTAGCAATGGGACTGGTAGTTTGCATTACTAACGATTCCTTTCCCCCTTGGCAAACGCAGTTTGGCTTTGGTGATGCTTTAAGATGCTGCTGTTCATCTCTCGATCATTACATTCCCTTTTGTTAAGACATCCCTTAAGACATCCATGGAAAAGGAAGGGGCGACTTCATTATATTGTCTACGAATTATTTAATTAATTAACAAAATAATTACTAATTAATTAATTAATTTACTAACTGTACTAAATAATTATAAATAAATTTAAATTGTTTTAGCTATTAAGGACTTTTAATTGAAATTAAACTAATTCAATATTATGAAATAAATAACTTTAATGCTTTGGCGTCAATAAATTATAAATAATAAAAAAAGCTACGTAAATTGATATTCAGAATACACATTTATGTTTACCTAAGTAAATAAAAGAAAAAAAAAAAATAGTTTAAAAATGTTATTTTGTGATATTTGCATTACACATAAACGACTGTATAATACTTTGGCGTAATTTGATCAAATATGAGCTGACGTTTTATAATTGTTTTTTTTTTTTTTATATTATACATTAAAAACACTCTATGTACAAAATTATTTAATTTAAAATCTCACACACATTCCTAGTAAGGTTCATACATAATATTATTAGGCGTATATTTTTATTTTCACATAGTTTAGGTATTAGAAATTTGTACAGGTGAAATCAGAATTATTAGCAACCTTTTAAGAGAATATTTTAACAGTAAAACTCAATATTTTTCAAAAGAAATATGGGTCGATAAACAAGTTTAGAGCTTTCCATACTAAACTGACAGTAGGACGTGGAGTGTTTGTATGGGAAGCCTAAAATAATGTCTTTCATTTTCATAGATAGAACAGTCCCTTAAAAGAGTAATGATGTATACACAGTCATATTAAAAATTGTAAAGACTTGTACTTTGTGGCATTATTTTATTTGAATTTAAAAATCTTTGGAATTGTCAGTCGCAGTAAGGTTTTTACCTTATTTTAAAGTACTAAAATCTTGAAGTATTTTTTTTTTGTGATTTGTTAATTATGTATGACTGTAGATACATAATAAACTATCATACTATAGGTTACACCTTGTACATTTTATTACTGTAAAAAATCCTCAGCTCCCTGTCGAGGTATTTTCCCAGAGACTACAATTTGGGTTAAAAAGGGTATATTAAGTTAGCAACGCGCACGTGATACCCCTAGTGTTGCAGGCGTCCATAGGCTACAGCGACCATTTACCATTAGACGGGCTGTATGCTTTGCCACCTTCGTGGTATATAAAAAAAAAAAAAAAACTAGTCATTATTTCTTATGTATTTCCTACATAATTTTAAACAACATAACGTCGTATTTGTATGTGAATAATTAAAATTCCTGCCTGCGACACTGTACTGTAACCCATTATTTGTTGTTTCAAAAATAGCTGGTGTGATAACCGAAAAGAACGTATGTGTTCACAATTTATAGCTTTATGGAAGTTGTCATTTAAAAAATAATAAAATGGACAAGGTATATACATATACAGACATACCAAAAATAAATACGACATGTGGAGCATTCGAATAATCGGTTAACTACGACTTCATACAGCGCCATCTGTTCATTCCTAACATAAGATTTTGTTTCTTTACATTATAATTATGAGACACCACGCCGGCATACACAGACCAACAGTGTATGCCGGCTGCAAAACTAGCGACCCGGAGGTTGTCGCCTCCGGAGTAGAAGCCGGGGTAATGGGGTACGTCCCGAGGCCCCTACCTCGCCCGCCCACACATCATCTGGCAGGCAAAGACAAGCCCTTGATTGATTGATTGATAATTTTGAATGACATAGATGGCGTTCTATAAAGCTAAAGCTAGTCGAAAATCGACAGTATGTCTAAATGTACTGTGTTAACAAGTAAGCATTACCACCAAAACGTGGCATTACGTTCAGCTTATAAACTAAAGGATTTGATTCTCTTCATAAACCCCATCGCCCCTGAGACACGTCCGGCTGCCTTGTCCGTTGGGTAGACAGAGCTCGTTGGACCGACAGTCCCCGTTCCAGTACTGACACACGTTCATCGCTGGCGGGCACTGGTCAGGAGCCACCGCTATGCCATACAACCTCGTCGGCTTCGAGATCGTTATATGGCCTCGCACTTGGGTGGTAATGTCTATGTATTCTATTTGTAACCTGGTAAAATAAATTTTATATAATCTATGTTGTGCTCTGCGATATTAATTTATAGTATTGATATTATATTACGATAAACTAAGTATCAGAAACTGTGTGTGAATATACAGATTTTTAAAATGGCTATATCTGTTATATCTAATATGAAAATTACAATTTTATTTTTTATACAACTTAGAATGGCAAACAAGCTGACGGTCCACTTGATGGAAAGTGGTTATCGTCGTCTATAGACAGGCAGTAACCATGGACATAACAGGGTATACTGTTTCGACCATGATACTCCCCCATGCCTTGCCATTCCTGAGGACTCGGGTGTTATTCCTCTGTACTCTGTAAATTCACTGCCACATCCCACCCTTCAAACTGAAACACAGCTGTGCAAACACAACTGCTTCACGGTCGAAAAACGTATGGGACATAATACACAGGAATTGCTTCTGTTCCTCAAATTCGATTATTCAAATCAAATTATCTAATTTAAGCGTGCCAACTAGCAGTAAATAAAAACTTGCAGTAACCTAATTAGAGGGAGTGTCGTGGTGTAATCATAATAACGTACTGTATTGTGCGTAATATTAATAATTATGCCCAATGAATTAAGTAGTGTTGAAGTTATGAATAGAGTTCGTTGGACTCCCAGAGATAACAGCATTTAATATTATACAGAGCAATTTATTTTTAACTTTTTTAAATTGCATTAATTACAAAGAAGAACTAATGTTTTACACGCAAATATAGTACGGATAGGTATCACTTACGTTCTCCAATCTGTCCAATAGAATTTGTTTCCAGTTATGGCCAATCCGAAGGGGTACGAGCAATTGGTTGCAACTGTTACTTTTTCCATGTTTTCGATGCCCACGCATTTGATTGCAAATAGACCAGCGTCGGCGTAACATAATCTGTCTCTCGCCCAGTCGATGGCCAAAGAGTTAGGTAGTTTTACATCGCTCTGGTCCAGGAAAATGCCCCTTTGAGTGCCATCCATGTTTGCCCATTCAATCTTTGGGCCCGAACGGTTCCAGTCAGACCAAAATACTTTGCTGTAAAATGTTTACACGTTTTATAATATTATTGATATGTGTTTACGAGGTGACTTGGATTTTGAGATTTTTTATAGATCACTTTGTTGTTTTTTGTAATACTTACCCTTTCTCTGGATGCACGGCGATACCTCTTGGATTGCTGATGCCTGTTCCAGAGAATAATACTTTCCTCACTTTTGTGTCAATGTTGGCAACTTCAATTGTATATTTCTTCGAGTCCGTCCAAAATATGTTCCTTGCTGCCCAATCGACAGAAATGCCTTCTGGTGCTTTAACGTCTGTAATAATATGTGTATTTAGTATAGTACTAGATATCAATACATTAATAGTAGGTATAAGCAACTAAATCTTACCGTTTGGCAGGTAAAAGTTGAATCCTGAGCCATCATACGCTGCACTTTTTATGCTATTACCAATCACGTCGCCCCAATAAATCGATCCTTTTTGACAGTCTATATCAATTCCTACTGCTGTTTGGTAGACAGCACTGTTTATTGGGGTTGGATATTGTCTAGAGTTGATGTGGAATGGTACGCGGTACACAGATGCACCGTCACTCACTACTATGAAGTTGCCAGTCTGTCTTGGGTTCAGTTGACAAATGCTGCCGTTTCCACTATATCCCGCATTGCATACGCACCCATACTCATCACCTCGTTTTAAACATGACGCGTGACTATCGCAGAGATTTGGAGTATTTCTACAATTCTCTTCTAGAGTACAAGTATACCCGTCCCCGACGTATCCCTCCCTGCATTGGCATTGGTATGTGTTTTCGACTGGTGCGCAAACAGCGTCAATGCTGCAGTCGTTAATGTCGTTGCACGTCGTGACCGTTGGATATCTTTGTTCTGGTAAACACTGAGACACGCCGTCACCTTCATAACCGTCATTACAATGACAGTAGTGGACATTAATCTCGTTGTCGTACAAGCAGCTCGCGTGCTGAACGCATTGTGCTCCGTTGCACAATTGGCCGGGTATGCAGGCATCGTTCTGGTCTTTCACGTAGCCGTCTACGCATTGACAAATGTACGCACCGCTGGTGTCGTCCAGACGGCATTCTGCGTTGTATTCGCAATCGGAGTCGTTGTTACAGATAAAGTTTGGCCGACATTCGTAGCCATCGCCGTGGTAGCCGCTGTTGCAGACGCAAAGGTACTGCCCAGTCGGTGTATCGATGCAGTGACCGTTGGGACCGCAATGGCACTCGTAGCTAGTTCGCTCGATACATTCGTAAGCGTCACCCTCGTATCCTTCAGGGCATACACAGTGTCCTAAATCCTCTGTTGGTGTCTTAGTATTTGTGTAATAACAAATTGCATTCGGAGGACAATCGCCATCGTGTGAACACTTGACTGAAATAGGTAATTATTGTTAGAACATGAAATTTACAAAAAAATATTCAAATATAATTATTAGATAACGAGAAATTGTTTTGTTTTCAAATTATGATAGCTTGATTATCTTAATGAAAATGTAAGTAATCGAACACTTTCATACACAACATGGAACCATATAGACCAGACCCAATTTGGAAAAGTTTCACTGTTGTTTGTTATGATTTATCGAGAATTTAATAAGTATATTTTAATCGAAGCAATCTCCATAACCACAACGCCATGGAGGTCGTGATTATAAAAACAAACTTAGATGGAAAGGTGAGCAGTGAGGGACTATAATGCTAGATGAAAGTAAGTTTTAGGTAAACTGCATTTGTTTTCAAGCATGTTTTTCAGAAATAGGTTCTAGTAAAAGGAAACTGCAGTTTATTCTAGTGTTTTGATATATTAAATATTACTAGGTTATTATTTCGTTATACTTGGATTTAACCAATATTTGTTTATTTATCAATGGGTAGATGCTACTAAAATTTTATGAGTAACTTACGTGTGGTATCGTTTGTAGATTTTTCAACATCAGGTATATAGGTACCAAGGTGGCATAATTCGTTATCGAAACTGTCGCGGTAACTTGAATAACCTGCTGGACAAACGCAGCCGGAGTCGTCACAGTGTGGCAGCACAATTGTCTCGTTGTAAACCGCCTCAGTCACTGTAGGTGCTGTCGGCGTCGTAGTATACTCATCTTCTGTGCAATAATAACCGTTACCAGAATATCCTACGTGACATCTACATTCATAACTTCTGGTCTTTTCAGATATGACACAAGAGGCATCCGGAGAACAGGCGTTGTTGCACGGGATCACAGGCCAACATTGAATACCGTTGCCTGTGTAGCCAGCCTTACAAACACATGTAGGCTCTCCTAAGTAGTTTAACGCACACTGAGCGTTAGGATGGCAATTCTTATTTTTGCATAACGACGTTGTTTGGCAAGTAAAGCCGTTGCCTTCGAATCCACCTCGGCATACACATTGAAATCCTCCGTCGTAGTTGAAGCAGTCAGCGTTTACGTCACAATTGTGAGTTCCAGCGGCGCATTCGTCTACATCGATGCATGCGACGGAGTCCTCGTGGAAAATATTGGAGAAACCTGACTGACATTCGCAGGTGAACGTATCGCCTTGCACTACACACGAGCTATGCGGCCCGCAAGAATTCCGGCCTTCTATACATGGATCTTGTTGCCCTATCGGCGATATTTTGTTACTCGTCCCGTATCTAACTACATTTTCGCCGACTTCATAGCCAAGATAGTTCTTTGTGATTTTCATTGTAGTCAGTGTTTTGTCGTCGTCGCTAATTGGTGCGAATCGGCAAGGGCTGTAGGTGAAACTTTGTGATACCTTTTGTTCGTATTGCTGTTGCGTGAGTCTGTTGGTAAATTTCCGAGTTGACTGCGAGCGAACCACACCGGGTTCGACAATCGTATATTGTTCTTCGAATTCTGATATATCAAGCTTCGTTTCGTTTAAAAGAGCAGGTAGCGTCCCTTGCACATATACTTCTATTGTAATCTGGTCAAATACATCGTGACCCAAATATTCTTGATTAATTGTAATCATTTCATTTGTTCCACTAAAGTAAATGTCTGCAGTGTGATTAAATAAGGAGCCCGTTAATTGGTAACCGTTTTTAGCTCCACCACTGGGTTTAGCGAAGAGCCAGCCAACTGTAGTGTCCAAAACGGTTAAAAATTGAAGAGTGCTACCGATAACAGGCGGTACTAGAGACAACGCAGTGTACGATCTGCCATCAGCGACGACTACGTAAGCTTGTATGTCTACATCATTTAAATTCACACCGTTTATGATACCATTCAATTTCCCATGCACTCTAAGTGGTACATCATCTTTCACGCATGATTTACCATTGCCGTAGAATCCTTCATTGCACTGACAGCAAATGCCAGCTTCATAATCGACGCAACGGGCCTGCATGTGGCAGATGCTGGGTCCACTTTGAGCACATGTTTTAGACTCTTCCTCGAGGTCGATGTCGGTTTGGTTGTATTGATCGGGTACAGCAATATTACTATCAGGAGGTATGTTTCCAACACGGAAAGCGTATTTACCAGGCTCTTGAGTGTTCGACCACCTGCAATAGAAATATATCAAATACTTAATATCAGTAACCGTATTTGAAATAATTTAGTTACGAGGCTACTTACGCGATAACATTCCGAATTTGATCACTACCCGAATTTCTGACTGTATAAACGCGACCATCTTCGGCGACGAAGCCCACTTGCGCTTTAGCATCAGGCAGACTCAGTTCTTCGGGCTCTCTTTGTATCCACTGTATTTCTCGATCGGGATACAATAGTTCTACGAAGCTTTCGGTACCGTTGCTGATCACTGCAATTTGGAAGCTGTTCCTGCGTTGGCGTTCATTGTTATTTCTCCGTGTGTATGTAACATCGATCCAAGTGGCTATGAAGACGCTGGTAGGCTTAAAGTCATAGTAATCGTGGAAATTGTCCTGAACTGTTTCCTCTGCTTTGGACAGCACGTGGGATTCATCTGTTTCTCTATAGTAGACCGTTCCTGATTCTGTAGTGTCCACGTTGGTGTAGAATGCTGCTATGGATGGGTAGGGCAGCGGGAATTCTGCATTTAAAAACGATGGGATGTCAGCCCTGAAGGAAATTATACCAAAGTTGTTTACCTGTAAAAATACAAAATAAATGGTGAACATTTTTAAAATAGTGCCATTCTAATTATTTATATCTGATGTTTAAAATGGATTTTTTATTCATAACTAGCTTGTTGCCCGCTACTGCGATTGCGTGGATTTTAATTTTTTTTTATACAACTTAGAATGGCAAACAAGCTGACGGCTCACCTGATGGAAAGTGGTAACCGTCGCCTATAGCATGAGCAGTACTGCGATTGCGTGGATTTAAGGTTTTTTTTTTTTATACAACTTAGAATGGCAAACAAGCTGACGGCTCACCTGATGGAAAGTGGTAACCGTCGCCTATAGACATGAGCAGTACCATGGACATAACAGAATATACTGTTTTATCCATGATACCCCCCATGCTTCCCTTTACGGCCCTAGTCTTCTAAGTTCCTTTGACTATTATATACATATTTCCAATTTCCATTCCGTTGCCATTCCTGAGGACTCAGGTGTTATTCCTGTGTACCCAGTAAATTCACGCCATACAAAGTAGAAAAACCAATGATATAATCATTTCTAGGTGGTGATGGATGTGTTAGAGAAACATTAATAAATGGAATTAAATTAGTACGTATTAATAAATGAATAAAGGAGATTAATAAAACGAATAAATCTTGAAAATTATGATTAAATTATTAGCATTGCTTTTAAGTTACATTATAAATAAATAACATATAATGGAGGGGTATATCTACTTTTTAATTTAGTCACGAGTATAGTGACTATTAGGTATAGTCAATACCAAGTCCAGATTTGCTAACAATATTGATCGATATTTTAAACTGCAATTTTTTTTAATATATATTCTTTATTGCACTTGTAAATTACATTGTTAATGCACTTATAAATATTGTGAGCAAGGGTGGACTTATCTTTGATAGAAATCTAGAATATAAAAGTCTGCGGAGCTTCATTTATTGCGACAATGTCAAGCGGAGACATTTTCTGCTGAGATTGCGGCCTTACAACGTAGGGAACCACTACCTAAATTCAGTAAAATTGCAAAACTTTCCATTAAGCAGACTTCAGATGGCCTTCTTCGTCTAGATGGGAGAGTATCTGCTATCCTCCGATTTTAGATGGTCGTCACCACATCATAATATTACTAAACGGATATTAGTTTTTAACTGTTTTTATCGCTTTTATTTGAGAAATTTTTCATTTATTTGGCACCCATTTTTACAACAAACAGTTGTCACAATAAGTCTTATATACCTACTATTTACAATACTAATTCTTAATTATTGTGAAACTGACACCGCTATTTACAGGTAAAGAAGAGAAGTATACATATGTATAACTAGACACAATTTTTATTATATGTAGGTGTAACGGCTAAAGATTGGCACCGTAAATATGTAATACGAGATGAGTTTTTTAACCTTTTCCTTTTGAAAATTGCTGAAATATTTGGTGGTATTCTTAGATTTACCAGGCAAATTGGCCGTATGGTCCCGGTATAGCATAGGACACCGCTTCCTATCCCGTGGATGTCGTAAGAGGCGACTAAGGGAGGGCGAGGGATGAGCAGCAGCGTCTCTCTTAAAACATCTCTAAAGTCTAACTGCGGTTGCCAATTCGCCTGCCAAGCGTGCCAGCTACTGACAAAACCAACTAAAGGGGAGGTTTACGTTCAGCGGTGGACAGTTTTTTTTACATTATCTAATTTAGTTAGCTTAATTTTACATTATTTAATTAATTCTTAAATTGTTGCATGCCCGATAGGGTATAACTGTTGATACTGATGTCAAATTCAAAGCAATGGTTACTGCTATATGTATGTACACAGTTAGCAATAAAAATCTATTCTATTCTATTCTATTAGTGAGAGGTCGTGGTGTCAAGTATTCGTATACAGAATTAGCAGATCGGGACATTATCTAACGATGACTGTTGGTGGCCACATCGTTAGTTATGTAAACTGTTGGGTGATAGCATTATCTCTCTCTATTCAGACATTTTATTATTATCGTACACGAAGAGGTCTCGACTTTTGATTATGTTCGTGACATAAAAATACCAAATTTCTAACGTTCCGGCTTGTTCTATTCATGTTGTAAGCAATAATTTTTAAGGTTCATTAACAGAATGGTGAAAGAGGAATCTTTATAAGGCGTCTTTGTCCGTCCGTTCGCCCGTTTGCTACAGCGATATTTTTAAACTAAGGTTGGCAAATGAAAAGTTAAAATTAAGGATATTTTTGACACTTCGATTACTTGGGTACCTCTATCCTATTCGTGTTTTAACCGTGAAGCAGTTGTGTTTACATGGCTGTGTTTCGCTTTGAAGGGTGGGATATGGCGTGAATTTACTGGGTACAGAGGAATAACACCTGAGTCCTCAGGAATGGCAACGCATGGGGGGTATCATGGGCGAAACAGTATACTCTGTTATGTCCATGGTACTGCTCATGTCTATAGGCGACGGTTACCACTTTCCATCAGGTGGGCCGTCAGTTTGTTTACCATCCTAAGTTGTAAAAAAAAATACTTAGCTATATACAGTCTTATTGTTAATCAATTTTATAGCTTAAAAGTAAAATTTAATAAATTATTTTACGTGTACTCAAATTATCAACTCTATATTCTTCCAATAGCAGTTAATGAATGACCATAATACAGTTTGCTGATGTCCAATAGCAGTGTAAAACAAAAATCAATTATGTTAATTCACGTATTGATTTGTTATTTGGCTATTTAATTAACTGCAACATAACTTTAAGTTTTATTGAAGTAGAA
This sequence comes from Galleria mellonella, assembly GCF_026898425.1. Lineage (NCBI taxonomy): Eukaryota > Metazoa > Arthropoda > Insecta > Lepidoptera > Pyralidae > Galleria > Galleria mellonella. Next base: position 4,774,828 of record NW_026442112.1, read on the forward strand.
TACATCTAATTATTTACAGATGATCTTAATAACTAAACCCATGGATTATAAGTTGCTAAGGATCGTTATAAATTATAATGTTGTAATAATTTACGTATATGTTGGTATATGTTACATACTTGTATTAGTGTTTTTTTTTATATTTATTTATAGAAGAAGGTGGAATGCTGGCTAGTTAAAGATTGATCCATCCATAGCTGAATATAGGCATTCTATTAGGGGGGTTTTAGGCTTTGGTGATGTTTTAAAAGAAATGCTGCTGCCCATCTATTGACCATTAAGTTCTCTTCACCTACGACGCCTATGGGAAAGGAAGGGGCGACCCAGTCTGTGCCCTTTGTTATTAGGTAAATTTTTTTTTTATATACAACTTAGAATGGCAAACAAGCTGACGGTCCACCTGATGGAAAGTGATAACCGTCGCCTATAGACATGAGCAGTACCATGGACATAACAGAGTATACTGTTTCGCCCATGATACCCCCCATGCGTTGCCATTCCTGAGGACTCAGGTGTTATTCCTCTGTACCCTGTAATTAATGGAGTTTCTATAGAATATTGTACACAATCATAAATAAATAATTCAAATAGGAAATTTACTAGCAACTTGTTTTGATGCAGGTACCACGTTTCGTCACAAGATTTTCGAAGACAGTCGAACTAGGCTCAGCTCATGACTTGATCGACGTAGGTACACAAATTTTTAGTTCCAAAATGCAACGAAACAATATTTGCAAAAGATAGCGGTGCGATAGCGAGCTGCATCGCTGCAGTGCGCTGCACAAACGGACGCGCGTGGGCGTATCGCTGGATAGCGGCGGTCACTGACTGCGAAATGGTTTTTTAAGCGACTTCCAGAAGAATTCAGAGAAATTACATGCGATTATGGTGTTATAATTCTCGGGAACGACGACGCATGGTTTCAATTATGATAATTACAAATTATTACATTAATGTACTGTGTCTAAAATTATCAAATTGAAGGACAGAAACAAATCTCTGGTATTGCAGGTGTTCATAGGCTACGGTAACCACTTACCATCAGGTGGTACGTATGCTTGTTTGCCACCTCAGTGGTATAAAACAAATGCATATAATTACATGTTACTTACATTTGAAGAAATTGCAGTTAGAATTAAATTAATTTGATCGATTGTAGAGTGTGGTCCCGGCATAGAATTGGCCACTCATTCTTTTCCCGTGGGTGTCGTAAGAGGCGACTAAGGGAGGGCGAGGGATGGGCAGCAGCGTCTCTCTTAAAACGTCTCTAATCACCTAACCGTGGTTACCAATCCGTCTGTCAAGTGTGGCAACCTCCTAAGGGGAGGCTTATGTTCAGCAGTGGACAGATAAAGGCTGATGATGATGATGAATTTGATCGACCAATCTTTATTTGTGAACCACGAGAAACAATTTTTTTAAAAATCAGTAAATATTTTTAAACAAAGATTGGAACAGATTAAAAAGAATTTTATCTTCCCAAAAACAATATCGTTAATTTGTTAATGGTTATATCATTTTCGGAATTCTTGGCACTTATCGTTTTTATCTTCAGTGCATCTACAATAGAAATACATAGAAGCTTCTCTTTGTTTTGTGTTTTTGTATAGGAAATCAATGAGTGATGACATCATTTTAACTATTCCTTTCTTTCCGTGAATAGAGAAAGTAGATAAAACTTTATCTAAGAAATTACTTCAGGGTACGATAAGGCTGATATACCTGAAGAAGGTAAAAATCCTTAAAAAACTATTTCTATAAAAATGAGAGCGTTGTGTCAGTCTGCAGATCAAGATATCTAATTCAGTCTCTGATTTTGACACAAGGAGCAAAACGTTTTGGTTTTAGAATTGGCAGCCCATTTAGAGTGCCATGGGCAGCACTGTATTATCATATTGAACTATTTTTTTCATTTAATATATAAAAAATCTAAATTCCAATCTATAAAGCTTAACCGATTTTCATGCAGTTTTGTACAGGTGTATCGTTTGCTCCAATCTCAATAATAATAGTTTTTATGCCGAAAAATAGTAGCCGGTAGGTGGCAGAAGAGGGCATAACAACATTGGGTTAGCTAGCTATATGAATATAGGTATTACAATAATGAAAGAAACTTATAAAAAACTATTTCTTTTATGTAACTTACAATGGCAAACAAGCTGACGGCCCACCTGATGGAAAGTGGTAACCGTCGCCTATAGCCATGAGCTGTAACATGGACATAACAGAGTATACTGTTTCGCCCATGATACATTCCATGCGTTGCCATTCCTGAGGACTCAGATGTTATTCCTCTGTACCCAGTTGAGTTCTTTATTTATTTATTTATTTAAATTGTCATACATAGGTAACAATGGATGGTAAAACAATATAAGTCCTCTATGATCAACCCCATCTATCGAGGTATACAGATTCGCAATTTTATAAGATAAGAAATTATATAAAAAAAAAAAATCAACAATGTCACATTTATAGTAAAAAATCATAATATTAAGGAAATTTATTGCATTTATCTCCGAGGAAACCGTCGATTGAATAGTATGTTCTGTTTACTAGGTATTCATACAGTTTAGTTTTATATTTTTTTATGTCATATATGTCTGTGAGGGATTTAGGTAAGTTATTGTATATTCTAGGTGCCATACCTAAGTTCGAATCTAGTTATCTGGTATATATAAATAAATACTTATCAGATAACTAGATTATATAAAAAAATAATTAGAGTTTATCTAATAATAATAGTAATACACATTTAAAATTTCAATTTAAAATCTATTTAAGTTTTTTATGCCGCTAGAAACGAAAAAAAGCTGCTTTAAGTATTAACCGTCGCTTATAGATATCAATAACGCCATGGTACACTGTGACGTCCATGGTATCCCATCATGTGTACGAATCGATTGAGTTTGAAATACTTTATCTGGTTTATTAAAAAAATAAATATCAATAAAATAAAAAGTAGGAATCGTCTTAATCCTAATAATATAATAAATGCGAAAGTTTGTAACGACGGATGGGTGTTTGTTATTTTTTAACGCAAAAACTACTGAATAAAATTTAAATGTAATTTTGTTACACAGGTAGGTTGTATGTTAACTTAGCATTTAGAATACTTTATATATTGATTAATCCGGGCGAAGCAATGGGATATAGTAATAGATAAAAACACCTAATTCTCTCTCGAATTTTCTCCTTTTTTTTTGACATTCATTGGTCAAGACAGAAAAATTTACAGACCACAAGTTTGTTTGTTGCAATTATCACAATATTAATATCCAGAACTGACTACAAAATAAAAAGTACTCTATCCCACATGTTATATATATGCAAAATTTCATGACAATCGGTAGAGCCGTCAAAGCGCCAATATTTAACAAAAATAAACCGCTTTAAAATATAATGCAAGTAGTTAATATTATTAAAAAAACTTAAATTTTTACTTCTTTTACGTATTTATATAAAAATAATATTTAGAATACGATATCAAATGATATTCAACTAAATGTCAATTAAAAGTCAATTAATAAATAATAATGCATAAAACAAAACAAATTTTAGCAATAGACGCATTCTTGACCTTACTTCCTGTCTGTCTGTATAAGATCCGGCTTTAAGATAAAGTTAGTTAATAAAAAAAAAAAAAAAAACTTACGAAAAGGGTCCCGTACGTTTCTCCGTAGAATATGATGGGTACTTTCAAAGTCACTTCAGGGGAGGGCACCTCGTTGCCCTTAGGCAACCTTTGGTCCAGCCCTGACCCGTACGGGTAGAACTGGTCCCGCGTGATCGCGCACGCGCCCGCTACCAGAAACAACACTCCGGCGCACGTCCACATCGCGTCAACACCGAACCGACACTACTGGCGTCCACTGGAAATGCTGGAGACACATTTTTTTTACCACAACCCCATAATAAAACGAAAATAGCTGAAAGCTCTCGTCCACTTTCGACTAGTTATGTTTTTAAAATAACACCGCGCCGTGTTGCAACCGATATTTACGTGATGCGCTATTGTCTTTTTTTTTTCTATAAAAAAAATATATATTTGAATGTGGAACGTTGTGGGACATATTAGAAAATGGAACGGCCGTCTTACGCCTGTATATCACTACTAATAACTCTATAAAATGTCTGTTAATGCGATTTTGGCGCCAAAATGGTTGCCAATCATTTACCATGTCTATCCATTGTCTCGTATGTTTAACAGCGTCAAAATTCCGACAACAATTTTAGTGTTACGGTTATCGTAGGTAGAATTTTTTTTTGGATAACAATGTAATGGTTTTTTTTTAAACTCATCGTATCAGTCGTCTTTTTACTGTAACTTAGGCCTCCCCTTGTTTTTACTATATAAATATAATTAAAGAATTATTTTTTTTATACAACTTAGAATGGCAAATAAGTTGACGGCCCACATGATGGAAAGTGGTAACCGCCGCCTATAGACATGAGCAATACCATGGACATAATAGACATAGAGTATACTGTTTCGTCCATGATACCCTCCATGCGTTGCCATTCCTGAGGACTCAGGTGTTATTCCTCTGTACCCTGTAAATTCACGCCATATCCCACCCTTCAAACCGAAACACACAACTGCTTTACGGTAGAAACACGAATGGGACAGAGGTACCTAAGCAATCGACTTTTGTACAAAGTCTCCCTCTGCTCACCTGTACAAAATGTAAAATAAATGGTGAACATTTTTAAAATAATTGCCATTCTAATTATTTATATCTGATGTTTAAAATGGATTTTTTTATTCATAACTAGCTTGTTGCCCGCTACTGCGATTGCGTGGATTTTTAGAAGTAGAAAATCCAATGACATAACCACATCTAGGTGGTGATGGATGTGTTAGAGAAACATTAATGAATGGAATTAAATTAGTACGTATTAATAAATTAATTAAGAAGATTAATAAAACGAATAAATGATAAAAATTGTGATTAAATTATTAGCATTACTTTTAAGTTACATTAAAAATTTATATAGTATATATAGTAAGAATAATTGAACTCAGTTCAATTAACGAGTATAATTAACTAATGATATTATTTAAATGAAAGGTTTGTTTATTGTATGTGTAAATAAATAAATAAAATAAATAAATAACTTGAGTTTCGCGATGCAAAAGCGTTACTAAAAATACCTAGGAATTGAAACTTTCCTTTGAAAATAAAATAAAAATTTATACGAGTTAAAATAATTTAGTATTACTATAAAAGTAGTTACAATTAAAGCGTAATTAATGATATTTGAATTGAGACGATATGATTAACAAGAGTTTCCGTAGAGTGTTAATAATGGACAATGGCCGCCGGGAACGCTTATCTGTGTGTTTGTTTGTGCCCATTATTGTGTCTACTAACACGTAAACTCTCTTGTATTGTTGATTGTAGTTTTGTTTGTTATCGCCCATATAATTATGTAATAAACTTACTGCTATGGAGTGCCTGCATTCTTCTTTGTAAAAGTAATGTACAATTGTTTTGCTGTGACGTTTATCGCATTCAAATTGATTGCAATTAGATGATTTAAACTGTATTTGCTTCAATCATACTTTTATTTATTCTTCAGGTCTTGTAGACCTTATTTCAAGTCTCTAAATTTATTACCTGTTCCCAGTCTGTATATACTTGAAGCGGGTATATTTGTTAAATTAAATAAGCGCATGTTTACAGAAACAAAAGAGCAAATACGAAGAAGCGCAAGATACCCTAAAAAACTAGTGACCAATACAATTCCTAAAACAAGCCGTTTATTAAGAAATTCCTATGTGATGTGTTTAAAAATCTTTAACAATATACCTACGGATATAAAGGAACTTCCATTAAATAAATTTAAAATTGTATTACGTAAATGGTTACTAAGCAAAAGCTTTTACTCTGTAGACGAATTTTTTTTAAAAAAGAATGTATAAATATCTAATATAGTTGTCGATGCATAAATTAATCAGTTCCTATCAAAATGTGACATTTGCATGCTATTCTGTAATGGCTGAATAGACTTGAAACTATGTAATATAAGATTACCGATACCTATCCTATTTTTTTTTATATAACTTAGAATGGCAAACAAGCTGACGGCCCATCTGATGGAAAGTGGTAACCGTCGTCTATAGACATAAGCATACACAGTACCATAGACATAACAGAGTATACTGTTTCGCCCATGATACCCCCCATGCGTTGCCATTCCTGAGGACTCAGGTGTTATTCCTCTGTACCCAGTAAATTCACGCCATATCCCCACCCTTCAAACCGAAACACAGCCATGCAAACACAACTGCTTCACGGTTGAAACACGAATAGGACAGAGGTACCCAAGCAATCGACTTTTGTACAAAGTCTCCCTCTGGTGGTGTAATGCAAATAAATTTATTATTATTATTATATACTAGCGAACCAGCCCGGATTCGCACAAGTAGATAGAATTTTCAAAAATAATATATAGTTTAAGTTACTCGCTGAGAATATAGCTTTCTATAGGTAAAGGACTTTTTAAATTCGGCTGAGTAGTTCTCGAGTTTATACATTAAACAAATGAACGATCAAATCTTTCCTCTTTGTAATATTAATATAGGTAGATAATTACTAGCTAAACTGGCTAATGCTGTTTTATTTTTTAGCGTTTCGTGCCTTAAAACAAAATAAACGGAATCCATATAGGATCACCATCATTTCAGCCATTATCCGTCCACTGCTGGACATAAGCCTCCCCCATAGACTGCCATAAAGAACGGTCCTGAGCCACCTGCATGCAGTGACTTCCTGCAATGCATTTCAGGTCGTCACTCAATCTAGTGGGGGTCGTTCTACACTGAACTTGCTCGTACGGAGTCGCCACCCAAGAACTTTCCTTCCCTATCGGTTGTCGGTTCTTCGAGCTATGTGACCAGCCCATTGCCACTTCAGCTTGCTTCAAGTTGAAATAAATAAAAACAATCTTTCTTAAAAATCAATAAAAATTCATTAAAATAGGTTGAATTTTAATAGGCTAATGAGAGGTTTTGGTGAATGCCATTAAGATGGGGACAATGAAGCATACGCTCCGCCTGATGGTTAACGGTCAGAGCCAGCTCGTGAATGCGTGTAACCGAGCGGAGAGTACAACGTCAGCACACTGCATCTCCGCCTACAAGTTGTTATGTCTCGTAGCTCTACAAATAACGTACAATTTGCACATTCCAACAATTCGTGTCTCGCTGCAGCGCTGTTATTTTCAGAATGTTCGGTTATTCAAAACATTTGGAGCGTGCGTTGCTTTTGTTGTGTGTTTTATAATGTTATATACATTATAATGTACAGAAGTAGGCAATCTTAGGAATGTTGGTGTTATTTTTAGTTGAACTTTAAAGGAAGACTTCCTTTTCTTTGATTTTGTACATGGTCACTCTCTATCCCATTCGTGTTTTAACCGTAAAGCAGTTGTGTTTGCATGGCTGTGTTACGGTTTGAAGGATGGGATATGGCGTGAATTTACTGGGTACAGAGGAATAACACCTGAGTCCTCAGGAACGGCAACGCATGTGGGGTATCATGGACGAAACAGTATACTCTGTTATGTCCATGGTACTGCTCATGTCTATAGGCGACGGTTACCACTTTCGATCAGGTGGGCCGTCAGCTTGTTTGCCATTCTAAGTAGTATAAAAAAAAATGAAAAACAGACAATTGATGGGGAAGAAAGTTTCTTGACCTCGTATGGTCAAACGCAGTATAGGAGAATCCCCCACTAGATGCAGTGACGACCTTAAGTGCGTTGCAGAAAGTCAGTGGATGCAGGTGGCTCTGGATTGTTTATTATGGCAGGCTATAGGGGAGGCCTATGTTCGGAAGTGGACGGATAATGGCTTAGATGATTAAATAGTCTATGGTTACATTGCTCCATTTTACATTGACATAATATAATATTTAGGGTAGTTTAGTGTTAATGAAAGCGATCTATAAACTCGACACCAGATGGCGATACTCTCACACGAGCAGCAGTAAGTTTAGTTTGTTTTTTCGTAGCTTAAAATGGTAAACAAGCTGATGGTCCACCTGATGGAAAATGGCAATCGTTGCCAATAGATATGAACATCGTAGAATACACGGTACGCCTATAGCACGTCTCTGTATTGTCATTACTCTGTATTCTGTAATTTCACTAACATATTTCATCGATCAAACCGAAACACAGCACTGCAAGTACAACTGTTTAGTGCCCCCAAACGTACTGTACTCAAACACGAGTAGAACGAAGTTACCTATACAGAAGGCTTGTCGTCAGTTTGTTTGTCATACCACATTATATAAAGTGCAGTCAAATTCAGAATCTGCCTCGTTTTGAAGCCCTTAAATCAAAAGATGCTAATAAGGGGGAAAGGGATTGTTAGCAGTGGAGTTTGACAGCCCCATTGCTAGCAATATACCTTATTAGGTCGACCCCCACACGGTTCCCCCTGGACACCATCGTGAACAATTCTTGTTGAATTCGTCACGATGGGCTAACTGACCTACTTCATCTCGTCACCTATCATCCTTCATTGGTGCCCCGCCGGTGTATACCGATAGCGCGGGTGGGGTTACCATTCCATTATCATCCATTAAAAAAAAATAGAAGATGCTAATATCGTTTTTGTGTTGCACTTGTAAAATTATCGTGGAGCGTCGACCTAGCAATCGAAAACAATTCGTGACAAAAATACTTATAGTGTAGCTAAATTGATACACATTTTGGGTCGGTGGCTCTTATTATAAAATGCATGTGAATTGTTTTGGATTTGGCAATTTGCCTCGTCGGACCAACTAGTATTGAAGTATTCGAATGTTCAACATAATTTTTTTTTATCTTGTGTGTGATATAAATAGTTTGTGTGATTTTTAACTATACAGAGATAACCTTTTTATCATTTTTTATACAAGATCCGTGTAAACAATAGAATTGGTTAGTTACATAGTTTTTATAAGCATTGATTAGAATAGACAAGTTAGGTATGCGCGTGAGGTCGTTATTTCAAGTCTAAAATGTTCGATCAAATGTCCAATTGTATAATTGTGTGATATTTTAAAAGGAAGACAGTCTCTATTTGTTTATATTCATTTATATGTATATGTGACGGTATTTCACGCCGGAAAACCGCCTGAAACTGTATAAAGCTCAGGTGAGGCCACACATGGAATACTGTTCTCACCTGTGGGCAGTAGCGCCACAGTACCAACTCCTTCCGTTAGACCGCATTCAAAGTCGGGCAGCTCGAATTGTTGACGATCGGCGTCTTACAGTCCGACTCGACCTACTGAAACTGCGTAGAGATGTTGCATTTCTGTGCATCTTCTACCGAATTTATCACGGGGAGTGCTCTGAAGAATTGTTCGGATTGATACCTGCTGCAGATTTTCACCATCGTACAACCCGCCATAAACTAAAATTTCATCCCAACCCCACTTTTAACTAAAACAATGATCTAAATTGCTTGAAAATATTGTTGGAAACATAGACAATCAAATTTAAATTTTCTCTTTTTCGACGCTACAAATATTTCCTCTCGGTGAAATATTTGCACTTCCTCCAAATAGCAACTGCCGGCACTCGCGACCATTAACACACTTGAAACGTTTATTTATGATATTTCTAAAGAGAATTTAGAAAATAGATCACTGTAGATATTTCATATGTTTGTATAAACGAGCGTGGTCTTAATGCATGAGCACCATAAAATGCGGTCAGCCTCACTCCAGAATAGACTGCACTTTGCAGTCCATTGTGGTCGTCACACACACACGCTGGATTGTGTTGAATATTTAAAACTATGTAATATAAAAGTTCAAAAGTTTCCATTCAAATAATTTTCTAATTTGGTTGTTATATAATCTATCTATCTATCCTATTTAAGAGCTGCGCTTCTGTCGGTGGAGCTCTTGCCAGTCACTACGATTTTTAGCGAGTCTCTTCACCTCTTGATACGACACGACACCAACTCCTTCCTTGATCTGCCTGATGTAACTATGTCTCGGTCTCCCTCTCCCCCTCCTTATATAATACACTTATTAAAAAAAATGAATTAATTACCTATTCCCTCTTAATAATTATTATTAATAAACATAAAGTCAGCTCGAAGAACCGACAACCGATGGGGAAGAAAGGTTTTTGAGTGGCGACCATGTACGGGTATACGCAGTGTAGGATGAACCCCCACTAGATGGAGTGACGACCTGAAATGCGTTGCAGGGAGTCAGTGGATGCACGTGGCTTAGAACCGTTCTTTATGGCAGTCTATGGGGGAGGCTTATGTCCAGCAGTGGACGGATAATGGCTGAAATGATAGCCAGATAAATTTTACTCCAAGTAACAAGTCAATATTAGCAAATTTTTGTATTAATAAACAGGAAATAACGAAGAAGTAAGCTAGTCCAACGTTACTTTCGGAGAAAAAGTAAAACCCTGTCATCAGGTAGTTTAATATTGGAATAAGGGTGTAATTTGAAAGGATCCGTTAGCGTTATTTTATAGTTCGGTTGCATAATTGTCTTTCATTCATTTTCTTTCTTTCCTTTCTGCATAGGAACTTTTTATTTGTTTGCTGTCTTGACGTTGTTTTTAACTTGTATTTTTTTTTTTAGTTAGAACAATGATTTGAGGCTGGAGGCTGAGGATTTAAATTATATAAAATTGTGGAGGTGATTTTATACATCCCCCTATCCCTCATCCATTACCATTGTTGGGGACTTTTTTTAATTCATATTTAGCAATTTATTTATGCTATGCTATATTATTAGTCAGTGATATCAATTATTTGCTCTTTTTTGTATAATATAATTATTTTAATTAAAGTATACAGTTCCAAGAAATTGGCAAATACGCGATGACATCTACATCAGTCCAATGTCAGTGTATTATCAGTTGACAGTTGCGAATGTCAAATTTAACTCAATATACTGTCACTGTCAGAATAGCTTCGGTTTCTTTCACTAATTTATTATTTTTGTTTTTAATTAATACGGGTTGGTTTGTTACTGGTTAGGACGTTATTCCGAGGTTGTTCCACGTTTATTAATAACAGTGCCAAAACGAAGTTATTTATGATGATATGTTTAATCTAGAATTAACTGGTCCATGCAGCGATGCACGACTTTATTAATTCGATTACTAATTATTCGACTGAGCAAATCATTCAGATTATTCGAATGATTTTTAAATCATTTGACTACAAATTTTCTTCGCCTGATTAGTAATGTCAGTAGACTACTAAAGTCGTTTCATTACTAATATTATTCAACTATTAATATCATTCATTAGTAGTCATTGAATTATGAGTCGACACGAACATAGCCGAGTCGACCCGATCGTTGAAATGTCTTAATTTTTCAATGGGTATAAGTGTTTATCAATTTAAATTAGGTAAAAATTTAATTTTTTCTTTCTTTTCGTCGTCCTTTTTACTAAGATGGTAATGTAGTGGTAATGGAACTTGGAATGAACAGACTGTGGAATGAATTTTGTAGTAAACAGATTCAGACAAAGGACTTTGTTGTAATTAATTACTAATTAGTATAATCATTCGGATACAGAAATTAGTATATTACTAATTTTGTAGCCGAATAATAAAATTAGTAATTACTAATTATTCGAATAACAAAATCATTCGGATTCGTGGATCGCTAAGTCCAAGTGTAAAGTTGAATTAAACTAGGAATATGATATTTTTATTAATAAGACAGATTAAGTATACGTTTCTCGTATTTCTACGTTTACTCAAATAAATACCTTATCATTATAATTACTTCAACACTGTGCCTTAGATGACCTTAATAGTGTTTCACAATAGTTTTTTAAAGGGATGTAAATGGAATGATAACCTCACATGTGCTATAAGTTAACGCTGTCAGGGTCCTATTGAAGAAAGATAAGCATCATTCCTTCTATGTAATTCCTTGTTCTTAGGCAATGCACGTGCTAAAATGAGGAACAGATAACCAAATGGAAAGAGAGGTTACTAAATTGATTGGATGTTTTTCTGTATCTATATTAGATGTAGTGATGACCTTAAGTCTGTAGCAGCAAGTTGGAGGATGAAGGTAGCTCCAGATGAATCTTTATGACCGTCTAAGTAGAAGGCCTATATTCAACTGACAAGTAATGGCTGAAATGATGAATGTGATAGTAATAATGATATTTACTTTATCTGCTGGGCATGAGTTTTTTGGTTTCTTCCTTCTTTCAAAAGGGGATATTACACAGTTAACGTGTTTTTTTTTTTTATTGGAGATAATGGAATGGTAACCCCGCCTGCACTATCGGAATACACTGTCGGGGCACCAGTGAAGGACGATGAAAACAGGACAGTTAGCCAATTGCGAGGAATTCCACTAGAATTAACTACGATGTTTGCTGACAATGGGTCACTTATGTCCATGGTACTGCTCATGTCTATAGGCGACGGTTACCACTTTCCACCAGGTGGGCCGTCAGCTTGTTTGCCATTCTAAGTTGTATAAAAAAAAGTTAGACCCCATTACTAACAATCCCTTTCTCCCCAGTTAACATATTGCTACAGTTATCATGCAAATTAGGAATTTACTATAAGGTTTTATTTTTAATCTTTTTGCTCTTGTACAGATCTATTGCTGCTTTGTACCCTCAGCCACTTTATAACATCCTGGTGATGAAAACGTGTGGTGATACACTATATTCTTACTTCACCATGTAATGAAATATTTTTTTTTAAATAATGACGTTATCTCAATTATCCGGCTACATTGACTTTTTTAATTAAACCAAGCACTTACCGACATTTTTTAAACCTATTAGCGGGAATTTATTGTATCGTGGCTGTCGACAAGAATGAAATAAGCTCGCTTATTTATAGGTATCTAAGTGATGAAAAATGTGCAGTCTCCATCTTGAGGTTACTAACACGTTTTTACGATTCTCAACTAGTTTATTAAAAAAAAATATTTCGAGTTTGAAGTTATGTTTTCTTTCACTGTGGTATGTGTGGATACTATAATCGTTATGTAGTATGTTTTTTAATGGGTGATAATGGTATGGTAACCCCGTCTGCGCTATTGGTATACAATGGTGGGGCACCAGTGATAGATGACTGATGAGGATAAAAGCAGGTCAGTTAGCTCATCTTGACGAATTCAACTAGAATTAGCCACGATGGTTTCCGTGGAGGTCGACCTGATAGGAACCTACCCGTGGAAGAGATTGCTTAGCAATAAGACCGCCTTTTGTACTACATTATACGTATTGAAAATTGTTCAACAAATCCTGTTATATTGGTGCAATAAAGTGTTAAATAAATAAATAAATAGTAATGACCCCATTTATAACAATCCCTTTCCCCCCATTATGTAGTATGAGGTTACTATAATTTAGCTATGAGATTGACTATAAAATTTATTGTGCTAAAATATGGTTTGCAATGCGTCATATCGTGAACGGGTGCTGCCTGTAAACATTGGTCTGTTCTGGATACTGTAACAGAGTTATATAATTGATTTGTTTTAATTATGTATTATATGTATAAATTTAAAATTTCATGATCTGATACTGCTTAGTAGTTTATATTTACACAAATTCATGCAACAACAGCTGAGTTTCTTGCCCGTTTTTCTCGGCTGAAATTGCGTTCCGAATGGGCGGTAATGAAAAAATGACTATTCGAAAATGCTTAAATATAAGTTTATTTGAATAAAAATATTTCTTTCTGTTTTTATTATTTAGTTGTAGGGATTTATGTGGTTTCGTTTAAAACAACGAGGTAAGAATATAGCATCAGAAAAATGACGGCAAACGATTATTGAATATAAGTTCCGGAGGCATCGTTCACTTATGGGTTGACTTTGTACAAAAGTCGATTGCTTGGGTACCTCTGTCCCATTCGTGTTTCAACCGTGAAGCAGTTGTGTTTGCATGGCTGTGTTTCGGTTTGAAGGGTGGGAGTATGGCGTGAATTTACAGGGTACAGAGGAATAACACCTCAGTCCTCAGGAATGGCAACGCATGGGGGGTATCATGGGCGAAACAGTATACTCTGTTATGTGCATGGTACTGCTCCAGTCTATAGGCGTCGGGTATCAGGTGGGCTGTCAGCTTGTTTGCCATTCTAACTAGTATAAAAAAAGCTTACTTTTATTTTAAAATCAAAGGCTAATTCATTCGAAGGTCGTCCATTTGGGTACCTCTGTCCCACTAGTATTTCTATTGCCAAGTGGCTGTGTCTGTATTGATGTGTGTTCGGTTTGTTGGGTGGGATGTAGTTACTTTAAACATATTTTATTTTTTCAAAATGGAACCCATTACGGGTTTAAGAAATAATTATTATATTCTTTTCATAAACAGTTCAAGGTCAGTTAAGAGACAATGGTAATGGTTACAGGTCAGAAATGAATGTTCGCTCAACGTCCCAGTTGGGGGCGGTTGGCGAGGTGTAATCTGACCTCGGCAGACGACATTCTCTCGGAAGAAAGCCTATAAAAGTTTTCCGGTCAGTCATCTTTATATATATAAAGAATAATTTATCATCATTTATATATATATATATATATATATATATATATATATATATATATATATATATATATATTATGTATATATGAATATGTAGTAATAATATTTAGTTATATTTATTAATGAATGAGTATACTTTATTTGTATTATACAATATAGGTGGAAAACAACACAATTAATAAATATAACGATAAACATAAATATGTATGTATATTTTAGTAACAAATGTACCTACCTACTTATTTTTTTGCTTACCTAGCGGTTGATTGGTAGAGAACGCCGTTAGGTGTTAAGTCCGCCATATGTACACTTATATAATTGTGCATGGAAGTTTAAATAAATTGTTGGAAATGACAAAAACACAATGAGTTCATTAATTTCCCAAATACATGTATGTAGACAGAGTCTCTGTCATTAAATATTACGTATTCTTTCTTTTAGATTAATTGAATCGCTCAATATTCTGGCAGTTTCGGAGATAAAGAAGATTCGTCAAAAATAAATGAATAGGCACGCTGGCGCGCCGTCAGACAAAGAGGCGGCGTCGCGTTCTCGGCAAATGAACCGCCGAATTTTCCATTTTTCTTGAAACAAAAAGTGCGCATCTTTCATTACTCACTGGCTTCCTTCTGTAAATAATATCCTTTAATTTATTTCACTTCGCGGTTCTCTTTCCATCGACAGATTAAGGTTAACAATATTTATTTTTATATCACATGTTTTTTATTTACTTGGAAGAATTTTAAATAAAATTATAATCTAATCTACAAAGGCAATTATTTTAGTTTCGAAAAATGGCAATGCATGTCTATAGGCGACGGTTACCACTTTCCATCAGGTGGGCCGTCAGCTTGTTTGCCATTCTAAGTTGCATAAAAAAAATTCCAAGTTTAAATACTACAAAAGAAGTTTAAATGAGTGATATCTAGGGTAGTATTAAAGTTTTAATAAATAAAATTAATATTTGCCTATTCAGCATCGATAGTTATTTATCTATTTATTTTATATGCCTTTTTACATTCACTTATAATATACATATTTTTTTATGTGTGAAAATGGCATGGTAACCCCGCCTGCGCTATCTGTGTACACTGGCGGGGTACCAGTGAGCGGTTATAGGTGAGGATGAAAAGGCAGATCGGTTAGCCCATTGTGACGAATTCAATGATAAATTGGTCAGGATAGTTTCCAGGGAGAACCGCGTGGAGGTCGACCTGATAGGGTATATTGATAGCAATGGAGACTAACTTCCCCATTGCTTACAATCCCTTTCCCAAAAATGTACACAGGCGGATTTATACCTTAAAGGGATTTCTTCCAGACAACCTTGATACCAATAAGAATGATTTAAAATGAAATAATATAATGCACGTACGGAATGACAAGATATTTCAAGCTATTATTGGTAGCATACCCCAATGCCATCCCGGGGAAGAGATTAATTGAGTACCGGGGCTCGTCCCACGTCGTCTCCGAGCTACCTCCGTTTTCGCTGTCCGTTCCGTTCGCCGAACGATTCCCCGTTTCCTGTTTTCCGTTGCGGCTTGCATCGTGTGGCCACCCTTATTTATTGCGTCTAGGACTGGAAGATATCTGGTTTTTTTACGGTTTATTTACTGTCATAATTTATTATTAGTTACTGTGGTCAAGTTTTTGTTTTGATTTAATATAACAGTAGGTAGTGCTTACGACGTCGACGTCGCGAATCTTTCTTTTTTTATACAACTTAGAATGGCAAACAAGCTGACGGCCCAACTGATGGAAAGTGGTAACCGTCGCCTATAGACATGAGCAGTACCATGGACATAACAGAGTATACTGTTTCGCCCATGATACCCCCCATGCGTTGCTATTCCTGAGGACTCAGGTGTTATTCCTCTGTACCCAGTAAATTCACGCCATATCCCACCCTACAAACCGAAACACAGCCATGCAAACACAGCTGCTTCACGGTTGAAACACTAATGGGACAGAGGTACCCAAGCAATCGACTATTGTACAAAGTCTCCCTCCAATATGTTAAAGCATAAAGAAAGAGGTGATTTCTCCACGTATGAGGGATTGTGGAGAAATGTCTCCCCTTGTGTCAAGAATTTCTATGGTGTCATAACGGACAAATAATCTATAGGGAATATGGTGAAGTTGATATAATATTTATAATATGATATTGTAATAAAACTAGACTATCATCGTAAATAATAATAAAAAAATGCATTATTTTCATGGTATATATATATATATATATATATATATATATATATATATATATATATATATATATATATATATATATATATATAATATATATATATATATATATATATATATATATATATATATATATATATATATATATATATATATATATATATATATATATCTATTGTATATGTTGCATATAATATAGTAATCAACGCACAACATTTCAGTGGCAGCGTTACTTAACACATAAAACGCAAATCGCATTAGTAAAGGGTTGGGCGGCGCGGCGTTTGACGCGCGCCGCAGTCGCCTCGTAGTATGCGTGTCCTATGTGAAAAGGGATCACCGTTATTGGCTCTGCCCGCGTATTTACGTGGATATTTTAGCTGTAAATTTTATTATGTTGTTATTTTGTGAGAAAAATAAATATATATTTACATTACATTACATAATTTACCAGAGGGAGACTTTGTACAAAAGTCGATTGCTTGGGTACCTCTGTCCCATTCGTGTTTCAACCGTGAAGTAGTTGTGTTTGCATGGCTGTGTTTCGGTTTGAAGGGTGGGATATGGCGTGAATTTACTGGGTAAAGAAGAATAACACCTGAGTCCACAGGAATGGCAACGCAGGGTGGGGTATCATGGGCGAAACAGAACTCTCTGTTATGTCCATGGTACTGCCTGTCTATAGACGACGATAACCACTTTCCATCAAGTGGGCCGTCAGCTTGTTTGCCATTCTAAGTTGTATAAAAAAATAATAATAACTTAACTAACTTAAGACACTATGTATTGATATTGATTTCAGTACATAAGTAAGTTAGAATAAAACCTATTCATGTACAAAACGGTTCAAATAACACATGACTTGCAAATAATTAATCGGATTGACGTAACTATTATATACCTAAATATACTGACTTCCAATTATTTATATTATGTTTTAGATCGTTGTTTATTTTGTTTAATCTAAATTGACATTAATGCATGTATATTAGCTAGCTATCAATGTAATTTTGCTACACCCAAATAGGATTTCATGTAGTTACTCTACATGAGATAATTATAATAAATAAATAAATAAAATTTCATTAAAATTCGTTTAGTAGTTGTGGGCGAAAGGACTGTATGCTGGTATGGAAACACGGTGTTTTAGAAAAATAATATAATAATATAAAAAATATGCATAGCAAACCAACGGAGTAAAAAAGCGAAGGCAAACAAAAAACTAAAAACTGACACACACTTCAAATTATAAAAAGAACATCTTTTTAATAAAATTAAAAAAGAAAGTAAAAAGGTGCGTCGTGCACAGTAGTTTTAGCAAGAAAGAGGAACAAACATCCATATATGGATGGAGAGCCATCTATCTATCCATCGTTACAAATTGTCGCATTTATTACATCATAATAGGATAAGACTATTTCATATGTAGTAAATTTATTGAAATACCATAGACTACGTCTACTCCTAGATGGCGTATTAATATAAAATATAGACTAATTTTTAAACTAGACTTTTAGGAATACATCTATGAAAACTGCATCCAACTTAGTGCAACATTATTAGCACCAGTATGATGCTAATGTTGCTATTAACTAAACATACATACAGATAAACGGACAAAGTTTCTAAAAAATATTGTTTTGGTATCTATTTGTTCATATAATTTTCCTTTAATATCTCCTATGTTTGCATTGCAGGGAGTCAGTGGACGCAGGTGGCTCAGGACCGTTCCTTATGGCAGTCTATGGGGGAGGTCTGTGTCCAGCAGTGGACGGATAATGACCTGAAATGATGACGATGATCTCCTATGTACAGAGGCTATTGATAGAATGGCTGTGGGTAAATATTATTTTAATTTATTTCATTTCACTGAGCCCGCCGTCTCCTGTGTCGGGCGGCGGTCGCAGCTCATACCTTGCGGCGTGTTGTAAGTGGCCGCTCGTAAACAGTTTACGACACGCCATGAGCGGTCCAGATTAAAATTATGCATTTATTTTATTTGTCATTATACTGAAATTGCACAGGGATTCGCTTAGCGAGCTCTCATAGACGAGCACTGAGATAGATGGCGCCACTGCGTTCATCAACAATACATCCACTATTGAAAATGATAAACGTGCAAGTTTTAGTCGATCATTAATGAGCTTTTTAATGACCATGTTAGACATAGCACATTTAAATAAATATATGTTTACTTATAATATACATATATATGTTAACAGAGATTTAAAAGAGTAACTGTTGAATTTCTTGCGGGCTCTTCTCAACAGATAATAACTTTTCGAACCCTACAGTAGATTTAGAAAAAATACGCCATAAAATATTTCAATAAAGATTATTTGAATTTGAACATTATTTATACAGATTAGAAAAACTATGTCTAAGTCTTTCTTTTTTGCTATAAAGTACGATTATGTGTCGTCTGCATTGAGTGACACTTGAGTTTGTCACTACATTTTGTGTTTGTGTGTAAATGCATTGAATTTGGTTATATTTTGATTCTCATTTCTTATATTTATTATTTGGAAATCTATACGATGGATAGAGATAGTATTACAGATGCGATGGTATTTCTGAATGAAAGATTTCGCGCGGACAGGGTTCGTTTTACTTTTTAAGCGGATTCCAAATAGAGATAGTTTGCAAGTAGTTTGTTTGTTGTGTGTGTATGTTAGGTGATACTTCATCAATTATGAACGGATTGATAATTCTTTTTACAATTGATAGATTTTATTTCCATGTAGATCCTACATTAAATTTTATCACCGAAGACGCCATTTTTCTTTGTCGAGAAAAATACTTCTTGTTGTGAAGCGATTTGTAGGTGATACCGCCTTTTAAATTTTCAATAATTTTGAAATCTACTTTTTTTTTATGAAACATGTCATACAACTCTTGCAGCGTTATTTATTCAAACTTATTTTTTAGTACTTTGAGATATTTTTATAAATGGAGGTGCTGGCGTCATCTACCTCTATGTACGTCTATGCTCTCCACTACAACAATGGCGATACAACATAGTCGCTTCGTTTATTGCTCCCATAACGATCTGGTTTACATGGTATTACTACTGTCATACTATGTAACCACTATGGATCACAACTATGCAACACAAGGACAACATCACAACAACGAGGACTCCTGTTTTAATCACGAAGTATTAGATAGAGTGTAATTTTACTAACACTTCACTAACAAATATATTTTTATTCATAAATTAAAAAAAAAACACGACTTTTCTGCTAAATACGAACTATTAAAAAAATTTAGCCGGTGTCACTTTTTTTTATGCTACTTAGAATGGCAAACAAGCTGACGGCCGAAAAAATGGTTATTGTAAGCGATAATAGTTGGACATATAGTATTGCGAAGTTTTTTGTAGTTCTTGATATTATCTTCAATATTGTAGAACATACTTTTGTTCTATCGCCAATAGTTTCCGCAGCGCACGCGACCAAAGATATTTTTTGCATTTTTTTTTACTATTTACTAAAACTTTAGTAAGTTACGTTACTAAAGTTTTAGTAAGGATCCCTAATCTTTTCTAGCAAAAAATATAGCCTGTGTTACTCAGCGTGAATGTAGGTTTCCAACAATGAAAGAATTTTTGAAATCGGCAAAGTAGTTTATGAGTTTATTCGTTACAAACAATACATACACACAAAAATACAAATCTTTTCTCTTTATAATATAAGTGTAGATAATAAAATTTGTAATATATGAATATACATATCAATAATAAATACGTACATGTACTTCCTTCGACCAATAATGCAAGGTTCACGAACTGGCGAATTTCTGATAACCGGTCGATCATTCAACTTTTCAGTACCTAAATATTGTGTCATTTTTTAATCGTATGGGTCAGAGACATCGTAGATATAGATAGCTAAATGTTTTGGTATATAATATTTTGTATTACGTAAGTTGTTATAAGTAAATAAGTCTTATTACCTAACAATAAGATCGTCTCTTGTACTATATTATTCTTATGTCAGCCTTTAACTGTCCATTGCTGAATATTTATTTATTTATTTATAAAAGACGCACCAACAATATGCTCACAATAATTAAGCAGACAATGTACAAGTAAAAGAGAAAAACTACTATTAAAAAATGCTTAAATCTAAGTTTGAACAAAAAAATCTTACTCTTCATAAGCCTTCAATTAGGGGTTTTTGCCGGTAGTTGCCTTGTTTGAAAGGCGGAATCACAACCGCAGTTAGGCTTTAGATATGTTTTAAGAGGAACGCTGCTGCCCATCCCTCGCCCTCTCTTAGTCGCCTCTTACGACACCTACAGTGAAGTCCTGGCGTAGAATAGGCCATCCCTTCGGTGGCCTATTCTATGCCGAACCACATGATGGGCAGCAGCGTCCTCTTAAAACAACTTCAAAGCTTAACTGCGGTTGCCAATCCGCCTGCCAAGCGTGGCGACTACTGGTTCCCAAGGGGGAGGCTTGTGTTCAGCAGTGGACAGTTAAAAGCTGGTGTGATGATGATGATGGTGAATGTTGCATAATGAATTATCAATTTCTTTTATCTAAAACTAAACACAAAAAGAACTTAAATTTTTTTGTTAATTTTTTTTTAAAAAAGAACTTAAATTTTTTTTTAATTAATAAACAAACAATTGGCATACCTAATAGGTATGTAGCGGAAATATTTATTGCCTAAATACCTGAATGTGACAGAAAGTGAGCTCTGACTACCCTTCATCTAATGGTATCTGTTATTTATTTATTTATTTAGAATATAATATCAAATGGAGGCGAATGCAATGGACAAACACAATGCATTTTATTCATATTTCTTTTTATTATTATTTTTAATAAGGGATTTCGCAACTTACTCTTGATGACAACAGAATATCAGTGCTTTGCTATTTTAAGGGCAAAACAATAAACTGAGTTGTGACCATTTTGTGTTACTATGGCACACGCATGAAGGAAAGGAAAGAAAGGAAATTGTTGGATTATATATTTTGTTTTTTGTGTTTTTTTGTTTTGTTGCTTTTTTATTTTCATTCTTTTATCTCTTTAACTGTGTATTATGTGTATTTCATATTTCTCTATTAACCAATGTAACAGTTTTCGTCACACAATGGCCAATCAATATTTACATTATAATTTTGAAATTAATAAAATAAATAATAACAATAATAATACAATTTGAATTATAAAATAAAAATAACATTACAAATTAATCATAGTTAACATTGTAAATTAGTTAATACATGTCAATATAATGGTACCAATAATGACGACTTCAAGTTATAAAATTGGAATTGTCACACTTCTTACAGTTAAACGTAAATAAATAATAATGCTATAATTTAATATTGGCATTTAGGTATTCGGTCACGGTATGTATGTTTTTTATTATAATTTGTGTGCTGTAAGTAATGTAAATAAATTATCTATGTATCTATCAATTAAATACTAACGTATAACAATTTTGAATGTATAGGAATATTTGTCCAATGTTTCATACCACTATGATAACTCATTTAAAACTCTAGATAACATCGCGCGACATTTGATGGCACACCGTAATCTCGTCTCGCTTTCACTGAGAAATGGGGCTCATAAAACGTTTATAGCACGTGGGGTCCACTCCACGTACGAGCAGGACAATCGTTTCCTCTCTCACTTGTTTATGGGTTATTTATTTTAAAGATTTAAAATCTCCGCTCAAAAGATTTACTGAGAGTGGAGATTGTCTTATTATTGTTACAACATTTTTTTATGCAACTTAGCAGTACCATGGACATAACAGAGTATACTGTTTCGCCCATTATACACTCCATACGTTGCCATTCTTGAAGACTAATGAGTTATGCCTCTTTACCCTGTAAATTCATTGCCATATCCCACCCTTCAAATCAAGGGTGAAATGGATTGTTAGTAATGCTAATTACCAGTCCCATTGCTAATACTATATATACCTTAACAGGTCGACCTCCCCGCGGCCGCCCCTGGAAACCATCGTGCTGAATTCCAAGTGTATTCGTCACGATGGCCATCTCTCACTGGTGCCCCGCCAGCGTATACCGTTAGCGCAGGTGGAATTACCATTCCATTATCATCCAATAGAAAAAAACCTTTCAAACCGAAAATTATGTAACATCTACACAAGTCAAGAGTCTCTCAAACCGTCCTGTAAGAATAAGTTATGAAAGTGCACGAAGCGAGAAATTGTGTATGAAACATAGATATTGGATAATATCTTTCGATAAAACTTACAGACATATAATTTGTATCCGTGTGAGTGTGATGTAAATGTGTGAGTTTTGGTGATTATTTCAATTCCATACCTCAGTTTCATACCTAGTCTGCTTCATTTTTTATGTTTGTGGAAAAAGTAAAGATTTATCCAATAAATTCATTAAATATAAAAATTAATAAGCGAAATCGCTGTAGATTGAAATCTTAGCGTGATGATGATGGCGTAGTGATATCAGCATGAAATTACCGTGACAATGTAACATAAACTGATTCTAAGTAAATAAATTTATTCTTTTATTAATTCTTTCTAAATTTAAAATATAAATAAATATTGATTTATACTATTCGATCAACTCTTATGATGGTGGACGTCACATGATTATCATTATTTGTCAATCTGATATAAAAAAAAAATCAATACACATATAAAGCACAGTATGGGGTTCTTCAATAACGGCGTATTAAGGTTTCTTCAGGGCCGGCAATGCGAATGTAACACCCCTAGTGTAGCAAAACCGTTTACCATCAGACGGGCTGTATGCTTGTTTTTTTTTACACCACTGAAGTGGCAAACAAGCATACGGCCCACCTTATGGTGAGTGGTTACCGTAGCCTATGAACAACTGCAATACCAGAGGTATTACGCGTGCGTTGCCGACCCTGAAGACACCTCTTTACCCCACTTTTGAAGAGCCCCATGCTGTAGTGTTTTGGGAAAACCTCGGCAGGGAGCTCATTCCACAACCTGAGTGTTCGTGGGAGGAAACATCTCTGAAACCGCGCAGTACGCGACCATTGAGGCTGTAGGACATGAGGATGAACTCTCTGTCGATGGCGAGCCGTACGATGGTAGAAAGTGGCTGTGGGCATCATATTGAACAATTTCTCTGAGCACAATCCATTGTAACTTTATGATATAAAAAAACCTTTTTTTTAAACCGATTGTAAAGATTTATAAATAACTACAATGAGCATGATTCTAACAAACTGAATTCACACATAACAATACAAATAATACTGTTCACCTGCATTAATAAGGCTAGAACATTCAGCGGGGTCGTCGGCATTATCATTACGACTGTGCAAGTGGCCCCTGAGCAGCGAGCAGAGGTGAAGCTAGCCGCCTATCAAACTTAATGTTATTACCAAGCCCTTTTCAATTAAGCATCTTAGTTTTAATCTAGGATGGACGTCTCGGGCTCCGGTTTGATC
Organism: Galleria mellonella; assembly: GCF_026898425.1. Lineage (NCBI taxonomy): Eukaryota > Metazoa > Arthropoda > Insecta > Lepidoptera > Pyralidae > Galleria > Galleria mellonella. Next base: position 4,798,976 of record NW_026442112.1, read on the forward strand.
AATATTTATTGTTTAAGGGTGAAATTATTTGACCTCTGTAAGCTATAACTGATTCAATATGAAACGATGAATTCTAGAATACTGATCTTAGGTTAAATAGTTTAAGGAACGACTAACATCCTATTAATGGGGGAAAGGGATTGTTAGTAATGGGGACTAAGAATCCCATTGCTAGCAATATACCCAACCAGGTCGACCTCCTCGTGGTTCCCTCTGGAAACTATCATGGTTAATTCCTGATGAATTCATCATGATGGGCTAACTGGCCTGTTTTCATTCTCATCTATCACCCTTCACTGGTGCTCCGCCAGCGTATCCCGTTAGCGCAGGCGGGGTTACCATACCATTTTCATCCAATAAAAAAAATATCCTATTAATATAATAAATGAGAGAAAAAAAATGGGAGTTTGTTATTTTTTCACGCAGAACTTACTGAAAGGATTTCAATGAAATTTGGTACACGGGTAGATCATATCCTTAGATTATTTAGATGGAGATTCGAGCCTTAAAAAAGGGTCAAATTTGCCAACTCATTGTCAAATTAGCTGACTCGTTTTCTTATAAATATTGTGTAAATTATGTTCTAAATTAGCACATAGGAGACTTTAATTATTCAAATAGGAAATTTGGATGAATTCGAATGAATTATAAGATCATGACCATGTATATATCGATTGTAAAAAGAATCATTTAATTACGTACCTATAAAATTGACAAACACATTTATTTATTTATGTACACTTTATTGCACCATTTATAAAATAGTAAATACATTTGTACTGTAATAAGAAATGATACAAAAGGCGGCCTTATCGCTAAGCAAACTCTTCCAGACAACCTTTGGGTAGAGAACATTGAGAAAAGAAAGAAGAAGATTGCTCTCAGCAACAATAAGACCGCCTTATTGTACTTATACAATTGTATCGTTATGTTTGTAAATTGTCTTGCTTATTTCCTATATTCTATAATGCAAATAAAGTATACTCATTCATTCAAAAGAAAGAAAAACAAAGGGTAGGTGGCGCACTATTATATATAGACAAATATATACAAAGATATATACGCATATATACACACACACACACACACACACATATATATATATATACACACACACACACACACATATATATATATATATATATATATATATATATATACACATACAACAGGAGAGAGTGACACTGGAAGATGAAGATAGAACATGGGGAAATAGTTACTTAAAGGGAGAGATAATGGGATTTAACAGAGGTTTCGAAGCTAGCGAGAGATTGAGCGCACCGAGTAGATGTAAGTAGTGAGTTCCACAGGCGAACTGCCTGTAGACTGTACACAGTAGAGGAATAAGAATAAAAGGAAGTGGAGTGAGTTGGAAATTTGAGATTACATTACATTGTATGTAAAAATAATAAATAAATAAAGTATATTGAACTCAGCTTGGGTTTATTTATGTTATTTGAAGTCAAATTGTTAATTACTACGCAGGAATGTCTGACGATGTAATCAATTCAGCCATACACATTTGTAATGGAAAGCAAACATAATTTCCGCAAACGCAAATCAAGTAATTCAATGCGGTATCATAAAAGAAAAAGGGAAAATTATTTGTTACTTATTTCTCTGTTCGTTTTTATGGTGTTTTATTGGTGTTATATCTTTGAATAGAAACGACAAGTATTTTAAGATTGTTTCTAAAAAAAAAACTCTATTTCAATAGTGGCTAAATAACTAGTTTTTTGATTTAGAAACTAAACTGCTGAATTAATTTTGAAATAATATTTGATCAATCAGTAAGTATATCGTTTCGGATAAAAAGAGAATTTTCCAAATCGGTTTTTTAATGACGGAATTGTGAGGTAATAAACGTAAAAAAAAATAGAACCGAATTGAGTACATTCATCTTTTTTGAAATCGGTTAATGATAAGAAATTTTAATATCTACTTATATATACCCTACAGTCTAAATGGTCGCGTACAACACGGTTTCAAAGACGTTTTCCCCCACGAACACTCAACTTATGGAATAAGCTCCCTGCCGAGGTTTTCCCAAGAGACTACAGCATGGGGTTCTTCAAAAGGGGGGTAAAGAGGCTCTTTCAGGGTTGGCAACGAGCGCGTAATACCACTAACACTTACAGGTGTTCATAGGCTACGGTAACCGCTTACCGTCAGGTGTGCCGTATGCTTGTTTGCCACTTCAGTGGTATAAAAAAAAAATACTATGGAATGGCATTTCTAACTTGTCGCTAATTTTAAAAATTATATTAATAATACTCAATCTTTTAATATTACATAAATAAATACATACAATTAAATATACTAAAGACATACACTACTATATACGAATATCAATAAATGGTATATAATATTAATTCTGTGGCATCGTAATCGAGATTTTGTAAATATCCTTGTATCCTATGTTTAGCTTCCGCATTGTTAAGACCATCCAGTTTGCAGAGATTATTAAGTTTTTTTTATATATAAATGGGCACGAATAATAACTAAAGCGCTTTGCGAATGCAGCATTAATGCGAGGGATGATTATTTTGCGCCTTCTCTGGTCCGAAGGTTTTTGCGGGAGGAGAGGAGAGGTGTGGTGCATCATTACTGCTTTAAGTATATAAAGTTGACGCACTGTCAGAACAGCAGCCTCCTGATACAAGAGATAGGTGGGAAAACGAATTGGTTTCCTAAACATTACTTATGCCTCTAATTAATTAATTAATAATTTAACTGCCATAATATATTGAATAATAAAAATCAGGCATTGACTCTCCCAAAGAGGATTGACGTCAGGTAGGTGGCCGGTCGTAAAACTAAAAACCAAATCTTTTTGTAATATGGATAGAATCATATTACGCCGACCCCAAATGATTGGGATAAGGGTAGGAAGATGATGATGATATATCAGGCATTAACTGTTCACTGCTAGACATAGGCCTCCCCATAAAGAGAGTTTCGCCAATAGTTGCCACGCTTGGCAGGCGGGTTAGTAACTGTAGTTTGGGTTTGGCAATGATTTAAGAGCGACGCTGCTACCCATCCTTTAACCAATTATTTTATTTGCATCTTACGACACCCATGGGGTAGGAAGGGGTGACCAATTTATGCCGGAAGTACACGGCGAATAAAATAAATTCTATGTTTTGTAATAATGTGTAATCTTAGAAGTGTAATCGAAGCCAGGCGGGTCACTAGTGCAAACCAATTTAGATGGGGGGGGGGAAGGGATTGTTAGTAATGGGGTCTAACTGACCCACTGCCAGCAATAGACCCTATCAGGACCACGTGGAGACGTGGTTTCCCCTGGAAACCATCGTGGTTAATTCTAGTGCAATTCGTCACGATGGGCTAGCTGACCTGCTTTCATCGTCACCTATCATCGCTTACTGATGCCCCGTCCACGTATACCGATAGTGCAGGCGGGGTTACCAATCCATTATCACCTATTAAAAAAAATCTAATTTAGATAATCCAGTCTCCAAATATTAGAAGAATGGGAATTTATCTCCCACACATTGCACTTGTGTTTCAGTTAGCACGTTTATAGCAAAATAAATAAGAGCGTCGTGTCCGAGAGCGCTGATAAGATAGAATACCTGCTGATATTTGCCCCGACGCCTGATGAAACTGATGGACTCCCGTCCTAAACAAACGAACAAAACACACCAGATGGGGAAAAATTCGAAACAACGGACGTATGAACAAAAGTTTGCTTGACCCAAATACTAACGGCGGTGCTCTAGTCGAGCGATGTGGTGCTATGTTGAGCGATCTCTGATAATAAACATTTTTAACCGACTACAAAAAGAGGGAGGTTCCCAAACTGTGTCGTATTTTTTTGTTACTTCATAACTCCGTCAGTTGTAAACCGATTTTATAAATTATTTCTTTTATCTGAAAGGATAGTTACCAAGGGGAGAGTTTGTACAAAAGCGAAGTGGTAACCGTCGCCTATAGACATGAGCAGTACCATGGACATAACAGAGTATACTGTTTCGCTCATGATACCCCCATGCGTTGCCATTCCTGAGGACTCAGGTGTTATTCCTCTGTACCCTGTAAATTCGCGCCATATCCCATCTTCAAACCGAAACACAGCCATGCAAACACAACTGCTTCACGGTAGAAACACGAATGGGACAGAGGTACCTAAGCAATCGACTTTTGTACAAAGTCTCCCTCTGGTATATTGCTAGAAATGAGACTGGCAGTTCGCACTACTAACAATCTCTTCCCTTAGTATATAGTTTTTTTTATGGCTCAAATGGCTTGATTCATGTTAGTGAAAAGTCTATTTTTCGACATATTAAGGTTAGAAAACAAATTTTTTACTTATAAAAGGAAAAATAGTTATATTTCGATTATTCGCCACGCGGTTCGCACCGCATCGTGTCGCACCGCATGCCCACGCTGGACCTGTGATTACCGCCCATTTGTAGATACTTGTTTATTTGGCCCGGTAAAGTATTTTTCATTTAAACGAAATTACCTTTTGATCTGAAAACGTATTTTTTTTTAGATTTTCCAACAATCGGTCCGTTGAATATTTTTCATTACCTTTTTTTTTTAAATTTTTGAATCCATCTCTTTAATGAATGCTTTATCTCTTTTGCTACTTTTTTTTTTAATATTAATTATATAATCCGTTTTATATTTAAGATATCATTGTGATGTCAGCTTTTAACTGTCCACTGCTGAACATAAGCCTCCCCTTTTTTAATTAATATAATTAAAAATATAATATATTTAAGATATAACAAGATATATTTTGATATTTTATAACTAGTGTGAACTAATAAATAAAACTTTTTAATTCCATATTTAAATAAATGTAACGCCTGATAAAAATTTCATAGCAAATATTATATTAAAACAGATCTACTGTATTAAAGAGTTTTGGTTTAGGAGTACTTTTTTTCTAATGGATTTTTTTTTGATGTGTGAAAATGGTATGGTAACCCCGCCTGCGCTAACGGGATACGTTGGCGGAGCACCAGTGAAGGGTGATAGATGAGAATGAAAACAGGCCAGTTAGCCCATCATGATGAATTCATCAGGAATTAACCATGATAGTTTCCAGGAGGAACCGCGAGGAGGTCGACCTGGTTGGATATATTGCCAGCAATGGCACAGATAATATAATACTATACTAGTAGCAATGGGATTCTCAGTCTCCATTACTAACAATCCCTTTCAACGATCAATAAACTGGCTATATGATCAGCGAAGTAAATTCCGTGTTTCCTGACTGTATTCGGTGACGGCTTTAAACATCGGGGAGGTCATTAACAGCTGATCTGTGTGTCGCATGAATAATTCCCCAAATTACCGCCCCGGGTACATATGACAGGGGTCTAGCAGGGCCCTGACGGAGGTCGTGTTATTAGTGCATGTCTGTTTATTCGTGGATATATAATTTATCTATGTTTAGCAAATAAACTATTGCAATAAATATTTTGGTTTATTTGTATGATCTTATGATTTTATTTTGAAATCGCCGAACCTTATTTTACCAGAGGGAGACTTTGTACAAAAGTCGATTGCTTGGGTACCTCTATCCCATTCGTGTTTCCACCATGATGCAGTTGTGTTTGCATGGCTGTGTTTCGGTTTGAAGGGTGGGGTGTGGCGTGAATTTACAGGGTACAGAGGAATAACACCTGAGTTCTCAGGAATGGCAACGCATTGGGGGTATTATGGGCGAAACAGTATACTCTGTTATGTCCATGGTACTGCTCATGTCTATAGGCGACGGTTACCACTTTCCATCAGGTGGGCCGTCAGCTTGTTTGTCATTCTAAGTTCTTTAAGAAAAAAAAAAACTTTTGAGAATGTTTTAACATTATTTGCCGTATTTGTTACAAATTATCGGAAATGAGTTAAATAATACTTATACTGCCACAGTTAAGTTTCACACGGACAGACCAATCTACCGGTGCACTATAACCGCTATCTCCCGATGCTATCTGCCAGGCAAATAGTTGGGCTTACATTTTCAATTTACGTATGAAAGGTGACGTCGAGACATCGCCTCCGGCGAATGGAAATTAACCCGGTCTCGCGAGAAGCTTTAAATCCTTAAATACCCAGCGTCCTTGTCGCACATCTGGACGCTCTATTAGTGGGAAGGGGACGGGACTATTAAAATTTTCCTCAATTGGAAAATGGAAGGATTCAAGAGTAATTGGAAATACCTTTGCATTGAGTGCGCCTGAGGTTCCGTAATGGAGACCGCTTCGGCTTGTATTTACTAGTCTTTTGTATGAATTTAATCAGATTCTCTTTTCGCAGCGCAGTACGTTTAATTGGAATTTATATTGGAATACTCGTTGTGTTTTGATAGATACCTATCTACGAGTACGTATCTACAGTAAGCTAGTTTTTATTTTATTTATTTATTTATTTATTAAATACAAGAAATTTACAACAGCGAGTAAATTGGAGCCCGCACTAGGCGAACCTGTATCGCGGGAGTCCATACGAGACTACCAAGACACGGTGATTTACAAATATAAATTAAATTAAAACACTAAGCCAGTTTTACGAAAGCAACAACTTAGAATGAAGTGCTTTGTGTAGACATGCACATAAAACAGAAAATTATGTAAATACTCTAATATTACATAAATAAATACATACAATTAAATATACCAAAGACATACACTACTATATACGAATATCAATAAATGGTATATAATATTAATTCTGTGGCATCGTATTATTTATTTATTTATTTCGAATTAGTTACACCAATAGTATACATATTCTACATAAACTAAATAAATTTTTTTGTGTAGCATGCTGATATGCATACCTATAGCAGGCGTACACAACATTGATTACAGATTACATGCATATATTTTTTTTTATTTTTACCTTTATTTGGTCTCTCAGCAATGTTACACTGATAAGATTTAATATTAAAATTACTGTCTATTTATACTTAGTGTACAATCATTTTATAGGAAACACAGCGTGCTAATTAACAAAAACAATAATATGGTATAACAATCTCTTGAAGTATTTGACATTGGTATAGTTTTTTAGATTCAATAGATGATTGCTTCACATAAGTTTTAGCTATTTAAATTAACTGCAAATCATATAAATGTCATAATATAATTAATATAATAAATTAAATTTACAATTACATATTCTTTATATGTATTGTCGATATCGCTGGTACAGCATAATGTATTTAATTAATGGTTGAAAATAGAATGCTAAGTTCGCCTGCGATTACCAGAGGGAGACTTTGTACAAAACTCCATTGCTTGAGTACCTCTGTCCCATTCGTGTTTCAACCGTGAAGCAGTTGTGTTTGCATGGCTGTGTTTCGGTTTGAAGTGTGGGATATGGCGTGAATTTACAGGGTACAGAGTAATAACACCTAAGTCTTCAGAAATGGCAACGCATGGGGGTAACATGGGCGAAACAGTATACTCTGTTATGTCCATGGTACTGCTCATGTCTATAAGCGACGGTTACCACTTTCCATCAGGTGGGCCGTCAGCTTGTTTGCCATTCTAAGTTGTATAAAAAAAGATACCGGTATACGCTATCGAGGTATCAATGAGAGATGACAGGTGAACATGAAATCAGGTCAGTTACCTTAACGAAATATGTTTTACATATTATAATAAATGTTTTACCATTGATATGGTAAAATTTTTATCTGTATATATCTATCTATTATATGTGTATACTATATAACTGATTTTACCATTGTGTTTTTCGTTTCGTTTTTTATAAACAGTTTCAAAAGTTTTATATTTTTTACCGACTTCAAAAAGAGGGAGATTAGCAATTCGGTTGTATTTTTTTTTAACGTTTTTTTCCTCATTACACCGTCAGTTGTTTACATTTGGGAAATAATTTTTCTTTATATGAAATGATATATTAAACACAGATTAGTTCTATAGAAATTGTCTCAAAAGCAGTTCAGTATTTTTGTTTTTAAATCAAAAAAGTTTGTTTTGTCACAATTGAAGTTTTTTTTATTTTTCTGAGACGCAATTTAGTTTATAGTACCTATTATTTTTTCTACATACATACATACCTGTCACGTCAGTCTTCAATCATGACAGTTTCCAAGGGGAACCGCGTGGAGGTTGACCTGGTTGGATATATTGCTAGCAATGGGATTCTCAGTCTCCATTCCTAACAATCTCTTTCCCCCATATATTACATATTAACACACGATGTCGTCCCTTTTTCACCAAATGAAATCGCAACAAAGTTGAGATTTCTGTGAAGTTATAAAATGCAAATGGATGCCCCGCCACACCTAAGGGTCCATTGATAATTATTACGGCTGTCCTGTCTTACCTCGGCTCAGTTGTACACAACATCAGGGCCGCAGCATAAAAACAGGTGTTATAAATATAAGTGTGGTAGGTATTATAAAAATAATCGCCGTGTAGGTCCCGGCATAGATTGGACCACACGTTCCTTTCCCGTGGGTGTCGTAAGAGGCGACTAAGGGAGCATATGGTAGAGGGATGGGCAGCAGCGTCCCTGTTAAAACATATGTAAAAGCCTAACTGCAGTTGTCAACCCGCTACTTTTTCTTTCGGCACCTTCCAGTTTATTAAAATACCAGCTTTTATCTGCGTCTTCTTCTGCGTTACTTATGACATTCACTGATCGATAAAAACTTCACTGACGCTACTTTAGTCTATGCTCTTCTTCATTCCATATAGCACCTATATGTATATTAAATTTCACAGTGATTGGTTAAGCCGTTAAGATGCTAAGAAGTGAACAAATAAACGAACCCATTTTCGCAGGGGGGAAAGGGATTGTTAGTAATGGAGACTGAGAATCCCATTACTAGCAATATACCCAAGCAGGTCGACCTCCTCGCGGTCCTCCCTGGAATCTATCATGGTTAATTCCTGATGAATTCATCATGGTGGGCTAACTGGCCTGTTTTCATTCTCATCTATCACCCTTCACTGGTGCTCCGCCAGCGTATCCCGTTAGCGCAGGGCTACCATACCATTTTCACCCATTAAAGAAAAAAACCCATTTTCGCATTATAATACTAGTAAGGATAAGTGATTGCGGGCCGTTAAGAACTAAAGCTTGGGCAACACTGGTATAAAAGATCCACAGGGAGTAAGGTATAATGTCCGTATTAATTAATGTTGAAAGTATACCTGACGTGACTCAGGTACGTATTTGTTTGGATGTATCCCGAATTATGATATGGCTACTTTATGCCCTCTACGTGTGTTACTTTAATTTTCCTTTTGTTATATAATATAAGGAAGTAATACTTTGGTTTCTATCATACTTCCTTATTTATATAAACAATTGTTTATATATGTATTTATAGAGGAAACATTAATATTGTTTTTCACGAAGGAGGCTCTTTGGGTATAAACGTAACCATTTGCTATTAGGTGGTTGGATTGACTGACTCACCAGAGGGAGACTTTGTACAAAAGTCGATTGCTTGGGTACCTCTGTCCCATTCGTGTTTCTACCGTGAAGCAGTTGTGTTTGCATGGCTGTGTTTCGGTTTGAAGGGTGGGATATGGCGTAAATTTACTGGGTACAGAGGAATAACACCTGAGTCCTCAGGAATGGCAACGTATGGGGGGTATCATCGGCGAAACAGTATACTCTGTTATGTCCATGGTACTGCTCATGTCTATAGGCGACGGTTACCACTTTCCATCAGGTGGGCCGTCAGCTTGCTCAGATTACTAAGTTCCCTTAGTCGCCTCTTGCAACACCTATGGCAAAGGAAGGTGTGGCCCGTTCTATGCCGGGATCTACACGGCATGGAACAGGCCACGATTTCCACTAATATTATATTGTTAAATATATATATATATATATATATATATATATATATATATATATATATATATATATATATATATATCATCTAGACATCAGTCAAGTTCGCTTTCCTGTCCTTCTTGTAACTGTAGTCGTAAAGATAAGTTTTCCACATGGAAGTGTTCAGCCTCCAATGAGGTTTTAGTTGCCCTAAACTATGGTATTAAACGTTTATTTGACAAACTAGAGATAATCCTTTGACCATTGCATTAATCGAGGCGAGCTTGTAATACCAACCTTATGGCGACATAAACACATCTGATGGACAAAATTTACATCTGAAACAGTAGATTTCGTTTGTACATCCCAAGTTGTGAGTTATCCTTTGGTACTGTACAAACCACGAGCGGCAGCGTTGCGATTTAAAATACATATACATAAAATATATAAAGATCAAAGACGAAAGAAGTTACAAGAACAATAATTAGAAAAGAGCATATTCCTTTTTAAAAGGCCGGCAGCACACCTGCAATGCCGTTAGTGTTGTAGGTGATCATAGGCGGCGGTAGTCAGTTACCATCAGGTGAGCCGCACGCTCGTTTGCCCTTGTGTTGTAAAAAAAATGTTAAGTACTGAATTCAATTGATTTATTAACAAAAAACAAATGGTATTTTAAAATAGTAATTTAATAAATTTAATATTCTTGTCAAAGGGATTATATATTTAATAGAATGTTTATTATATGATATTATGGGGTAGTAGGGGTTTGGTCATTTGGAGAGAATGCATGAAAGAAGAATTACAAAAGATTTATGGAGCAAGAATGAATGGAGATTTCGGTAGGGACCGCCCTAGACGGACGTATGTTGATCAAATAGGCGACGTGCTGAAGAAGGGCCAAATTAAAAGTACCCATAACCGGCGAGCGTGTATGAAAAGATTGATGAATGTGGAAGAAGCGAAAGAGGTTTGTTTGAATCGAAGCATTTGGCGTTCCATTGTTTCTGCCTACACTAATGGGAGACAGGCGTGACAGATATGTATGTATGTATGGGGTAGCATCAGTCAATACTGACTATAAATAGAATATTTTAAGAATTAAAATTACTTTGTACAATTTATAATGTTACTTTCGACTTATATATATTTGTTGTAATTGATAAGCTCTTTTCTTTGTTAAGCAAAATTTTCCAAGTAAAGTCAAATAACTTACATATATAATAATTTCTGGAATTATAAATGGAAATAATTTTAAATATAATGTATTTACAAGATATTTTCGTCGTTTATAAGTGAGTTTTAAAATTAAAATATGTTTAACAATCAATATTAGTTCATACACGATTCTACGTTCACGTTTTCTACGGCATAATATCCGCTTGTTATTTCATTCGTTTATCCGCTACCTCTACAGCTTGTGACACAGCCCACAGGATGGCAGGGTCAGAGCGTGCACGTCATTAAGTTGGTCACCCGAGTCCGCAGCGACATAAACGCGGTATCAAACTGTTTTATTGCCGAGGAGGCATGATTTAATGAAATCTTTAATATTGAAGATAAGGCGCCCCGCCACGCCGCTCGTAAATTGCCCCGGGCAATATTCTCTGTAATGCTTTCAGCATCAAACAATGAACCTCTTGACTTCTGTTTCTCTGTGCCCGACTGTGTTATTGTTTGATTATGTTTTTAATTATATGATATCGAGTGCCGCCTTTCATAATACACAATCAATTTTGAAATGTTATTACAGGCTACATTAAAATGAATCTATAAACATGTTTTGTCGAAAGCAAAATTAGAAAAAAAAAAAAATGATAAACGCGTATAAAAAGTATTCTCTTTTCGAATCTTTTAAAATTTATAATTTGTACCAGAACAAGTTGTTCTTCACGAACAGCTGTAATGCAGTTTCGTGAAGATTTCAAACAGGGGTTTTAATTTGAAAAAAATTTTTGAGTAGAAATAAATTAGTGCGTTCTAACATGTAACATTTATTGATTGTATTTTTTTATTAAAGGATTTATTAATTTTAAATTGTAAACTAATTTTATCAAAATAAAAGTCAAGAAAAAGTTTAAAAGGAATAAACAATCTTTTTGTGGGGCGTAACTATGAATTTTAAAATCACATATAAAATATATATCGTAAATGTTGGCTCGCAGGTTTGCTCTTTACTCGACTGAAGTTAAAATAACGTTATTCAAGACGTATTGCCAATCGCAGCCTGTGGACTATACACAGCGGACATACAGTACTGTGCGTGTTCAATACAACAACGTTTTCAGGGTGTTGTTACGGTTGCCACGTTTTTGTAGTGCATCCACAATATTTGTAGTAGCATCGAAAGATGACTTCTATGCCATTAGACGCAAACGGATTGCATCTCTTTTATACCGACTGCGTGGCAGCAGTAACAGCATTCTGAGCATCTCTGAACATGAAATTATATATTATATATAGAGCGTTCACTGTATTATAAAAATTAATTGCAATTTACAGCTTTCCCCTCCACACACCATTGTTTTGCACATTAATATAAATGAAAACAATGGCCAACCCTATGAACCTCTCAATATTCATAAGAGGCATCCCTGTACGGCAATTCGAACTAATTATAAATAGAGCCAGGGTCTGGGTTACATATGAGTGACGGGACGCGGCCGCGCGTCGCGGTCGTAAACGGCATAGACAATAGTTACGTACAATGGGGTCCATACGTACACCATACCGGAGGGAATGACTTCTGACAACAGTGAAACAGGGGTAGCGATTTTTCATAATTAAACTATAGTTTTTTTTTTTTATTATTTGGGTAAACTAACAATGCCAAAATTAAGAACAATACATAATAGCAATAAAAGAAAACATCGAATAAAGTTGCCACCAACACTGTTTACTAAAGATAACATTTTTTTTTACAACTCAGGGGGCAAACGAGCATGCGGCTCACCTGATGGTAAGCGAACAGTATACTCTGTTATGTGCATGGTACTGCTCAAGTCTATAGGCGACGGTTACCACTTTCCATCAGGTGGGCCGTCAGCTTGTTTGCCGTTCTAAGTTGTATAGAAAAAAATCCACTCGTGAAAAGTCACAAACACAAACTAGATGTACTTAAATTTTAAAAATACTATTTTTGTATTATATTTAAAATAATTAAAAATAAATTAACATGTTAAACGCGATCTCTTGTAACTTGTGCCATACGAAAATTTGCATGACCAAGCTGCTATGATAACATAACGCCCCATCCAAACGGGCCATACGGGAACCTCAGCCAAATGTCACCACACCTGGATTTCTGTGGCCTCCGTAACATGAAATCTAAGCATCTTAGAAATACCTCATATGAGTTCTTGTAACCCTTTATAGGGTCTGTTCACATTCGCAAATATGAAGGTTAAATCTGAGGGCCTACCATGAAATATTTTCCGAAATTTCGGGGACGAACGAAATAGAAATTTGATGTTAAAATTACGTAATACATACCGTTTAAAATTATTAAAAATATTAAAATATCGTTCCTCTGTACTATTAGGATAGGATTTATGATGGATGAAACGTTAAGCTCCATTTACTGGGTCGATTTAGGTACGAACAAAAACATGAAATTGAGCTCGAAAATTCGGAAGTTCATTTCATGGTACGGTAATGAAGTAGATAGATAGATAGATAGATAATTTATTTGCATTACTTACAGCACACAAATTACAACAAATATAGATATACATAAAAAGCGAGATAACATAAATGATTAAAAAACTAATACGTAAAGCCGAGTACAATATTTCTTTTGTGTGTGTGCCAAAGCAATATAAAATGGTCACAACTCAGTTTATTGTTTCGCCTTCAAAAGAGCAAAGCACTGATATTCTGTTGCGGCCAAATGGAATAGGGTAACAATAAAACAATACCACCAGATTATCCATACAGTAAACCGACAGTTATGACAGTTTATCTAGCAGATAAATGGAACATATAGGTAAAAATTTTATTATTACTACTTAAATGTATGTTTTAATTACTATTCCATTTAAAGTAATATTTAACATTCTCAGGTTGTTGTAATAGGTATACCAAGCCGTCTGGCCAACGAAAAATAGTAAGTACGTATGTGGTAATACTTATAAGATTTGGATGATGATTTGAAGTTTAAGTTTTGTATATATGTATGTACAATATAATACAATTTTTTTACCCGGTACTTCCTCTGCACGACCGCAATATGTTGATTGACCGGTAACTTAAGATTGCGTTTTACAAAAAAAAAACCGACTTCAATTGTGACAAAAACAGATATTTTGATTTAAAAACTAAACTGCTGAACCGACATAGATAAAATTTCTATGGAACTAATCTGTAAGTGTATCCTTTCATAAAAAGTAAAAATAGCCCAAATCGGTTTACAATTGACTGAGTTATGAGGTAACAGATATAAAATAATACAATCGAATTGAGAATCTCCATGTTTTTTAAATCGGTTGAAAAGTGAGCTATGTCCTTCTCAAATACAACGTGTATACTAAATATCAAGACATTGTTTACGTCGTCAATGCTTTTTAATCACAAATATAACCTATCTGTGTAACAAATTTTATTCAAATTTGTTAAGAAGTTTTTTGCTTTAAAGAGTAAGAAATACCCATTCTGTAAACATCCTCACAAACTTTTGTATTAGTTTTAAGATAAGGACAACTATAAAAGAATAACAAATTGAATGCTATTAAAAAAATATATGAAATTGTATTTTCATTAGTACGAAGACGACAGTGAGTTTTTTATTTTCGTTCCTGAGTGTGGACGTGTCCTTACAGTTGGGTCGAGTACCACCGGCGGGTCGGAAGTAAATCATAATCCTGAGACAGTCCGCCGATGGAGAGTTCCGTCGATGTGTAAGCACTTTATAGCAAAACATAGGGATCTACCATGAAATGATATTCCGAAATTTACCAGAGGGAGACTTTGTACAAAAGTCGATTGCTTGGGTACCTCTGTCTCATTCGTGTTTCTACCGTGAAGCAGTTGTGTTTGCATGGCTGTGTTTCGGTTTGAAGGGTGGGATATGGCGTGAATTTACTGGGTACAGAGGAATAACACCTGAGTCCGCAAGAATGGCAACGCATGGGGGGTATCATGGGTGAAACAGTATATTCTGTTATGTCCATGGTACTGCTCGATATATATGCGCTATAGGCGACGGTTACCATTTTCCATTAGGTGTGCCGTCAGCTTGTTTGCCATTCTAATTTGTATAAAAAAAGAATTCGGACTTGAATTTCGTGTTTTAATTCGTACCAGAATCGGCCTAGTAAATGGAGCTTAACATTTCGTTCGTCATAAATCCTACCATAATAGTTCAAAGGAAGAATATTTTAACATTTTTAAATGGTATGTGTTATGTAATTTTAACATTTTTGTTTCGTTCGCTGCCGAACGTTTGAAAAACGTTTCATGGTAGGTCCTCTGCTCACATACACGTTAGAAGATATCGCTTAGATTGCTATATTTGTAAGATGGGAAAGTCACGTTTTATTTTTTAAGGTTGTTCTTCTTTTGCATAGTAGCAGTAGCGGTTTTATATTAGGATTCCGTAGAGCAAAAAGAAAATTGTTTTTATATGTCAAGCCGGGTTTGTTGAGAGAACCAAGTACCAGGCATCTCTTGCTATGTCTTGTAACTTAACTAATGCTTGCACGCCGGTTCCGCTAACTCCTGGACCCATTCTTAGACAGAACACTGTCTATCTGATGATGATAAAAAAGATGAAAAGACTGCTATTATAAATCTACACAATTACATAAACATTCTCAATTTTTATAAAGTCATTTGCATCATTAAATATATAACCCATTTGACATATACACCTTTGTGTAAGTGAACTCAGTTTACAGCTGACGGAGTTATGAGGTAACAAATATAAAAAAAATCAACCGAACCTCTCTCTTTTGAAGTAGGTTGAGAGTGCAATATTTATTTTATCCAAATCATCTGCGAATTCCTCACGTGTAATTTAATTCGGCTCTGTTACTACTGGAAGTGGCGACGGAGGCGGCGTGATAAATATAGCCGCATCGCATCGATCGCAGGCTGCATCAGCGCTGTGATCGCGGCCGTATTCTATGTCGCTGCGTTCACTCGCTCACATGTTTGAATGAATGAGTCGAAAGGTTCAGCGAACGAACGAGCGTAATCTAATGTAATTTGGGCTACATTTTACGCGCTAAGCCTTTCACTTGAGTCTTAGTGCGTATAAAGTCATGGTTAGTACAGCCAGCCCAGCTTCGCCTAGAAGCACAGAAGCTCTGGGATCTTTACAGGCCTTACGGAGAGACCTTACTGCTCTAAGAATTTTTATACGTTGATAGGCCACAGTTTAACATTCCAGGATTATGTAAATTAATCTTAATCGAATGTCCATACACGTCGCGGATATGGTGCGATTACATTATTATTAAGTTGGAGGGCAGTTAGTTAACTCGCCCTTGCATTCGGCTTGAGATTACGTACCGTCACAAATCGTGACGAACAGTGAACTAGGAGATCTTTTTCATATTGAAGATCAAATATTGTGTATATTTAAACATATTTATGTAGGCCTACCAAACAAGAATCTATAACAGCATCCAGTCAAGACAGCGAAAATGAAAGGCAGGAAAGCGGTGCGGCGTATGGGATTCCTTCAAGTAAGTGCACGTACCTTCTTAAATATTATAATTGCTTCATCCTCATTATTAGAAGTAGGGACAAACAGGTATCACACTTTTTTGATATAAATAAGATAGGATTTATAATATTAATAGCATAGGATTGGGGGGAAAGGGATTGTTAGTAATGGAGACTTAGAATCCCATTGCTAGCAATATACCCAACCAGGTCGACCTCCTCGCGGTTCCCCCTGGAAACTATCATGGTTAATTCCTGATGAATTCATCATGATGGGCTAACTGGCCTGTTTTCATTTTCATCTATCACCCTTCACTGGTGCTCCGCCAGCGTATCCCGTTAGCGCAGGCGGGGTAACCATACCATTTTCACCCATCAAAAAAAAATAGCATAGGATTAATAGGATTAGAAAGGATAACGAAATTTTATTAGATTTAGTATTTTAAGTAGTCAGTGACTACTAACTTTACTTACTCTTTTAAAAGTCGGTTAATAAAATATAACTTTTCCGTTCGGAATACGGCCGCCACACTCGTCCGAGTGTCAATTAACAAGAGTCAGCCGCTCAGCCGCGCGCCGGTGTTAATGCACCTTCATATACAATGCGATTTCGGAATCGCGCGATGCACATTTTTGAATCCGAAATAAATAATTTGAATTTATGGTCAATTCCTTTTTATGTTTAGCTGTTTCGCCGCGGTTTTGTATGTGTGAATTATGGTAAAATGTCCTATGTGTAAAACAATAAAATATTTGAACTCGCAAAGTTTTCAACTTGTTGTCCACTGTGGCGCAGCGACTTTTTTTATTGGATGATAATGGAATGGTAATCCCGCCTGTGCTAACGGTATACACTGGCGGGGCACCAGTGAGGGATGATAGGTGAGGATAAAAGGGCAGGTCAGTTAGTCCACCGTGATAAATACACCTGGATTGGGGGGAAAGGGATTGTTAGTAATGGAGACTGAGAATCCCATTGCTAGCAATATACCTAACCAGGTCGACCTCCTCGCGGTTCTCCCTGGAAACTATCATTAATTCCTGATGAATTCATCATGATGGGTTAACTGGCCTGTTTTCATTCTCATCTATCACCCTTCACTGGTGCTCCGCCAGCGTGTCCCGTTAGCACAGGCGGGTTTACCATACCATTTTCACATAAAAAAATATACTCCTGGAATTCAGCACGATGCTTTCCAGGAGGATGGGGAGATCGACCTGATAGGGTATATTGCTAGCAATGGGATTAGTAGTTCGCGCTATTGACAAACCCTCGCCTCTCTCGTGGTACAGTAATGGGCACGTTTGCTTTAATAAAGCTCCTGGTTTGCAACCCTTTGAATCAACTTAGGAAATGATTTTTTTTAAATGACCCTTTACGAGCATACGACTTTAATACAAAGCCTCTCTTTTATTATCTGTTGTATTAAATTACAGAATAATGTCGATACACTTCAGTTTATTATCACAAAACTGAATAGAGATTGCATATAAACGACGCATACAGTGCAAGCACCGATGTGTAACAATACGTGTGGACATGTGTCGCTTAGAACAAGTTGTCTGTCTCTCTCGGATTCGATGACCGGTATATTGTATTGGAAGGTTATCTATATTTATAAGAGGATGCTAACGGGCTATTGTTCATTAAACAAACATTTATACACAATAGGAGACACAGACAGCCCTCTATGTCGAGGCTGTTTCGACGCCGAAGAAACGACTGCTCACATATTTTTTTATACAACTTAGAATGGCAAACAAGCTGACGGCCCACCTGATGGAAAGTGGTAACCGTCGCCTATAGACATGAGCAGTGCCATGTACATAACAGAGTATACTGTTTCGCCCATGATACCCCCCATGCGATGCCATTCCTGAGGCGCAGGTGTTATTCCTCTGTACCCTGTAATTTCACGCCATATCGCACCCACACAGTTGAGAAATTTAACACGTGAAATTTTTGATTTAGACTCATCACAAAAGGCGCGAGAAATTAATTATCACACGTGACTGAAGTCGCGGGTTAAAGCCAGTTTCTTTATATAATGTGTCAAGGGTATGATTCTCCCGATAGTTAGCCACGGTAGCCTATAAAACCTTAAGATACAAATCAAATTCAGTTGAGGATCGACGTAGATATCATATAATTACATAAATAAATAAATATATGACATAATTACGCGGTATGAAAGCATCTCTTCATCATCATCATCATATCAGCGTTCAACTGTCCACTGCTGAACATAAGCTTACCCCTTGGGGGGTTTTACCAGTAGTTGTCACGCTTGGCAAGCGGGTGGGCAACTGCAGTTAGGCATTAGAGATGTTTTAAGAGGGACGCTGCTGCCCATCCCTCGCCCTTCTCTAGTCGCCTCTTACGACACTCACGGGAAAGGAAGGGGTGGCCTATTCTATGCCGGGATCACACGGCCAAGGCATATTTTTGTCTTCAGAAATATCAACGCATGATGGGTATTAACGCCATCATAGTGTATTTTGTGATGGCCATAAGAGACAATCACCACTGTTCTAGATGGGTTTTGTGTTTGTTTGTCATCTTTATTGTATAGAATCCCAAACTAAATAGGTTCCCTAACGGCAATAAAGTAATATTTTCAAAATTTTTAGTCCATCGTCAAACGGTACTCGAACATTTCACACTTTCGAGTGCGTGAACAGCTCGACGCCAAATGGCGTCCGACCCTCTATCAGAGATGCGCGGCCGATCGACGTACAAATTAGATTTGTTAGTGGAGAATGCATTCTGTTATTGGTCTATAAAAGTAATTTTCATTTGCTTTTATATCACTCGAATAAAATTTCAAAATTTGCAAAGTTATTTTCGATATAAAATAAAGGGTTCATTCGAACTGCGTGAACGGCGTATTGATTTATCGTAATTTCATATTGCAGAATTATCAGTCTAGATATGATCTCGTATTACGTTTGATCTTTTTTTTTTTTAAATTGATGATATGGAATTGCAATCCCATCTTAGCGCAGGTATACGATAACAGGGCACCAGTGAGGGATGATAGGTGAGAATAAAAAAGACAGGTCAGTTAGCCCACCGTGATGAATACACCTGGAGGGGGGAAAAGGGATTGTTAGTAATGGGGATTAGTAGCCCCATTGCTAGCAATGTACTATATCAGGTCGAACTCCTCGTGGTTCCTCCTGGAAAACATCGTGATTGATTTATTGTTAGATTTGTCTCGGTGGCTAACTGACCTGCTTCATCCTCACCTATCATCCTTCACTGGTGCCCCGCCAGTGTATACCGATAACGCAGGCAGGGTTACTATTCCATTGTCATCCATTAAAAAAAAAACATCTGGAATTCAGCACGATGGTTTCCAGGATGAACCACGTGGAGGTCGACTTAACAGGGTATATTAATAGCAATGGAATTGGTCCGTATTACTAACAATCCCTTCCCTTTCCAATTCATCTAATATTGTACAGTTTTGAAAGTTTGTAATGACGTTAGTTACTAGAACATGTTACGGCTGAAAATATTTCGTTGAAATTTGACGCACAGCAAGCCCAGATCCTGGATAAACACGTAATATTTTTAATTACAATTGACGTGGCCAAAGCTGCGAGTATAACTAGTAGCATCTAGTATAATCTTTACTAATACCTTTTAGTGTTAAACTTTGTTGGTTTGTTTGTTTTTCTTGGTACCTTATCAGACCAATCCTCATATATTTATAGTTTTCTTTCAGCTTCTCAAAGGTTGACTGTAAGAGATCCCTCTATGGGATAAGTCTTATATTGTACAATTAGTACATTACTGACCTTTTACTTCGAAACATGGCTTCCAAGTGGCAACTAATAAAAGGTTTTATTTAAATTTCGAACTGGCTTGCAAATAGAAAGCTGTTTATTGAAAAAAAAAAAACAAAGAAACATTATGGCGCGTGAAAAATTATTATTGTTCGTTATTCGTCATAGAACTTAAAAAGTAAAATTGTATTTTTTATTTCCGCGCATTGTTTGAGAAAAGTACTATACAAGCCTTGGCCACAACTAGGCATTAGTGGACTCACGTATGTGTGCCTCGGCTACGCCTCGGCCCACATTTGGACGTTCGTCCATCAATGCCTCAGTTGCTGGCCGCTGCAGTAACGTACTATTAATGTATCCAATGTAAATATTGTACAATAAATATTTTACAATACAAAATCGTATCTCGGTTACCCAAAGAAAAATTCTGCGAAGTTCATTAAAACAGAAAATGTATTGTAAAAAAATAGTTTCAACAAAATTTCAAACTTCTGGTAACTTACGTACATGTTAGGAGCAATTCAGTTTTTCCTTTCATATTAATGAAAGGTGCAATGCTCTATTATCTCGTCTAACAAAACCCTCAAAAAACGCCCATAAGACTGCGTAGTATCGCAGTACGTCCAGCCCAGAGGGTATTTGATTTAGATAAGGCTCGAACAGCTCATCGCAAACGCCACCTCCCACGTGGGGAGGCCTGACAGCCTGCAGAATGGAAGCCTCGTGCCGAATCAATATTATCTCAGTGGATTTTACGTTTTTTTTGTTATTTTTTTACTATTTATGTACTCAAATAATGTAACATATGACGTTTTTGGTGTGAAGATATCGCCTTACTTTCTAATAGTTGCGGCTTCGATTCCCGTACAATATAAATATTTCTATTCATGAGAATGTTTGGGTCTTATCAGTATTTAATCTATACTTATAATAAATCTGTAGAGAGTTCAATTCTGTACATGAAATATATTTCCAAAATAACTATCAGGGGGTGATTAGTGATCGATACTGATGCCAAAAATGCAATCAGTAAAATGTTTGTCTGTTTGTCTGTCTGTATGTTCGTTATAGAAACAAAAACTACTCGACGGATTTTAACGAAACTTGGTACAATTATTCTTCATACTCCTGGGCAGGTTATAATATACTTTTCATCACGCTACGATCAATAGGAGTAGAGCAGTGAAGGGAAATGTTAAAAATGTCCACCCATGCGATGCCGGGACGGGCCGCTAGTCTATAATATTTTTAAAAAGAGTTTGTTTGAACGCATTAATCTCTAGAACTATCAGTTGGATTTGGAAAATTCTCTGCATTTTATAGCGTATTTAAAAAAAAAATTATATGCTATCCAACAGCATGATACAACCACGAGCGAAACTACGGGATACAGCTAGTAGTTAATTCAAGTTTTTTATGCAACTTTGGATGGCAAATAAGTTGATGGCTAATCTGATGAGAAATAGCTCTCGACTGTCTATAGTATATATATTAACAGTACCATGGACATAACAGATTATACTGTTTCGCCCATGATACCGATCCAGTGTTGTCGCTAGTTTTTAGAACTACCCACATTACTATTAATATTATTGTAATAATTACTTGTATACGCCATACATGTAGCGCAGTTTGCCTGGTTTAAATAAAAATACATTTTATTGTAGTTTTTACTGGTTAAAGTTTGTTAGATTTACAAAATGATTGAGGAAGATAATGTAACATCGGAAGACATTGAGTTTGATACTTAGCTTACAGAAAATGATATGATATGGATATGACTCCATAGATATGATTACATATATATGACTACATACATATGACATCATAGATATGACTACATAGATATGACATCATAGATATGACATCATAGATTTGACTCCATAGATATGACATCATAGATATGACTCCATGGATATGACTCCATAGATATGACATCATAGATATGACATCATAGATATGACAGCACAGATATGACATCACAGATATGACATCACAGATATAACATCATAGATATGACATCATGATGTCATATCTATGATGTCATATCTATGATGTCATATCTATGTAGTCATATATATGTAATCATATATATGTAATCATATCTATGGAGTCATATCCATGGAGTCATATCTAAGATGTCATATCTATGGAGTCAAATCTATGATGTCATATCTATGTAGTCATATCTATGATATCATATCTATGATGTCATATGTATTTAGTCATATATATGTAATCACATCTATGTAGTCATATATATGTAATCATATCTATGGAGTCATGTGATATGTATGTAGTCATATATATGAAGTCATATCTATGTAGTCATATCTATGATGTCATATGTATGTAGTCATATCTATGAACTAATATCTATGACGTCATATGTATGTAGTCATATCTATGATGTCATATCTATGACGTCATATCTATGTAGTCATATCTATGATGTCATATGTATGTAGTCATATCTATGATGTCATATGTATGTAGTCATATCTATGATGTCATATCTATGTAGTCATATCTATGTAGTCATATCTATGATGTCATATCTATGATGTCATATCTATGTTGTCATATCTATGATGTCATATGTATGTAGTCATATCTATGTAGTCATATCTATGATGTCATATGTATGTAGTCATATCTATGATGTCATATGTATGTAATCATATCTATGGAGTCATATCATATCATTTTCTGTAAGCTAAGTATCAAACTCAATGTCTTCCGATGTTACATTATCTTCCTCAATCATTTTGTAAATCTAACAAACTTTAACCAGTAAAAACTACAATAAAATGTATTTTTATTTAAACCAGGCAAACTGCGCTACATGTATGGCGTATACAAGTAATTATTACAATAATATCTATTAATAGTAATGTGGGTAGTTCTAAAAACTAGCGATAACACTGGATCGGCGCGTTTAGTTTCCTCTATAGGACGAGGTACAAAATTGTAATAAAAATATGTTATTCAGCACTGAAATTAATAAAACATATTTATTGGATTTATTTTGGAGCAAAATGTTGTGTAGTGAGCTTTTAAAACAGAGCTCGAGTCGCGACTCGAGCCTTGGGACTAGGGCTCGAGTCTGGGCTCGAGTCTTCCCAATATGACTCATGGCTGAAGCTCGACCCTTCATAGGAGACTCGAGCCTTCAATGAGTCGAAGACTCGGGAAACTCGAGCCTTTTAACAACTGTAAGCAGTTGTGTTTATATGGCTGTGTTTCGGTTTGAAGGGTGGGATATGGCTTAAATTACGGGGTACAGAGGAATAACATCTGAGTCCTCAGGAATGGCAACGCATTGGGGGGTATCATGGGCGAAACAGTATACTCTGTTATGTCCATGGTACTGTTAATATATATACTATAGACAGTCGAGAGCTATTTCCCATCAGATTAGCCATCAACTTATTTGCCATCCAAAGTTGCATAAAAAACTTGAATTAACTACTAGCTGTAGCCCGTAGTTTCGCTCGTGGTTGTATCATGCTGTTGGATAGCATATAACTTTATAGCATATAACGCTATAAAATGCAGATAATTTTCCAAATCCAACTGATAGCTCTAGAGAGTAATGCGTTCAAAGAGACTCTTTTTAAAAATATTATAGAGGAGCGGCCCATCCCGGCGTCGCACGGGTAGACATTTTTAACATTACATATATATGACTACATACATATGACATCATGGACATGACTCCATAGATATGACTCCATATATATGACTCCATAGATATGACTCCATAGATATGACTACATACATGACATCATAGATATGACATCATAGATATGAGTTCATAGATATGACTCCATAGATATGACATCATCGATATGACATCATAGATATGACTCCATAGATATGATTACATATATATGACTACATAGATATGACATCATAGATATGACTACATACATATGACATCATTGATATGACTACATAGATATGACTACATACATAGGACATCATAGATATGACATTATAGATATGATATCATAGATATGACATCATAGATATGATTCCATAGATATGACTCCATATATATGACTCCATAGATATGACTCCATATATATGACTCCATAGATATGACTCCATAGATATGACTACATACATGACATCATAGATATGACATCATAGATATGAGTTCATAGATATGACTCCATAGATATGACATCATCGATATGACATCATAGATATGACTCCATAGATATGATTACATATATATGACTACATAGATATGACATCATAGATATGACATCATAGATATGACTACATAGATATGACTCCATATATATGACTACATACATATGACATCTTAGATATGACATCATAGATATGACATCAATGATATGACATCATAGATATGACATTAAAGATATGACGTCATAGATATGACATCATAGATAAAACATAGTTACCATTCCATTATCATTCATTAAAAAAAAATACTCAGTAAGGACATTAAGTGATATTGGCACTAATATCAGGTCAAATTCAGAATACCCATGATGGAGGGCTCTTAGAATCTGAACGTTTGGAAAGTGGCCAATTGACGTTTGACCTGGCCCGCTCACCCTACTCAAGCTGCAACATATTATCTTTATCAGTCTATTTGGCACGTATATTTTTATGGATAGCGAATGGTTGGAGACTGCCTCTTTACAAATTGGACGTATTTGTATAAGTACAAGGAATTTCATAGAAGGAATAATAAAATAAAAACTGTTAATCATATGGTTGCCTCCTTTCTTCTTATGCAAATATAATTAGTAAAAAGAGGACGACAGATACACCATCAGTTGGTATTTGTCAATTCATAGCAGGCTAGTGTATAGAAAATGTTATACGGCTGTAAAACCCTATCAAATTCAGATAGAACCTACTTGCATACTTTCTACATAAACTGTGTCGAATATATAATCTTGTAATGTAAAATTTGTTATTGACAAATAATCGACATATCAAATAATTCTTTGCATAAGAAGAAAAGAGGCAACCGTATGATTTACAGTTTTTATTTTAACATTCCTTCTATGTAATTTCTTAGTCTTAGGTATTTGTAGCCTTTTGACAGATCTATCAGACAAAGAATCGCAATTTGTATGTTTGTTGTTGTTTATTTAATTGTTTAATATAATACCACAGCCACAAAACAAACATAGAACAAAATATAGAACATAGATTTACAATATTAAGAGAAAACAAGATTTAAAAAAAAGTAACAAACTAGACTTAATCTATGGTACTATGCTTAATCTATGGTAGCTATATGATTCGTTCTAAAATTGAATATTAATTAAAAAATCTCATTTAGACACGTAGAAAGAGGATGCTATAGGTACTATCCTTAACATACGTCTAAAAATAAGTAAATAAATTTAAGATTACTTACTGCATAGATTAAATATAGTACTTATTGTTACAAGTTCTTTGTATCTTCTATCTAACCCGTAAAGGTGGCATATATATATTGATCATCTATGAATAATATGAACCATTATCTACGAATAGAATATAATATATATAGAATACCACGGTATGGTTTTTGCTATTCTAGAAAGTATGTTAAAGTAAAATAAATGCTCTATAAAAGTGTGAACCTTTGAATAAATTCGACGGAGTCCATTAAAGTGTCAGTCAAAATGCCTCGAAGCGAGCTCCGTATGGAGTGTGGAGACAAAGATATTAAGACCCTTTTTATTTCGTAAAAATTTAAGTGAGCAAACTGACGGACAGCCAGACCGAACGGACGCCATTATACTACGAGGAAAATGTATTTCGTTAGGTACATAACGAGGCGAATAGGGTTATGTAAAATGTACCTTTTGAAAGTTACGAATATGTATGTATCAAGCGGCCACGTGGTTAAATAAATTATTATTATTATATTTAACAGATATCTTAATACTATTATAATATCTTACATTATATAGATAGAGTGTCTCCATAGAAATGCTTCGAGAAAAACTGCTTAAATTTTTCATACAATTTTGCGTGATAAATACTTATGAGTGTTTCCTTTATAACATTTTTTTTTATACCACTGAGGTGGTAAACAAACATACGGTCCACCTGATGGTAAGCGGTTATCGTAGCCTATGAACACCTGCAATACCAGAGGTATTACGCGTGCGTTGCCGACCCTGAAGAAACCTCCTTACCCCCCTTTTGAAGAACCCTATGCCGTAGTCTCTTGGGAAACATCGGCAGGGAGCTCATTCAGCAACCTGAGTGTTCGTGAGAGGAAACATCTCTGAAACCGCGCAGTACGCGACCATTGAGACTGTAAGACATGAGGATGAACTCCCTGTCGATGGCGAGCTGTATTATTTACGTACATATAGTTTACCGCCACGGTGCGGCGCTCGTAAACTATTTAATTTCTATATTTATTTATAATTTATAATTCCTGCATCTTTTTAATGCGTAAAAACTTATTTTAGTTATGAAATAATTAAATATAGATACGTCAAGATACATTACGTGCGTAAGTATAAAGAACACTGATAAAAAAAACGAGTCAGCTAGTTTGATAATTAGCTGACAAAAATGTGACCCGTTCTTGAGCCTTGATGCATTATCTATAAAAAAAAATTAAGTATAAATACATTATAATGTTTTTCATAAAAAAATTACAATGTTTATATAAAATTTTTGCTAATTTTATCGACTCACTCAACGTTGTTTAGGGATTCTTTATATCTTTGACTTTCGCCGCTGACTGTACGTGATTTTCTGAAACTCGTTCATATTTTAATATAAGTTTTGCTTTAAATATAAAATGTAATCGCTGATGTATCAGATAAAAAGTTTAGCGCCACGGCGCGGCGCTCGTAAACTATTTAATAAACCAGCAGACTACGCGTAGTTTTCTATAAGTTAATATTAAACTTTTATGGGTGAAATGTTGATGGAAAAATAGTATTTCGCGGTGGGACGCTGTTACTTTGATGGAGTGCCGTTTTATGTGGCTGCGATGTTGATTAAAAATATTAGACGACCGGGCGTGCACCTGTCATAGATAGAAAATATTTCCAATTTTATATTAAATATAAAGTTTGCAAGAGACATGTTTGAGATTCTGAACATTTTTTTTTATACAACTCAGAATGGCAAACACACACTGACGGCCCACCTGATGGAAAGTGGTAACCGTCGCCTATAGACATGAGCAGTACCATGGACATAACAGAGTATACTGTTTCGCCCATGATACCCCCATGCGTTGCCATTTCTGAGGATTCAGGTGTTATTCATCTGTACCTTGTAAATTCACGCCATATTCCACCTTTCAAACCGAAACACAGCCATGCAAACACAACTGCTTCACGGTTGAAACACGAATGGGACAGAGGTACAGTGTTATAGAAAAAAAATCTCAAATATAATCATAGACTAAACTGCTTGACATGCATGGAAATAGTATACTAATATCTCCCTATTATGGGACAATCGACTTTTGTACAAAATATATATATATATATATATATATATATATATATATATATATATATATATATATATATATATATATATATATATATATATATAGAGGTGCCCATGGTATAGATAATAACATGGTGTATTTTATGATTATTAGATTTTTCACATTTATTCGTTTCCAGGGTCCAAAGTAGAAACGTAAGTATATATTAAGTAAGTACTTAGCGATAGTTCAACAAACGTAAAAGCCACACAAGTTTGGGGTTCTAAATGTTTTTTCTATACTTACGCTTTTTCCACGGTCCCCTTTTGTTTTATTATGTAAATAGGATGATTCTCAGTTCGGCGGTGGGATTTTAGACTGGCTGACGTATTACGTGTCAGTTTAAAGGACACAGTTCGTATTATATTGCCTTTCATCTATATATTAATACATGAAATAAAAACTTTGTATCCCTTTTTACGAAAATTGCGCGGATGGACAAGTATGATTTTTTTTTAATTATGCATAAAAATACATAAATACATTAAATCAATAAAAGAACATTACACATACTATTGTGTATTTAACACACACACACACACACATACACATATGCACGCATGCACGTACGCACGCACAAATGCACGCACGCACGCACGTTCTCACGCACGCACGCACGCACGCGCGCACGCACGCACGCACGCACGCTCGCACGAACGTACGCACGCACGCTCGCACGCTCGTACGCACGCACGCAATCACGCACGCACGCACGCACGCACGCACACAAATTTACTCTTTTGTTTATTGTTAGTCTGTGGTCAAATTGAGACTAGATTTATTGTTTGCTTTTTTTAATATTATTTGTCTATAGTCTTACTGGATATCAATATACTGGATAAATTCATTTATTACAATATATGTTATGGTTGAATTTTGACCTTTGGGCGACCATTAGTTTTGATTAAAACACAATATACATAGCTGGTAGCATCGTACATATACACAACCAGTGACCCGCCCCGGTTTTACATCAATTTTTAAATAAACTAGACTGCATGTTTCTAGTTGATAATATAACATTATATAATTTAAAGAATTTTATATTTATGTATTTATCGATTTTATATATTCATCTTTTATTCATTTTAGATAGATAGATTCTTTATTACCAACAGTAATAGTTAAAAATAACAACAATAAAAAGAAAAAAAATCAATTAATTTTGCTTGTTGCTGGAGCCGCCTCAGCTGTTGCTGCACACCTCCAGAGAGATGTATCTATATAGCGCTGATTTTCAGGTGGCCCCTTAACTCATTTTTAGCCATTATCCGTCTACTGCTGGACATAGACCTCCCTCATAGACTGCCATAAGGAATGGTCCTGAGACACTTGCATCCAATGACTCCTTGTAACGTAATTTTATTTAGCTTAGATACAGTAGATATATTAAAATAAAAAGAAAATAGTTTTCTAAAACGTTTTTAAAAAAAATCACAGAGTAATTACTCTGTGGTTTAAAAAAAGTATAAATAAAACTATTTGGTCTTTTTCTCACCTACATTTTGTGTTTAATTTCCGTTTCGTTAGAATTAACTCTTATAAAGTTTGCTAACGGTTTAAATTTTACCTTAAAATTAAAAAATATATTAAATAATCGAAGTAGGTACTATCAAGTTCAGGATTCGATACGTAATTGCCGCTCGCAGACAGCCGCGTGGGCTGCGGGAGATTTCGTCCACAACTTCACATAATGCACTCAGGCGGATAAATGCGGCGATGTTGCCACTTAACTATCGAATGCTACCGTAAGCGTTTAGTTTCAGCTTTTTTTTATCTATAGATAGATAGATATACTTTATTGTTTCCTCCAAAAGATTACAATAGTAAATTTATTATAAATATAAACAATTACATTCTATCTACTTTTGATGTGGTACTTTAGTGTTTATGTATACATATAAGCAGTATTTGTATATTTTTATGTATGTATATGTGTATATATATATGTATATGTGTGTATATATATATATATATATATATATATATATATATATATATATATATATATATATATATATATATAAATAGTATATAAGTGTATATAATGAGAAGGGATAAATATTTTATATTATTACATGTATCATATCTCTATATTAAAAAATAATATAATTTCATTCTGCCTCCGATCAAACTGTTTATAATTACTCCTCTCCATCCAAAGGTTGCCTGGAAGAGATCGCTTTTAGCGATAAGGTCGCCCATTGTTTTCTCATTGTGATTATTTCTTGTAATTGTTTGTATCTGTAATAAGTTTACTATTGTGATCTTTTGGAGGAAACAATAAAGAGTATCTATCTATCTATCTACTGACAAATGTTTTAAATTGTGTATATACACATATATTATATATTTAAAAGTAATTCCTCATCATCATATCACCCGTAAACTGTCCACTACTGAATAATGGCGTATATTCAGGTACTCGAATATATGTAACGAACGTACGAAACTACGTAAGTGGCAAACCAGCACACAACCCGTCTAATGGTAAACGGTAACTCAGCCTATGGACGCCTGTAACATCAGTGGTGTCACATGCAGGTTGTGGATTCTGCAGGAACTTTAATATATTTTTTTTAAAGAACACCACACTGTAGTCTCTAGAGACTACAGTGTGGTTCCCTAGGGAAAACCTCGGCAGGGAGCTCATTCTACAGCCTGAGCGTTCGCGAAAGAAAATTCCTCGGAAACCGCATTGGATGAGCGTGTGAGCCCTTTCGAAGGCGAGCAGTTTAATGATTAAAGACGCGGCATTCTCGAGGACTGTGGGTGCGTACCTTATAATTTCATTGCTATAACTCATTCTTCAAAAAAATTTACATTTTTGTTTTAATAAACAATCTTTCTTTGTCATCCGTCATTGTGTTATTTTTTTTTTATATAACTTAGTATGGCAAATAAGCTGACGGCCCACCTGATGGAAAGTGATAACCGTTGCCTATAGACATGAGTAGTGCCATGGACATAACAGAGTATACTGTTTCGCCCATGATACCTCCCATGCGTTGCCATTCCTGAGGACTCAGGTGTTATTCCTCTGTACCCAGTAAATTCACGCCATATCCCAACCTTCAAACTGAAACACAGCCGTGCAAACACAACTGCTTCACGGTTGAAACACGAATGATACAGAGGTACCCAAGTAATCGACTTTTGTACAAAGTCTCTCTCTGGTAAATAGGTTAATACAAAAAATATATTAAAAATATTTGGCACCTCCTTGATTCTAATTTCTTTCACATGCCACAGTCGAGTGCGATATGTTATCAGCTCCCTTCATCGTCTGACTGCGAAGCGATGTATCACCAGTACATTATACTGTCTGCAGATGGCTGTGTATATAGTTTCGCGGACTTTTTAGCATTTGTGTCACGTGTCGCACAATCACCCTTCGCGTATCGCATTTCGATGGGAGGTACGTGCTCCGAGTGGCTATTTGGAGATAGTTCCATCATTGGCTTACGATAATATGATAGTTGATCTTAAAATGGGTACAATTGAAGACGAAGAAGAAGTTAATATATATATATATATATATATATATATATATATATATATATATATATATATATATATATATATATATATATAATATTATATATATATATATATATATATATATATTTATATATTTTTATTGAACTTTATATTTGTATATGTACTCTAAATATTAATAGTTGTAACACTTCAGCTACCCGCTAACAACATGCTTTCTGACTGTATTGGGGTTGACTGGAAGAGATCTCTGTCAGAGATAAGTCCACCAATATTGTGTGGAATGTGTGGAAAGGAGTCAAAGCCATAGGGTGCACCTAAGGTCTTCAACTACTCAGTAAGTTAACCCGGTCGGTGAGTCCCACTTTCTCATTCCTATATCCGGCAAATGCTCTTCTGCTGGATTCTAAAGATTCCTGATATGTTCTCTTGGCAGGTGAATAAAATCCCACAAATTTGTTCTGAAGTTTACCGTCATAATCTACTACCCACATTTGTATAAAACAAAGTTTCACATCAATCAATTAACGATATAGATGGATCGGTGTTTGTTGCTCTTTCACGGAAAAACTACTGGACGGATCTGAATAAAATTTGGTGCACATATAGGTTATATCCTAATTTAGCATACAGAATACTCTATGTACTAATTTACGTGGGCGAAGCCGCGAAATACAGCGGGTTAGTTAAATATTAGCACAATTTTTTTTTTATAATTATCTCTCAAATTTTTAATCAACTTTGTTGATATTTTACATTCGATACCTTAATAAGATATATCTATTAATGTTTTACCTTTTTAATTATACAGTACTATCATACCTACTTGTACAACAATTAGTCCATTACCTTAAGGTTGTCTTGAAAAGATTGCCTCTCAGCAATAACACCGCCTTACTGTACTTATACAATTGTATCGTTATTTTTTTTTTTGATGGGTGAAAATGGTACGGTAACCCCGCCTGCGCTAACGGGATACGCTGGCGGAGCACCAGTGAAGGGTGATAGATGAGAATGAAAACAGGCCAGTTAGCCCATCATGATAAATTCATCAGGAATTTACCATGATAGTTTCCATGGAGAACCGCGAGGAGGTCGACCTGGTTGGGTATATTGCTAGCAATAGGATTCTCAGTCTCCATTACTAACAATCCCTTTCGCCCCGTATCGTTATATTTGTTAATTGTCTTGCTTATTTCCTATATTGTATAATGCAAATAAAGTATACTCATTCATTTATTCATATATAAAATCTGGTGGTTAGACAGATCTGAGAGAGTGGAACTTGGAATTACATAAACGAATGCAAAATACTACGAAAAGTGTAACTTTACGTTTAACTTCACAGATACCTATTGGTTCATTTTAACGACAAGTAACGTTAACGGATGAAATAAGAGTTATAGAATAGTTCAAGGAATACGGCACGTGGCTCAGGGTCCGCGGACCCTAGATAAGGAGATCGGCGGATAGGAGACGCTGGGTCTATGGACGGTCGCCGCTAGGGTGTCCGCACTGTGATATATTACACATTATTTTTATGGGACTTTAAAAAAAAAGGATATTCCGATCGTCTGACTTTAGCGAGTATGTTGTCTGATTACGGCGCTAATTTTGAATCGATGTTTATAATTATTTTTCGAAATCCTACCATACTATATCAGCAGTTAATTGTCCACTCCTAAATACTGGCTTCCCTCTATTGGGGGCATTTTGCCAGTACTTGCCACGCTTGGCAAGTGGGTTGGCGACCGCAGTTAGCCTTTGGAGATGTTTTAAGAGGGACGCTGCTGCTTATCTTTTAATCATTAAATTTCCTAACTCGCCTTTTATGTGGTACCCACGGGAAACTTTTTCAAAACTATATGGTTTACGTTTTGTCCCCATTGACGATCAAAGCTGTAGCTTTGTTGGGAAGCAAAATATATATTTAAACATGCAGTATTTACAATGTACCCCACAAAATATGTTGTTATGGGGGATCTACGCAATATCTTGTCATTTATCGGTGCACTCACGACTGAAGTCGCTTCTTTTTTTGCAAAAAATTTTTTTGTATATAGTATATAGAAGCGAGACGTGGTGACGCAAAGTATTGGTGAAGAAGGCTTCCGGATGAGGTCGAATTAATTGTTGGAAACGACAAATATAGACATAATTATCATACCAGTCGTCTATTGTCCACTATTGAATAGACTTCTCCCTATTGGGGGATTTAACAGTAGTTGCTACGCTTGACAGGCGACTTTGCAACCGCAGTTAGGCTTTGATTGTGTTTTAAGAGGGGCATTGCTGCAGTCGCCTCTTACGACACCCACGGGTTAGAAGTGGTGGTATGCTGTGAGCACACAGCAAATTACACATATATGTATATATAGATATTATTTACATACTTATTCTTACAGTACAGGTAGTAATGCTTGTTTGCAATTTTAAAATGGCAAGCAAGCTTATGGTCCACCGGATGAAAACTGATTGCTGAAGTCTATAGATATGAATATGCTATATCAGAAAATGTACTGTGACGTGGGCGCGTGCGTGCGTGCGTGCGTGCGTACGTGTGTGTGCGCTCGCGCGCTCGCGCGCGCGCGTTTGTGTGTGTGTATGTGTGTGTGTCTCTCTCTCTCTCTCTGTGTGTGTGTGTGTGTGTGCGTGCTTGTGTACGTGTGAACGTATGTGTCTGTGCGACGCTCCTCTTAGGTTAACGTGTTATTTATTTATTAGTTACAATAATAGTTTTATAATAGAAAAGAGTATACCATACAATAGAAGACAATACAAAAGTTTATCTATACTCAGTTTGCTAACTTTAACATTGTAAACATTATTAGAGGCAAATTAAAAGTAAACGTAATGCTTTTACAGATACACAGATCATGACTTATACTATTTTAAAGTTCTGTAGTAATTTTTTTTTAACTATTGGTATTTTGATAAAAGATTTATCGAATCATTCGCTTATTTTATTGAATGTTTGATGCATTTGATGAATAATTATTTCATGACACATTATTATTATTTTATCATCACAATATTATCTTCCCACACCTTGTAATTTCCAATGCTTTATTACATTTTTCAAATTTAAATACA
Source organism: Galleria mellonella (assembly GCF_026898425.1). Lineage (NCBI taxonomy): Eukaryota > Metazoa > Arthropoda > Insecta > Lepidoptera > Pyralidae > Galleria > Galleria mellonella. Next base: position 4,833,321 of record NW_026442112.1, read on the forward strand.
GCTGTTGAATAATATTTGTGTAACAGCAGAAATAAAAGCAGGACAAAGGTTATTCAATGATCTGTTTAGACGAATTTTGTACAGTTTTCTACTATGTTATATATATATATATATATATATATATATATATATATATATATATATATATATATATATATATATATAATATAGATGGTTTTTTTGTAGGTTTTGTTATTGTATATCATATTGTAATTTACTGAATACGTCAATATGTCATAAATATTTAAAAAAAAAAAAAAGAAATTATAAAAATTAAGAGAACATTACATTTCTCCATATTTTTTAATTTTGTCATATTACTTTTTAATTGCATATTGTTCATGTATATATTTTTTTTCTTTTAACGTTTACCAAATATATAGTCACTGCGCATTTTTCATCTTAAATCTGAATATAAGATATTTAAAGGAACGTCATTATGAAGTTAGCGGAAAGTCTTCGATTCGTAAAATTGCATTGAAACGCGGAATTAGCCCCTCGCGACGTTTAATTGCCTTGAAGTTTTCGCTCCACGTTTTTCCATAGAGAATTATGGACACATTACGGTTGCAAGCTGCCGCCTTTCTTTCCTTGACGTGGGGCACCTCTATTTTAAAAAGATATAAACTCAAAGGGGGAATTTCATTCTGTTATTTTCCGAGTTGCTGGCGTTTCGACAGAAATGTTTCAGTTTCGCTTTTCCCGCTATTATTTTTAACGTTTTTGTTATTTATTCTAATGGTGGATAAGGTTTATGCGTTCTTTTGTTGGCGATATTTCACTACACATATATTATGTGTCTGAAACATTCGGTTTATTTGAAAATGAAAACCGATGCTTTCTTGTTTTTAAATTATGGTTTGTATATATTAAAAATACAAGAAAATGCCCATTAAATTGAGCTTAGTAATGTTAGCGTAATATTTAAAATAACAGGAAGCATAGACTTTTGATTTAAAATACACTATGATGTTGGAACATATACAATGTTACATGATAAGTAGGTATATATATTTGCCACTTCCAAATTGTTCTTGACTGTATAATAGTTAGTAATAATAGTTTTACTCTTGTCTTATTTTTTGTATCGGTGTCGTAAAAATTTTGCACCTGATTTCAAATATAGTGAAAGACTGTGTGAATTTGTGATTTTTTTTTTTAATTTTTAACAGATATTTAGACTGACAAAATTAAAAGGCAGACACCTCCTTCATAGTCTTGTTATCCTAGTACTTTAATCAGGTGTTTCGATACTTTATGGACCATGTTGGTATGTTAAACTTTCTCATCCTGTGAGCATCCATTATTTACATCAGGACAACGGTTTATATAAACATAAATATCGTAAAATATATCTGAAAAACAATACTTCTGAGTCAAGTATTGTGGAAATGGAGCGTTATAGAGCTTCACCCGGTCCATCGATAGATGCACGTAAGCAAGTCATCGTGCGATATCCCACTGAATACGGGATAATAGAGTTGGCCAGATGATTTGTCGGATCGATCCCTATTTTAGGAAATTGGATTTGTAGATGGTGCCCGATAGCGCCCGGCCCACGGGAAGGACAGGGGGGCAAAATAAACGGTAAAAGTTTACTGGGCCCCGTTATCACTGATTTGCCTATATCGATTTTCCAACGTCTTAGGGATCCGGGGCTTATCTCTTTTTTGTTGACGATAAAAACGGGATTATCGTATAAAGATTTTGTGAGTCAATACAATTTATGCTTCGATTATATGGAGGAAGTGTGTTACTAGGAATATACGTGGATTTTTTGTTTGTTGTTTACAAAAAAAATCTGTTATTGTTGATAGATATCATAATTCTAGATTCGCATCAATCGCTTTGGGATCAAAACGTAAGAGGGTATACCTTTTTAAAAGGCCGACAGCACACCTCTGGTGTTACGGGTGCTCATGGCTCATCTTTTTTTCGTTTGTAAAAAATCATGTAAATTGATGTATTACATTTCATTTCATAATATTTATTATGTGTCTATTTAATCCATTTAGGCTTACTTCTTATTTTTACCTAAGGTATACCTATATATATTTTTATCTAAAGCTTATTTATACATATATGTATATATACATATACATATATGTATAAATAATATATCTGTGGGCGATATTATGGATTGTATATTGATGCAAAAGCAAAAAGCAAAGAGCAAAAGTGACAATTGTAAAACAAAAGTATAAAAATACATTAAAAATAAAATCTTTAAAAATATCTAAGGAGTTCGCAACAGTTAGTTTGCGGTAAATATAGATGATCACATTTTCATTCGGGTGCAAATTTCTTTTTCAATAAGTACATGTATCACGGACATAACAGAATCATCATCAGCGTATTTATCAGATATATTGTGCAAAATATCTGTGTTAATGCCAATTTTTCCCTAAACCTTAATCAGCGTCAGTCTCATTTCTCGCTACTATTGTTATTATGACGTTGCACGTGACATAGCAACAGTTCTCCAATATCTAAAATAGGTAACAAATAACAACGTATCAGCGACACAAAATGGCCATTTAGCTTGGCATATTGCTGGCGCGTGTAATCTAAAGCATCATAGTGCCCCAATTATTGGGGCCGGAACGAATGACGCCGGCGGCTATTGGGTTAACTTCCAGTTATTTAGACATAATAGACTGATACTGATTATTTAGACATAGTGACTTCAAAAAGAACATATTATTTTATATAATTAAGAAATTTTACAATAACTACACGTATATAATTAGATTAGAAAAGTAAATTATAACTTTTATTTATAGGTAAATATATAAAAAGTTTACGTTGTCTAAAGTCTGTGATGATCCCCCCTTGTGCCCCTTGTGCACCCCTATATAATCTAACTACCCTCAAACTAAACCTACACATGGAACACCTACAAAGCCTAAGAAAAGCCTACGAAGGCTTAACCTAATGAAAACTCATGAAAATCTAATGAAAACTTACCCTAAGGAATGGCCTAACACCCTCAATATAACCCCATACCTATATTGCCTTATATACCCCAAACACCCTATGAATCATATAACCTTTACAATAAACATATAATATTGAACAGATCTTATAGTAGAACACTTGATCATCTGGCCAGATAAATAAATGTGTGATCGTCTAGTAATGTAGGACCCGTTGTGTGTAATAACCAAAAGGTTCTTTAATTGGTATATGATAGGAGTTAAATAATGAAGATGATTGATAAATATTTAAGGATTAAGAATAATTAATGAATTATACTCATAATTCATGTAACTAGGAAGTTAGAATATAATATATTAATTTAATAGTAAATTACAGAATAACTGTAATAATAAAAAAAAATGGGGGAGCGGTCGGGCCCCTCACACGCCCGGACCAGTGGAAGACTTTCCAACTATCTATAACTCTTCCTCCTAAAAGGTAGGGAAGGGTATTACTATTTATTAATGCACTCTGATGGTAATAAGGGAATGAGTATTCTCAGTTCCAAACCAAACATATGTACATTTACTTCAACATTACAGTGGCTCCACCAGCCCCACGATGCTTCCAGTATAAATTAGTGTTTGCCAGAGGCAAACGGATCGGAACTGAAATCCCAGGATCACTCCGACACGAGAGCTTACTTATGGGCGATGACCCTTTCAGTCCTATATGGCGACATAGAGATCACCCACTAACAGTACGAAACTGTTTCCCAGCGTCACCCTGTCACGAGCTTACTCAATGGGGTTTCCCTTCGGCTCCACAAGAGATCAGACCAAGAAGCGAGATCACCCAGACACCAGAACTTACTTTGATGGGACATAACCCTTCGGCCCTATAATGTGACATTAGAGATCACCTGTGAAGACAGTCCGATAGAGATGAAGATTTGTGTGATAGGGGATACCTTCCACACCCCGGAATTGGCCAAGCCATATAATGTTGATAATTGCTATATCATAACATAGCATTGTCAATTTAATATTATTTACTTAATACCAAGAATACTCAAGGTTCAAGTTACATTTGTTAATTAGGCCAGAGCCTAAGAACGAGTAGTCCAACCCATAGGTCGAGAGCTACTAAAAGTAATGAGTGCTATTGAATGAACTATAAGTCCAGTCAATTATATTTAATATTATTATTGTTGATTAACCACATTGTGAATTAACCAATTATTTATTCAGAGAGATATATCTAAAGGAACTATAAGTCCTTTAAAAGACACTGATTAATCACAAGTTAACAACGTCTCGTGAAATAACCAGTTGGGTTTTCTATAAGTTTGAGGACACTAAGTCCAACAAGCTATTATTGTTTTGAGAGTAATAGAGATCTTTTGTAATATTTGTAGAGGTTTGATTAATCACATTGTGAAATAATCAGATTAAATAATTATGTAGCTTTATAGAGAGGACTATAAGTCCTAATTGGTTGTTGTCATAAGTACTGATAAATTACACATTAAAGTGCCAGGTCAATTATTATATATAGGTATATAGGAAGGACAATAAGTCCTATTTGTGTATGTTGTAGTAGTAGAGGCAATATATTGCATAATTATAATGTGAAAGATATAGATTAAATATATATTTGTATAGAAAGGACAGTAAGTCCCATACAATTATTGTAGCTGTACTATAGTTATACTATATCTACTTCCTTTTAGTGTCTTAGTAAACCTATTTACTAAGAGGATTTCTCCGATAAACAAGTGTTTTAGTGTTTAAATCATCATGATTAAATCCCTAAGAAATTAGGTCTTTAAATAATTATCATATCATTTAAGTGAAATTTCTCATATAAATAATTCCAATATTTCCCCTACAGTTATTATAAAATAACAGAAAATTATATAAATTTTCTATAGACTTAGATATAGAATCATAACGTGTATAATCTCCTTTTGTTTGACATCTGTCATATTAATGACGTATTGAATGACGTATTGATGTATTGAATTGAATTTTGATTATCTATCACAACTGTCAACGTAACAAATACTAGCAAGTTTGTTTATTTGTATTTGTTTAATATAACCAAATATAAAATCATCATATATCAACCGTAATATACAACTAAATTATCAGTGACATAAATAATCATGGTTTACACCAGAAACAATTAATAGTATCCAGTAATGCCGCAGTTTTATATTCATATCAGCAGCCAAGCCCACTTTCAAATTCAAGAATGAACAGAGGATCAGAAGTTTAACATTCTTGTTGCAATTGTACTTGCAACAATATATACATACAGCACTAATTATCAAGAACATTCCCCAAATACATGTGTGGTGAAGACTTCCCAATATGCTATCTATTTGATTCCCAACCTCCAATGTAAATTTATTAAAGAAGTGAATAATCAGTGTTAGTGTTTGCTTTATTAATATTTAAAGCAATTGTCCTAACTTGATATTAATAAGATCATATCCCCTTGAATACAGCCCAACATATACAACTAACTCAATAATTAAATGCATAAAATATATTTTACTACTTGTATATCTCCATTCTATTTCCATAAAATATTCAAAATATGTATATTAAATATAAATCCAATAAAGATTCACTAATATTAACCCTGTCTGAACTTGTCTAGTCAATATAGCATGAACAAACAACACACATACAACTTTATCGCCATGACAACTTTCTTCCTAAATATGAGTAAAATACATAACTCATACTTGTCATTTAGTACTAATTTTATACTGTACATGAGGTACAGTTACCTAGTTAATAGTAATTATAGTCAGAGAATCCTTTGATAACTTTAATACCACTAGGAATCAAATCCACACCTATAATATCAGCATAATTAAATATTATTAGAAACCAGTAATACACACAGAATTGTTATTATCAGCTTGTTTACTACAATAAAATCAATATTAAAGTTTATAATAAATCAAGACAAAATATCTACTTAAACAATATAGGCTTGTCTACCATAAACATCCCACCGTTACATGAATCTATCTACTAACACAATAATGTATTAAAAGTAATACATTCACATAAAATCACCTGCAACAGCTAAGCTGTTTCTCTGCACATCTGGTGCAAAACAAACTCCCACATGTAATCATGGGTAATTAAAAGTATACAAAAGAATCATTAGTACAGTCGACCAAGCAATGGTATGAAAACACTTTACCATGAGACGTTAAGCATGAGCAGGTGTTCCAAATCAACACTGTAATAGTGTAATAAATACAACTATTCCATCATCATCATCGTCCCAACCATCACCAATCCACGACTGAACACAGGCAATTCCCCACAGACTGCCACCAGGAACGGCCCCAAACTCCTGCACCCACCGAGTCCCCATAATACACATAAAACAGTCACTCCAATCAACGGAGGCAGCCCCCACCACACCCGCACACACAGAGCCGCCACTCAATAATCCCTCTGTCTAATCAATGGCCGTTTCCCCAGCAACGAGACCAGACCACAGTCACCCCAGTCCATTTATCCTCAATAAATAAATAATTTATAGTAACTAGACATGAATTCAGTCAGTATTACAATAGTTTAATAGTTGATTCAATAAGTATTTGCCAAAACTGGACAATTAGAATATTGAGTCAAATCGATGAATTTCTATCAAACAGCCATATAATTGAATTTTGTATATGAGTAGAATAACGTAAGTATGTATTATTATTACGTAAATTATATTGATGTAGATCTTTGTTCAAATGTGATTGCATTTAACGATATACGCATTACCTAAAGGTATATGGACTCGATTAAATACGTATTTTAATAGTTGTTGGGAAAAATATTAAGTATAAACTTTGCCTGTGATCACAGTCAAAAATCTAACCACGTAGTAATAAATGGAACAAGCTCACCGGATTCTCCAGTCTTCCATTGACTCTTTTCACACACTTAATCCATAGCGACACACCAAGATCTCAAACCCCTTCATCGAACCAGTCCCTCCTAGCTCTATCCCCCAGTTATTTTTTTTATTTTATTGCGCAATCCCTAAAACACGACTCCCGCGCCATTTTCGATCCTTTTTTTCCTTTTTTTTTTTTTTTCTGCGCAATTCCTAAAAACCGACTCCCGCGCGCCCGCCGATCTGCCGTCTCTCTTTTTTTTCTATTTCTTTCTATTCTTTCTCTAATAATGTCATAGATTATGTCACCGAAGGGTAGATATTTCAATAATCAGATTTAGCCTATTATTCGAACTGAACTTTTCTTCAAATTCAATTTAATTATATGTTAACGTATTTTGGTATTTTCTATTAATTTTATTATCGAATTTATAAAACTTTAAAGGCTCTCATAAACCTTATTAAACTGTGTTGTATGCATCCTTTTTACACCTGATGATAAAAGGTAAACTATAATTTGGTTATATATAAAATATAATATATTTTTGTTTAATTTATTTAATTTTCTTGCGACATCTACTACACTTTGGAAACACATCAAAGGGTTTCCCTTCTGTGTCAGTATTTCATATATGGTAACGTCTTCTCTGTACGCCATTGTGAACCCTGACTCCAAAGTTTGTCTATATTAAATAGCTCAGCTTTCGCAGCGGTCACCCATAGGAACCCCCGTTTCCTTTCTATGCACTTATGGTACCAAACCTATTGTACCATAGGCGAACCGTCACATCCGGCCCCCTAATTATCAAGAAGTTTACCGGAGTGATAATTACAATAAGATAAGTTTTATATGTAATAAATTCAATGCATGTAATTACAATGTCATAAACAGCATAAATGAATACAATCCTAAATGTGTGTAAAGGAATCTATAAAACCTAAATGTTTGAAAAGCCTAAGTATGTGATGAGTCTAAATGTATAAAACCTGAATATGTGAAGAGCTTCAAGTAAAGAACCTAACAGATACTCTATTTGTATCAGTAAATTTAGATAAAGTATCTATTTAAAGATACAAGTTAAATATCTAAGTGGAAGTTCAGAATAAAAGCCTAAATGTATGAGTGTAATGTATCAACAAGCGAAAGAGCCTAAATAGAAAACCTAAAGCGAAATGAAGTGAAAAATCTAAGCATTAAAATGTAACAAATGCAAAAAGAAAGAATCCTAAAATAATTGTCTAAGTGTAAATAAATGATTAGATAAAATCCCAAGTTAATTAAATATTAAAATGAAGATGTTCAAATAAATTTGTTAAAATAAATTTAAACAATACGAATAAAACTTTATGAAGCGTCTAAGTAACCACAAATACATATTTCATCTAAGAAATAACCTAGTGTTCATTGAATAAAAAAAATAATAGTAATTTAATTTTTATTTATTAATTTTAATCATAGAAGTAAAGCTTATATAAATAATAATTTATCACCACCGGCCCCCCTGTCTGACAAATTTTGCAGGGCCCCCCAATTTTAAGACTCCTATAAATATGTTGCATAAAATAATACAAACGGCCCCATAGTTTAAAAGTCTTATCTGTCTGACAAATTTTGCACGGCCCCCCAATTTTAAGACTCCTATAAATATGTTACATAAAATAATACAAACGGCCCCCATAGTTTAAAACTCTTATTATAAGAAATTCCTTTAATATACTTAAATTACCAATGACTATTTCTTAATACTCTCAGAAATAACATGATCAATAAGTTTTATAATAAAATATTATGTAACCCCATTAGATAGATAGATAGATACCCCAAAAGATCACAACAGCAAATCTAACACAATTACAAACAACTACATTAGATACATCAACTAATTTATTTTGTACAATAAATTAATATTCCAAAAGATATAGATGTCTTGTGTTATGTGCAACTACAAGGAACTAAATAAACTAAGTGTGCGCAACATCTAAGTATGTAAAATGCTTAGGCATGTAGAGAGTGTACATGTATAAATAACCTACAAAATCTACCTCTGATATAAGTATAAGGGTTTTTTTTTTTTTTTTTATAATAGTGTCCAAGTCAAAATAAGAGAATAATCAAATAAAATCTGAAATATAATTGTAAAGTGAAATAAAGAAATTATGTATAGAACCATAAATAAAATATTATAATAGCATCCTAATAAATTGTTGGAATTAAATTTAACAATATGAAAACACCTAATTAAATTTTCAAATTTAGATAATTAAATAAGGTAACTAAAGGCCCTAACTAACCCTAATGATATTTTATGAAACGTCTAACTCTCAATTTGAAATCCCTATAAAACATTGTATAAGCTATTTAAACATCCTAAATTAAAATTAAATCACATTTTTTTTTTTTTATATATATATAATCAATGTTACTGCATCATAAAAGTTTATGAAATAAAAGTCAATTGGATATTTCCTCAGAAATAAATAATGTCATCAATTCATCTTAAATCATTTCTTTCACAATAAAAAAGAATTTAATAAATTTTATGTATAAGTCATTATAGCATAATTATTGTTTATAAAATTTATATAATGTTAAATTAATAGTTCAGTAAGTATTGAGAATTAATGAAGCAAAAGAATAATAAATGTGTCCTATAGCATAAAATTAGATCAATGTGAACTGAATATAACCTAGTAAGCTATCCTCACTACTATTGTTATGTACCTATTAGTGTAATACTTAATATTATTTACTCAATTGATATAGAGTAAAATAAAATATAAACCAAATCATGTAAATTTGTTGTATAATTGACTCCAATAGGTAACCACTGAATGAATTTGATAAATTAAATCCTAAGAACATGAGATAACAGTAAAATAGGCTATTTAACTATAGACATAGAAATCACGAAATTAGGTCCAAATCCTAGATCTATGACGGTATAATTATTTAGTCATAAACATCAAAGTTGGTTTTGAGTTATACTATTAGCAGATATTACTGTTTAACTTTATACTCCTTCATATTTTAATAACCAATCCCTGAAGTCACAAGCTCCAATTGTGACCAAGTGTTCTTATTGATCTGATATGTAAATAGCCATGAACCAATTATATCCTGGTCACGGCACCAATTGTGATGATCCCCCCTTGTGCCCCTTGTGCACCCCTATATAATCTAACTACCCTCAAACTAAACCTACACATGGAACACCTACAAAGCCTAAGAAAAGCCTACGAAGGCTTAACCTAATGAAAACTCATGAAAATCTAATGAAAACTTACCCTAAGGAATGGCCTAACACCCTCAATATAACCCCATACCTATATTGCCTTATATACCCCAAACACCCTATGAATCATATAACCTTTACAATAAACATATAATATTGAACAGATCTTATAGTAGAACACTTGATCATCTGGCCAGATAAATAAATGTGTGATCGTCTAGTAATGTAGGACCCGTTGTGTGTAATAACCAAAAGGTTCTTTAATTGGTATATGATAGGAGTTAAATAATGAAGATGATTGATAAATATTTAAGGATTAAGAATAATTAATGAATTATACTCATAATTCATGTAACTAGGAAGTTAGAATATAATATATTAATTTAATAGTAAATTACAGAATAACTGTAATAATAAAAAAAAATGGGGGAGCGGTCGGGCCCCTCACACGCCCGGACCAGTGGAAGACTTTCCAACTATCTATAACTCTTCCTCCTAAAAGGTAGGGAAGGGTATTACTATTTATTAATGCACTCTGATGGTAATAAGGGAATGAGTATTCTCAGTTCCAAACCAAACATATGTACATTTACTTCAACATTACAGTGGCTCCACCAGCCCCACGATGCTTCCAGTATAAATTAGTGTTTGCCAGAGGCAAACGGATCGGAACTGAAATCCCAGGATCACTCCGACACGAGAGCTTACTTATGGGCGATGACCCTTTCAGTCCTATATGGCGACATAGAGATCACCCACTAACAGTACGAAACTGTTTCCCAGCGTCACCCTGTCACGAGCTTACTCAATGGGGGTTTCCCTTCGGCTCCACAAGAGATCAGACCAAGAAGCGAGATCACCCAGACACCAGAACTTACTTTGATGGGACATAACCCTTCGGCCCTATAATGTGACATTAGAGATCACCTGTGAAGACAGTCCGATAGAGATGAAGATTTGTGTGATAGGGGATACCTTCCACACCCCGGAATTGGCCAAGCCATATAATGTTGATAATTGCTATATCATAACATAGCATTGTCAATTTAATATTATTTACTTAATACCAAGAATACTCAAGGTTCAAGTTACATTTGTTAATTAGGCCAGAGCCTAAGAACGAGTAGTCCAACCCATAGGTCGAGAGCTACTAAAAGTAATGAGTGCTATTGAATGAACTATAAGTCCAGTCAATTATATTTAATATTATTATTGTTGATTAACCACATTGTGAATTAACCAATTATTTATTCAGAGAGATATATCTAAAGGAACTATAAGTCCTTTAAAAGACACTGATTAATCACAAGTTAACAACGTCTCGTGAAATAACCAGTTGGGTTTTCTATAAGTTTGAGGACACTAAGTCCAACAAGCTATTATTGTTTTGAGAGTAATAGAGATCTTTTGTAATATTTGTAGAGGTTTGATTAATCACATTGTGAAATAATCAGATTAAATAATTATGTAGCTTTATAGAGAGGACTATAAGTCCTAATTGGTTGTTGTCATAAGTACTGATAAATTACACATTAAAGTGCCAGGTCAATTATTATATATAGGTATATAGGAAGGACAATAAGTCCTATTTGTGTATGTTGTAGTAGTAGAGGCAATATATTGCATAATTATAATGTGAAAGATATAGATTAAATATATATTTGTATAGAAAGGACAGTAAGTCCCATACAATTATTGTAGCTGTACTATAGTTATACTATATCTACTTCCTTTTAGTGTCTTAGTAAACCTATTTACTAAGAGGATTTCTCAGATAAACAAGTGTTTTAGTGTTTAAATCATCATGATTAAATCCCTAAGAAATTAGGTCTTTAAATAATTATCATATCATTTAAGTGAAATTTCTCATATAAATAATTCCAATATTTCCCATACAGTTATTATAAAATAACAGAAAATTATATAAATTTTCTATAGACTTAGATATAGAATCATAACGTGTATAATCTCCTTTTGTTTGACATCTGTCATATT